>NC_050573.1:157790333-158122833 GCF_011100635.1 Trichosurus vulpecula
ATTCAGAAATATGCCCAAAGGGCTATAAAATTGTACATACCCTTTGACACAGCAATACCACTTCTAGGTCTGTATCCCAAAGAGATGATAAAAATGGGAAAAGGAGCCACATATACGAAAATATTTATAGCAGCTCTTTTTGTGGTAGCAAAGAATTGGAAATTGAGGTGATATCATCAGTTGGGGAATGGCTGAACAAGTTGTGGTGTAATGGAATACTATTGTGCTATAAGAAATGATGAGCAGGCATTCAGAAAAACCTGGAAAGACTTTTATAAACTGATGCTGAGTGAAATGAGCAGAACCAGGAGTACATTGTACACAGTAACAGCCACATTGCGCAATGACTGATCTTGATAGACTTAGCTCTTCTCAGCAATGCAAGGATCTAAGACAACTCTAAAAGACTCATGATGGAAAATGCTATCCATATCCAGAGAAAGAACTTGGGAGTCTGAATGCAGATGGAAACATACTATTTGCTCTCCTTTTCTTTCGTTGTTTTGTTTTGTTTCTTCTTTCTCGTGGTTCCTCCCACTAGTTTTAATTCTTCTTTACATTATGACTAATGTGCAAATATGTTTAACATGAATATATAAGTAGAGCCTATGTCAGACTGCATGCTGTCTTAGGGAGAGGAGAGGAGAAGATCGGGGAGAAAATTCAAAACTCAAAATCTAAAGGAAGTGAATGTTGAAAACTAAAAATAAATAAATTATTTTTAAAAAAAAGGGATGGTGGAGAAATGGGCCTAAAATATTGCAAACTAACCCTCACCACATTTCACCTATAGGCAATGTGTTTTTGTTGTTGTCATTTTGGGGGGTAGGTGGGAGACAATTACAGAATGGGAGGGAAAACAAAATGGGGGAGGGAGAAAAGATAGAGAGGAATATGTGAACCAAAGGCTAACAATGAAGGGAAAATAATTCCTGTAGGAGAAAGAATAGAGCCTACAGGAGAATGGGCAAAGAAAAGGGAGGTATTGAAAAAGGTGAGGGAAAATGGGGAAACCTTGTTTCACTGGTGGGAGGGGGTACCTGATGAATGCTCCTATGGAAGAAAATAGTTTAGAAAAGGAAATGGAGACCTTACAATGTTCTGAAGGATTGGGTGCTTAGAGAAACCACTCATCCTGCCTCAGGAGAAAGGGAATCAGAGCTCCAGAGAGGAACTGACACCCAGAAGAGTGGAAGGGCATTACCTCAGGGAAGAGATCTCAAGGAAAATGGTGGGGGGTGGGGGGGGTGTTATGAGTTAACTCTCATAACTTTACATGTGAATGGATTAAACAATCCAATAAAATGAAAAAGAGTAACAGATTGGATAAGAAAACAAAACCCTATGGCCTGCTGCTTACGAGAAACACGTTTTTAAAACAATGGTATACACAAAATAAAATTGAGGGATGGAAAAAAAAAATTTACTATGCATCATGTGAATCCAAAAAAAGCAGGAGTTGCAATCACACTATCAGACAATGCAAAAACAAACATTCAAAATATAAATAACAAACAAGGATAAACAAGTAAACTCTATTATGCTGAAAAGAACATGGGCAAAAAACAAGTATCAGTATTAAACTTATATGTTACAAATGACATAGAATTCAAATTCATAAAGGAAACATTAACTGAGCTATAAGAATATATAGACAGTAATACAATAGTAACAGGATATTTCAATGTCCCCTTTTCAGTTTTGGTTAAGTCTAACACAAAGATCAACAAAAGGAAAAAATATAAGACACACACACACACACACACACACACACCTCAATACCATATGAACTGCTATAAAAATTGGCCATGAATTATCAGGGTAAAGGGATATTATGAACAAAATTAAAAAGGCAAAAATAGTAAATACATTCTTTGCAGACCATTAGGCAATTAAAAAAATTAAGAGATCACAATTAAAAGATAAAGACTAAACACAATTAATAAAATCCAAAATAATGAGTAGGTTAAAAAAACAAATTATAGAAACAATAAGTAAAAGAAAATTACAACTATGAAACAATATGCCTACATTTCCGAGATACAACTAAAACTGTTCTTGGAGGAAAAATCATATCCCTACAAACATACATTAACAAAGTAGAAAAAAAGAAAACTAATGAACCGGATAAACATCTTAAAATTTGGAAACCAACAAATTAACAAACCTAAAACAAGAGCAAAGAGGAGATATTAAAAATTACAGGACAAAGATAAACTGTAAACCAACAAAAGGAATAATAAATAAATGTAAAAACTGGTTCATTGAAAAGGCTAAAAAAATTGATAAACTTTTTTAGCCAGTCTGATTAAAAAAGAAGAGGGAAGAAAATCAAATTAACAAAATAGTCAACAAACAAGGTGAAATCACAAATAAAGCAAAGATGTGCACTCTCCCCTCTATACTATTTGATACAGTTCTGGAAATGCTAGGGATAGCAATAAGAGAAGAGAAAGAAATTAAAGGTATAAAAATAAGTAAATAAGAAATAAAGCTATCCCTGTTTCAGGGTGATATAATGGTTTACTTGGAAAAGCCTAGGGAATCAGCAAGGTTACTAGTTGAGATAACAAGTTTGGAAAGTTGAGGACAGCAAAATAAACCCTGAAAAATCAATTTCATCTCTATAGAATAATAACAATAATTAAGATGCAGTAATAGAAAGGAAAACACCACTCCAAATAACGTAGTTTAAACTATGAACCACATAAAATATCTGAGGCTCAATCTACAAGAGCACAGAAAAGACTTGTCTAGCTTCTCCTTAAAGAAATAAAGAACTTAAGTAGCTACAAGAATATTCAGCGTTCATAGCTGGGCCAAGCCAATATACTAAAAATGACCAAAGTTAATATATGCTTCTAATCAAATCAACCAATCAAATTATCCAATGGATGAACTAAATAATAAAATTCATTTGGAAAAACAAAACATCTAAAACATCAAGGGATTTTATGAAAAGAGATAACATTAAAGGGGAAATTGTACTTTCAGAAACTATTTTATAAAACAACAGTCATCAAAACTATTTGGTACTGATTTTTAAAATACAGAGGTGTATCAATGGAACAAATTAAACAAGCAACAATCAGAAACAATGGAACTTATAGCCAATGTTTGATATAGTGGAAAACATAAATTATTCAAGAAGTAACTCCATATTTGATTTAAAAAAACTGCTAGGAAGACTAGAAAGCAGTCTGGCAAAAATTAGGCTTTGACTTACATGTTACACTGTATTCCACATAACATTCTAAAAGGATATATGACTTTAATATTAAAGATCATACTATTAAAAAAATTAGAAGAGAAGCTGATGATTTACCTCTTACGGCTATGAGAAAATATATTAACCAAACAAGGAATAGAGGCAATTGCAAAAGCTAAAATATTTAACTTCAATTCCATGAAACTGAAAAACACCCCCCTCCCTGCCGAAAAAAATTAAGACATCTAGAATGTCTACTATGTGCCAGGCACTGTGCTAAGCAGAAAAGAAATGTAAAAGACAGTTTCTGCTCCTGAGGCGCTCACAATCTAATTGGGGAGATGACATGAAAATAACTATGTACAAATGAATTATATACAGGATAAACTGAAAATAATCAAGGCATTAGAATTAAGAGAAATCCTGAAAGACTTCCTGTAGAAGGTGGGTTTTTAGCTGGGGGTTGAAGGAATTCAGTGAAGCTAGAAGGCAGATGAGGAGGGAGTGTATCTAAGCATGTAAGACCGCCAATGAAAATGCCTGGAAGTGAGAGGTGGAGGAACATTGTCACTAGATAAACGGTATGTTGGGAGGAGGGGAGAAGGGTAAGGTCTAAGACTGGAAATGTGGGGTAGTTACAAAGAGCTTTGAACACTGAAGGATTTTATATTTCATGCTGGAGGTGATAGAGCCACTGGAGTTTATTAAGTCGGGGTAACATCAGACCTGCATTTTAGGAAGAATGCTTTGACAGCACAACGGAGGATGGACTGAAATGGGGAAAGATTTGTGGCAGGTAGATGAACCAACAGGCTACTACACTAATCCAGTTGTCAGGTGATAAGGGCCTGTACTATGTCAGTGGAGGGCAGTGTCAGAGGAGAGAAGGGAGTATATATGCAATAGATGTTATGAAGGTAAAGTTGACAGCCATGACAATATATTGAATGTGGAAGTGGTGGGGTGAGAGAGATGACATCTAGATTGTGAGCCTGGATGACTGGGAAGATGGTGTTACCTTCTAGAGTGACAGGGAAGTTTGGAAGGGGAAAGACTGAATTCAATTTTGGGTATGTTAAAAGTTTAGTGTTTGAGATGTCTAAAAGTTAGTGGATGAAAGAATGGAGGTCAGTGGAGAGGTTAAGGCTGGATAAGGAGATTTGAGAATCAGCAGCAGAGAGATAATAGAACTAATGTGCTCTCCAAGTGAAAAGAGGAAAAAAAATAGAGGAAATGGAGAAATAGAGGAAAAAAAGAAGGGACCCAAGGACACCCACGGTTAGCAGGAATGACCTAGACAAAGATCCAGCAAAGGAAACTAAAGAGCAGTCAAACAGATAGAACCAAGAAGAAAACCTAAGGAAAAAGAAGTAGAAAGGAAAAGAGGAATAAAAAAAATGTCAAAGGCTGAAAAAGATTAAGAAAGATGAAGATTTAGAAAAAAGCCGTTAGACACTGGCATTTAAGAGATCTTTAGTAACTCTGGAAAGAGCAGCCAGACTGAAGAAAGTGAAGAATTAAGTGAGAAAAAAAAAGAAGTGGAGAAAGCTATTATGGATTGTGGATGAAGAAAAGGGTTTGGGAATGGAAAGCAGAACAAGAAGTGAAATGATAATACATTGTGATCAAATAAGGCAATTTTAGGGTTTAAGAATGTGGAAGTGATGCTTTGTGGGTATTGGCAAGAAATTTTTGTGTGTGGCTGAGGTTGGGTGGCATAGGTCATGTGAAATGACTGAGTAACTGTAAGGTTAGGGTGCCTGAGGGACTATCAATATGTATGTTGAAGTCCCTTATATGACAGCAGAAATTGGGGGAAAGAGAAAGACTGTGAGGAAGATAGTGAACTCATTAAGTTAAGAAAGGTAGCGTCCTGGAGGTCTGCAATGACTACCAGAATTTTTATTGGGTGGTAGATATGAATTAAGTAAAGTAGTAAAGGAGAGGTCACCAATATGATGGTTGTAGAGAAAGAACCTGGAATAGGCAATGGGAAGTAAGGCACAGTCCAACTCCCCTACTTCAATTAGTGAGTCGGTATGGGGGAGGGGGAAGGAGTGTGGTGGGGTGGGGATGAATTAAAGTGCAGAGTGCAGCCAGTGCTGAAAAGGGCACCCAGAGTCTGTGTCATCAGGAGAGAGCCAGGTCTCAGTGAGAGGCCAAACAAAGGAGTGGGAAAAGAAAAGATTGAAGATGAAAGCAATTTTGTTATGTATGGAGCAGGGATTCCACAGAATACAGCGGAAGGGGTGGGTAGCTTTGGAGATGGATATTAGGAATAAGGCATTAGGCAGTACAGGAATAGGGAATGGGGTTTGAATTATGACTGTCAGAGCTTCAGAATCACTGGGATGGGAAGGGTTTAACTGGCGGGGGGGGGGAGTTTGTTAATCATAAAGGGAAGATTTTAAGATAAATTTTTAATATCCATAGGGTTTTGGCCTCAGGCCTTTAGGGTTCAGGGGGAAGGAGCAAGTATTTGGAGGGAAGAAATGGTGTTAACTCTCCTTCCAATAGAGGAGACCGATTTGATAAAATGGCTCGTCTCCTCACCTCTTTGTTGGGAAGGAGCCCAGGAAGGAGATGGCGCATTACTGATGGAGCTGTGAACTGGTACAACTCTTTTAGAAAGCAATTTGGAATTATGCAAAGTAACTAAAACGTTTGTATTCTTTAACCCACAGATTTTATTACTGGGCTTATACCCTAAGGAGGCCACTGATAAAAAGAAAGCCCCCATATAGATCAAAATACTTATTGCAGCACTTTTGTGATAGCAAGTTGAAAACAAAGTAGATGCCCACAGATTTGGGAAAGGTTATATATGAATGTAATTCTGTAAGAAATGACAATGTGATGAATACAGAAGATGGACTTATATGAATTGATGCAGTGAAGTAAGCAGAATCAAAACAGTACACACAAGACTACAACAATGTAAACGGAAAGAACTACATGCACAAAACAATGAAAAAGGAAGATTGTAAATTGATAGAGAATATGGCTTGAAAGAAGAGATATGAGAAGATGCTCCCATCTCACTCCTTTGAACAGATGGGAGATCCATAACTGTTGCACATATTTTCAGATTTTTTCAATGTACTAATCAGTTATGCTGATTTTTTCCCTTTTTTTGTATTTAAAAAATACTATTTCCTATATGGGCTGGCTTTCTAGGAGGTACAGGGGAAGGATATTGGTGGGGGGGGGGGGAGGGGAATTATGGTGATGTAAAAAACAAAAGACATTAATGAAAACTTATTTTTTTGGAAATTCCCAAACGTCACACTTCAAGGATCTGATTTCATTGGTATAGGTACTCCCTCACTGGATCAACACATCTTATTCTTTTTTTTAATAAGTTGTAGCATCCTCCCCGCCCCCTGCCCCGAAAGAAAAAAAAAAACCAAAACCCAAACCCATCACCCGATAGCCAGCTTCTTGGTAACTAGGTTCTCTAAACTTAGCCAGGCTGGATCTTGAATGACACATTGTCCTTAATGGAATCCTATCTGAAGGCTGTCAAGCTTGCTAGGATCAGTGAGAGTTTGCCCTCTTCTGGCACAGATATTGAGAACACAGGGTCACTTCTAAACTATGATAAGCTAGGAAAGTAGAACGTTAAGTGTAAGGAAGATACCAGTTCTTCCTCCTGGCCCAGTGTGTGAGAGGGCATGAAAGAAAGCGTAGCTAGTACTAGGGAAGCTGGCCAAGGACACAGTGTCTTCCGCTAGGAGTCAGATTTCTAGGACAGCAAGACACAAAGAAAGGAGAGAAACAGAACAGAGTAAGGACTCAGGGTGGGAGAAGTGATTAAGTATATGGTGATGAGAAAGTGAAGAATGGCAACGTTCTCTTTGACATCAGCCTGTCTTCTGGTAATAGGATTTGGAGAGAGAAAAGTGCACAACAAGCTGTATGATCGAGTACCATTATTTGATTGAGGCTCACATACATGAGGGTCTTCTGACAAAGGAGGGCAACATCAACTTATTCAATCTCAAACACCACTAATAGGGAAAAAGAAAATACTTGGCAATTGGGGTCTTTGGAGGCTTGACTGGATGCACAACTCAGTATCAATGTCTTTGACACATCCCAAGATATGAAGTCAGAAAGTATTCTGCAAGAGTGTTTGGCTCCTGGTTAGGTCTGGTATCTGCGACCCTGCTCAAGAGGTTCAGGTGGGTGACAAGCCTGGTGTATGAGGCTCTGGTCCTGGTGGCAGGAAGTTTGATATGTTGGTAGTTACGGAGAGCTGAATGTGGTTGATTTTCTAAGTAAGGAAAAGCAGCTCTGCCTGGTCCCATAGCTAAAGCTTTGGTCCTGGTCAAGGTTATGGTAGCAAAGTTCTCAGACAGTGGTTATGAAAGACTGAGGGACTGTGGATTTCTTCACCCTTCCAGTAGGAAATGGCCACACCTAATGAATGCAGAGCCCCGTGCTAGGTACGAGAGTAGACAAAAAGTTTAGGTAAGACATGGTTCAATGTCCAGTGGCCCTTGAACCCTAAAAGAAGGGCAAACTATAAGTGTCAATTTATGGTTTAATAGTAGTAATCATCGTTGTCTAAAGTTTCAAAAGGTTTCTTTGTATATGGTTACATGTATGTAAAGAAAAAAACCAACCCCCTCAAAAGCAATTTTTTAGGATGGAAAAACAGGTCTCAGGACACCAGAGAGCAATCAGTAATAAAAACCTGTTTAACTTGGCAATACTAGTAGAAAACATAGTAAAAATGTAAATTATTTGGATATCATCAGATTTGCTTTCAGCTGGTTCATGTTAACCAGCACTGAGAAGATAAATATATTAATAATGGTGTGCCAATATTTATTTGCCCCCAAACTGTTCTTACTGCATCCCTGTCTTCTCTCTTCCATTATTATCCACTGCTCCTGGATGAGCATATCCCAATATATATACCCTAAATGAATCTTTACCAGTCTAAGAAATCCTAAAAAACTCACCTGGTGCCTGAAAACCTAGTTTAAATGGTCATTCATTATCCAGTATTTACCCCTAATATATTCTGGCAAGATGCTGTGCTCTCACATTTCTGCAAATCCTAAAACCTTTAAAAGAACATGATTCTTTGTAATCTCTATTGTTCTCAATTATGTCTGAATTATAATCAATCCTCAAAACAAAGGCTGATAAATTTCTAGTGCAAAATGATCTTTTCTGTGTTCCCCAATTCTAACCAAGTAAAGGAAATGACGGTTTCAACAAAGTTTTATTTGATTCATTCATCTTTTATTATTCTTTTGGCAAGTTTCATGATATGAGCAAAACTATATTGCTCACAATAATTAAACACATTCTTTTGCTTCATACAAGTTGTAAACATAATAAAGTGGATAAAATACTTGGATAAAGACATATTCCAGAACTCTGACATATCCCTTTTTGCTCCAAGTTAAGGACAAAGGAAACCTTATGAAGCTCCAATTAGACCAGATTTTACATCATACAAAAACCTAAATTAGCATATGCTGAACTTAATCAACATCTGCCACTATTTAAACTTTGATTTTAGGTTAATACTTAAATGATGGTAAGTAATGTTGAATCAGAATACAAATTCTATAAAAGAAAAAAACTCTCAATAGAAATCTTGTTCATGTCTGCTTTTTAAAATCCCATGAACAAGACAATATTCAGTTCATGATAAAAATATGATAACTACACCAAATGAAAAATTGCTTTTAAACCTATTTGGATAACCTACTTTGCTGTCATGTTTCATGATATCAAATTCATATGAATATTACTGCTTAAAAGTTAGAGATTACTTAGAAAATAAGTCAAAAGCATTAATACTTTAGAATTCTATTCTTTTGTATATTTTTTTACCCAAAAAGCATTTAATTTAAATCATATAAACTTTAGTTATCTACAAAAGAGTTCTGCATATTGGGCAAATATACACAAAGATTATTAATCTGATGCTGATATTTTATTTGTATTCATTCTTCCAAAAAACAAATATATAAAACAAAAGTTATTTGCACTTGCCTTTTTGTAGAGCAAATCATATGCATTTACATATAGGACTTAGGAGCACCATCCAAGTATGGAAACTCTTAGGTCAGGGCTGTCCAAAGCACAGGTCGCGCACCCCCATGCGGCCCGCCTGTGTCCACCACAAGCACAGAATCCAACACAAATGTTTTAGTTAAAGCATTTATGTCAATTTCCACACCCATAGTAAACACAGGAGGGCCACATAAAATTGCACTGCGGACCACATGTGGCCCATGGGCCGCACTTTGGACAGCCCTGCTCTTAGGTTATATTGCGCTCTGGGAAAAGAGAGATCCATTGTTTACGCTTGGATATATTGCATATTATACAGCTATGGGCTCCCAACCAGTGACTTTACATTTTACCCATAACTGAATGATAATCAATCATCAAATGCTCAATTAAGGGAAAGCTAACATAATACAGTAAAATGTAACAAGTAGCTAGGACTTTATTTTTCCCAATCCCTAAAGAGAAAGAGAAAAACAGGAAGCTTGAAAAATAGGCAAAGTGAAAATGTGGATGTGAACATGGTTGAATTTTGATCATGAGACCTAGTCTCTTCCTTATTTTGAAAAGGAGAAGAAAAACAGAAGCAGTCAATATTTCCCTAAAGAATCAACTGGGTAGAATGATGAGATAGCAAGCAAGTGTGGGGAAAAGAAGCTATATTTTTTGCAGAAAAAGCAAACTAAAGTGAGGGGTTATGGTGGAAGGTTAGGAGTCAGCTGTGATAGCAGCTGAACATTCACAGGTAAAGCAATACAAAGCACACGGGTAATCTGAAGTTTTTAAGATAATCACAAATGTATAGTATTAATTCCAGAGACTAAACCTTTAAAAATAACAATAAATATCTAGTGAATTAAGATGCATGTCTAAAAGCTTACTTGGGAGGAAAAAAATTCAGTAATTACATACATTTTAAAAAATCAAGTGTCACACTTTAGGCATAAACTGTTAGGTATCCTTGACTTTGCCTTGTCCACTTATCTTAATCAAGTGATTTACACCTGCATAAATACTATGAAATTCTTAATTAATCAAACATGCTTTTAGCAGTACCTTAATCTTATAAAAATAACATTGTGGAAAAAATTCAGATCATTCTATCAATAATACCCAGGCTATAAGCATTCAATTTCATCTGAAAGGAGTATTAGAACTCACTATCACCACTGCCACATAATTGCTGAGTATTCACATCTTCAAGAGTTAGACACTCAAAGCTTTTTACTAACATTTAAAAATATGACCATTGTAAATTTATACCAGTGAAGGTTAGAGGAAATCTATTTTAGGATACAATAAATAGAAATATTTGGAGGCTTTGTCCTAAACCTGCTCTGCCTATGTTGCTCTTATAAGATGCAACCAAAACAAGTTTTAAAAATGCTGCTAAGTGAAGACTAGAGTTTATTTCTGATGTGTGTTCAAAATCCATTAGTAGCTTTGCAAAAAAAAAAAAAAAAAGGAGGAAGGAGGAAGAGGAAGAAGAAAAGGAGAGAGGAGGAATAAAGAACTAAAAAAAGGAAAAGATTCAATTCCCTTTGGAACAATCCAAGCCTTGATATGAATGCCCAGACTGTTGTGCTGCACAGAACCAAAATATAATTCTACAAACTTCATAAACTAGCTACCATTTTCAGTAGCTGTGTCCATCAGTTGTTTCACAGAATTATAATGCTCTCCTAAGCCATACGCATGTCTCATATATCTGGGGGAAAAAAGAGAGATTGCTATTATTAAATTTTGATTTAAGTAAAAAGAATAGATGTGCCAATGGTTTCCAACGTGGAAGTCAAGAACCAAGTAACTCTGTTCATTACAGGACCATTTAATGTACAAGATAATTCAGTTAATAAATTGCTTAAGAATCAACCAACTCCAGAAATACCTGACATAAAAAGCAGGATACAGTTTACTAATTCAGTCCATTGGTTTGGTAATTTTACAAACAAAATATATGTGGTAGGAGGGTGAAAAGTGTAGAAACAATGAAATATTGAATGCCAAAAAAAAAAAAAAATTGGAGTTCTCCTCATCTGAGACAGAAACAATTCCTTTTTTTCCATGATAGATGTAACTTACCTTGCTCCTAACTTAATATTAATAATAAAGAACTTATCAAATTTTCCATGTTACTTACCAAACAAAAGATTAATGTGTCATTTTAAAATGTGTACACAAGCACATCTAAAGTAAATAATTCATCCGGTAACATACTCATTACCACTTTGAAACTTAAGTCCTAAAGCACTGAGTGCTTTAGAAATACATTATTCCTGAATCAAATATAAATCATCAGGGGTTCAATTAATTATGCAGGTTATACATTTTGGCAGTCTTTGGCTTCTATAATCATCTTCCAACACAAGCCAGGTCAAAATGCTGCTCAATGTTTAATTTATCAACAAACAATAAAATATTTACCATTCTACATTCTAAGCACTTTCTATTACTAAACATAAACTAAACTGGCTAAAAGTATTTGGATACTTACACAAGTGTTAAAGGTTTGTTTGAATATTCTTCACCAACTACAATCGGAGGAGAATCTGCCTGTATTACTTCTATTGGCGTTTGTAAAATGTGAGACAGAGCCCTTAGCTTTAATAAAGAAAAGAATGTATTAATAAGAAAAATTGAAATTCCGAGAATACTGATTGCTACACGTGATTAAAGTAGGTTTTTAAGGGAGAAACGGAGAAGAAAATGAAAATTTAACAAACATTGCGAACCAACTATGCCAGATATTCTTGCTAAGCATTTCTAGGAACATTAAAAAGCATCTACCCTCAACAATCTAGTAATAAAGGGATTTACCCATTTTAGTAACTTAATATAAAACAAATAAGGGGTTGAAGTCTGATAAAGACTATGGATAGCTGTGAGCAGCCTTCTGGATATGGAAGAGATATATTTCTAGTTTCCTGGATCCATATATTGAAATCTCTTTACCACTAAAATACATTAATCAATTGGTTATCTACTCTGAGGCATGGCCCATTTGTGAACTCTTGCTAGAACTTTCTAAGTGCATTTAATAGAGTGGGAAATATTATATTCTTCACTGGACCATATTCAAGCCCACATTGGCTTTTCCTTTGTAGGGCATTCCTCTGAAGAAGTCCTTTTTCCTTCTTTTTTTGGGGGGAAGGAGGAGAGTGGAAGTGGTGAGGATAGGGAATGACATAGGAAGCTTGTGATAAAATGATTCCTTTGTTACTACAGGTGAAAATTCTTTTTATTAAGATCACATATTTAAAGTATTAGAATATTACAGAATGACAGACTTTAAGAGCTTGAAGGGACCCTGACAGACATCTAGTCTAGCTCATTTACAAAAAGAAGTTCCTCTGTAACAAATCCAATACATGGTCAGTCAGCCTCTCCTTGTATTATAAAACTGTAAAAGAGTATTCCTGTAAAGTACCATGTCACTGTGTGAAAGTCAAATCAAATGAAATTGAGTAGGGGTTAGGGCACAAAATTTCAAACTTTTAGAGAAAGAGAACCCCAAGTGAAAGGAAGCTTCCAGGGCTTTAAAATGTTCCAGATTTAAGACCAGGATGGGTTGGGCCAGGGTTAGGCTACTCAGTGCTAGTACCTAGAGGTAAAGAAGCCAAATCAACAGCAAGGATTCTTAACCTTTTTCGTGTTGCAGAGCCCTTTGGAAGTCAGGTGAAATACTTCTCAGAATGTTTTCAAATCCATATGATACAGAGCATTACAAAAGAAACTAATTATATTGAAATAATTATCAAAATATATATTTTTAAAGAGGTTCACAGACCCCAGGTGAAGAACCTGTATCTTGTCAACCCTGTCTAGGATTTATGCTTCAGATCACTTAACATGGACTATAGGGAAGATTTGATTTTCCTTTGCTGAACTTACACAAAGTTAGCAAGGGTTAAACTGAAGGGGTTCCCTACATTTAGAACCTTTGCTTTCATACCTCAATTAGTTTTATTTTACCTTTCCCAATTTTTAAAAGACCTAATGAGGTCTCTCTTTAAAGGAAGGAGGATGCTGGTCCAGACCTAGACCAGGAATTTCCTGAAAGAACCAGAGCAGTCCAGGGTCTAGGCTATTGTTTGGCCCCAAAAAAGAATTACAGTCAACCTCAGGGACAGAGGTTTGGTAATTCCAGTAACAAAAGCTTTTCTGGGCCTCCAAATGATATCACTTTACAGGGCCTATATATTAAAATGACTTTTTACATTGCTAAGATGGCACAAGCCCATTAGGAAAGTTGTAGCAACACTCAAATTTCAATAAGCTGAATTCTGCTTTTATAAATTTTTTAAAATCAAAATTACACAATTAATCCTTTTGAGTTATCATGTGAAAAGGAATGATAGAAAATACCAATTAATCAATCAATAAGCATGTACTAGAGGCAGCTAGGATGCTGGCTGGATTTGCGAGTTGAAAAGACCTGAGTTGGAATTCTGCTTCAGGAGCTTGCAACTGTGTGACTCTGGCCAAGACCCTTAATTTCTCTTAGCTTCAGTTTCCTCACCATAAAATGGGGATAATAATAATAGCACCTCCCTCCCAGGGTTGTTGTAATGATCAAATGAGATAATATATGTAAAGCCCTTTGCAAACCTTAAGGTGCTGTATAAATGCTAGTTATATGTTTTAAGTGCTTACTATGTGTCCTGCACCAACTACTGTCCATCTATCATTCAGCTATCAAACTGATCTTAATGTGCAACTCTGACCATGTTACCCCCCGCCCCATTCAATAAATGCCAGTGCTCTCCATTAGTCTCAAGATCACATATAAAATAGCTAAGCCCTTCATAACCTGGCTACTACTTACCTTTCTAGTCTTCTTACAAATTACATGCCTCCATGTCTGGTGACATTGGCCTCCTTGCTGTTGCTTGTACAAGATATTCCTTCTCTAGACACCATGTATCTTTACTATCTGTGCCCCATGTCCAGAACTCTCTCCTTGCTCATACCTTCATCTCCTACCTTCCTTTAAGTTTCAGCTAAAGTTCCCACCCTTCTTTAAAATTAGTCCTTCTCCTCTGAGATTGTCTCCAATTTAACCTGTATATATCTTGTACCTAATTGTTTGCATGCTATCTCCCCCATTAGACTGTGAGCTCCTTGAAAGCAAGTCCTGTTTTTGCCTTCCCTTGCATACCCACTGCTTAGCATACATAATGCCTGGCACATAGTAAGCATCTAATAAAGGCTGACTGACTAAAAACTGTGGATATGAAAAAAAAACCTCAAAACACCCCACAAAAACCATATATGCCCTCACAGAGTTTATATTCTAATGGAGGAGACAAATGAAAATATATTGCTACAAACAAGATATAGCTATGTGGTAGCCTTAGAGGAGAAAGCCCTTAGAAGCCAAGGGAACCAGGAAAGGCTTCCTATAGGTGGTGCTTGAGCTGAGTAAGAAACAAAGAGAGGGGTTCTACAAGGCAGGAGGGTATGGAGGTTAATCCAGGTATGGGCAGCAGCCAACGCAAAGAGAGAGGAAATAGAGCAGCATGTGTGAAGAACAGCAAGCTGGCCAATGCAGCTGGACCACAGAGCTCATGGAAGGGAATAAGTGTTAAAAGATCAAAAAAATGAGAAGGGAGTAGGGTGTGAAGAGTTTTAAATACTAAAGAAAGGAGTTAATATTTGATCTTAAAGTTAACAAGGAGTTAACAGGGATCCTAAAGTTAAAAATGTGATAGCGTCCACAGCTTAAACCTCCATGCACTGGAGTTTTGTTGTTTAGTTGTTTTTCAGTTGTATTTGACTCTTTGTGACCCTTTTGGGGATCTTTCTCGAAAAGATACTGGAGTGTTTTGCCATTTCCTTCTCCAGCTCATTTTACAGATGAGGAAACTGAGGTAAATAGGGTTAAGTGACTTGCCAGGGTGACGCAGCTACAAAGTGTCTGAAGCCAGATTTGAACTCAAGAGGATAAGTCTTTCTGATTCCAGGCCAGACACTTTATCCACTGTGACACCTGGCTCCTCCCTTCCTTGATCCCCTCCCCACTCCCATACCCTAGAAGTTTATTAGGTTACATTTACTCAAAAATCATCTCATTTGATCTTCAAATCTCAGAGGGTGGCTAAACATAACTATTTTTACAAATTAGGAAACTGAGGTCAGAGAAATAAAATGGCCTTTATTATAACTAAAAACTTCTGCCAACAGGCTAACCACTAAAGAAGTTGCTTAAACTTATGATGAAATGTCCTTACTAATGTGTTTTTTGAATGCTTTCTCTTATGAGGAATCCCCTTAAATGGAAAGATGACTAAATTCGGAGTCAGACTGCTTGGGTTCAAATGTCAAGTCTGCCACCTATTAACTATGTGACCTTAGACAAATAACTTAAGGAAACGGAAGCACAGAGGGGTCATGTGTAAAAGAAGGAAGTTGGACAAGATTATCTCTGAAGTGCTTTGGAGCTATAAATCCTATTATCCTCTAAGTGCCTAATTTTCAAATAAATCCTTAAGGGGAACTTTAAATACTTCAGTTAATCCTAATGTAGTCTTGCAGCATTCACTGTTTTAAAAAACCTCTGGTGGGTTTAGAAAAATTAAACTTCCAGTAATATTAATAGTCTATAAACAGGGAAGATGTCTACTTAAAACTCATGAATTCAGCTCCCTCTGGTGGCTCACAAGAACTAAATAACCACTAAGTTCACAACTTCAAGCATGTTTTTTCAATGAAAACTGGAAGAAATACGAAAGACAAATATGCATGTTCAAATGGCATTTAAGGTTATCAATCATTTGGTTAATTATGCTTTTGTGTGATGCTGGAAGATAGCATTAAAATAAACAACTATAGGTAAAATCCTGTTACAACTCACCCCAAGAGAATGACCAAATTCTCTTGTTCTACTTCAGTTATGTTATGTCAAATATGTCAGTGAGCTATCACAGCTAGGGTTTTGAAATCCTTTTTAACATAATTTTAGTTGAAACGGAATTTGATTTGTAATTTCCCTAAAAAAGCTGTTTCTACTACTTATTGTAATAGAGGTGTGACTTTTCCCAATAGTTATTACAATCAGCTGGAACAATAGGGTAGATAGTCCTATAATTAAATGAACTCTGCACTTCTGTTACTCAAGGATACCAAATATATTGTCAAAACCAGACAACTGGAAAAACTTAAGCAGACAGAATGCCAGCAGAGAAATCTTCCATTATATTATTTATAATGAAACTTTATTTAATCTTCCCCCAAGGTACGTACTTTAATCAAAAGCATAAAAACATCAGCCTTTCCCTATTAGGATGGTACAGTAAGGAATATCACTTATTTGATGGAAAGTGAATCTTTAAAGTGGAACTGGGACAGTTTGAACAACATGCCTAAAAACAAATGATTGGATTTTAAAATCATTCAACAGATCCACTATATACAAGCACTATGAATAATCACAGACTTACCTCAAGCTGACCTCCCCATGCAGCTGTGTTTACAATGTCATCACAGTACTTTCCAAACTCTTCTGTAAAAAGGAATAAAATAGTTCAGAGTATGTAACTTTATAATTTTCGTTTATAAATATTAAGAGAGTCAATTCAATTCAAAGGTACATTTATTAAGAGTCTATGTACAAGGCACTATGCTAGGCGCTGCAGATAAAAAAATAGAACCAAGAGACATGACAAATACCCCGCTCTCAAAGATCTTACAATCTAAAGAGGGGCAAGACACATGGTCAAATAACTACCACACATGGTAAATGAAACAAATGCAAAAGGGAGCCAAACAAAGTGCTATAAAATGTGATGAGGGAGAGAGATTGAGTTCACTTGATGGTAGGAGGTCAATGAAGACTTCCAAGAGGAGGTGGTACCTTCAAAGGTGAAGCTTCAACAAATGTAGGGAAGAAATAAAGGAAGCATGAAGGGAAGCTTAAGTAAGGGCAATGAAAAGTAGCAGGAATATTAAGTGGCAGGACAACAGAACACAGGATCATTGGTTTAGAACAAGGAGGAACCTCAGAAGTCATCTACTTCAATTTTATCATTTCACAGATGAAGAAAAGTGAGGCCTAAGAAGGCTGAGACCTGCCCACAGTCACACAAGCAGTAAGTATCAGAGGCAGCATTTGAAGCCAAGTCCTGTGACTGGCTCTAGAACCACTGTCTGTCCCCCTACACGACTTTGCTTCCCCAGAATGGGAAGAGATCTTCGATCATTCTGTCCAATCTCTTGATTTTATAGTCAAGAAAATTGAAGTTTGGCTGGGATACAGACTTTGTGAAGAGTTGTAGTATCAGATAGAGATGCTCAAGTAGACTAGAACCCAGAATAGAATGGAACAAATACCAGGACTATGAGTTTGCACCTTATTTGATAGGTAATAGGGAGCCACTAGAAATTTATGAGTAAAATACAAACACAATTAGAGCAGTGCATTAAAGGAAGATGCTTTGGCAAATGGTGTGAAGGATGAGTTCAAATGGGGATATATAATGGAAGTAGGAAGACCAGTTTGGTAGTCTATAATTATCTTAATGAGAAACACCGTATAGTGAAACTAAGGCTCAATTTAGAGTCTGAGGATCTGTTTGAATTACAGAGTTGCCCATTTATCACCTGCTGGAGGCAAGTCATTTTTACTTCTCTAGGCTTCAATTTTCTTGATTATAAAATCAGGGGATTGGACAGAATGATCAAAAATCCCTTCCAGTTTTAGATCCTATAATACTAGTAGAAAGGATGAAGGCCTGAAATAAGAACTGGTAACACTGAGAATGAAGGATGGAAGAGATACAAGAGACAGCTCCTTGAGAGTAGGGGTTATCTCATATGTTGTATCCCCATCACCTAAACACATATGCACTTAACAAATGCTTATTGGTTGGTTGAAGAGAAATCACTCAGATAAAATAAACTGGTCACTGATGATATTTGGAATGAGGGAGAAAAAAAGTCAAAAGATAACTCTTACATTACAAGCTTTGGGGACGGGAGGAGGGATGTGGTAGTGCCATCAGCAGAGATAAATGAAACTTTGTGGGTGAAGTTTTTTGTTTTTTTTTTTTTTTGTAAGGAGGGTAATAAGGGAGAATAAGACTAGAAGGTAAAATGATTAAATTTCTGACATGTTCAGTTTGATGTGTCACTTAGGCGAAAATATCCAGTTGGCAACTGAAAAACAGGATGAGAACCTCTGGAAAGAGACTGGCCTAGAACTATAGATATGAAAGTTAGCTGCAGAGACATGAAGAATGAAGCCATGAGAATGGATAGTATCACTAAGATAAAAAGTACAAAGAGAAGAAATACGAGAATGGAATTCTGAGATACAAGCACGTTTAAAGGCATAAATGAAAACATAAGACAAGGAGGCAATAAAATTAACAGAGAAGGAGAGGTCAAAGAGGTAGGAGAAAAATTGTGAATCTAGTTCCATGGAAGCTAAGAGACACTGTTATTAAGAAAGTGGAAGTGAGCCATAGCGTCAAATGCTACAGAAAGGGGTAAAGAAGATTTAAAGGGAAAAAAGGAGCACTGCATTCAACACTAAGGAGGTCATTACCTCAAAGAGAGGGGCTTCAGTAAGGTAATGGGAACAAATGTCAGACTGCAAAGGTTTGAGGAATAGTAAATTAGTGAACAATGGAGTCATTATCCAATCCTTGCCCTCCTACTATTAAGGGCCCTTAAAAGGTCTCTTGCAAAAGGTGAAATATGAGCTAAGACTTGAAGTAAACAAACAAGAACATCAAGAATGAACCAAAAAAATAATAGAATGGTAGGAATGGATCAGATTGTGAAGGGTTCTAAAAGCTAAATAATAGATTTTATATTTGACATTGGAGACAATAGGGAGCCACTGAAGCTTACTGGGGTGAGAGGGAGGCAATGACATATAGTTATATCTGTGCTTTAGGAAGATCACCTTTGACATCTAAATGAAGGATAAAATGTAGTAGAGAGACACTAGAGAGAAGGCAACAAGCAGGCTATTATAGCGGTCTAGGGGTGAGATAATGAAGGCCTATAAGGGTGGTGGCTGAGTTGATTTTGAAAAAGGAGCAGAGAGAGATGTGTAGGCAGAAATGACAACATTTGGCAATAGACTGGACATGTGGGGTGATCATAGTGAATAGTGGAGGATGACATTTAGGTTGGGAGCATGGGTGACTGGGATGATGGTGATAGCCTCAACAATAGTGAAATTGGAAAGGGCAGTATTTGAGGGGAAAGATAAATTTTATTTTGGATATATCTCTGGGACATCCAGATTGAGATATCCAGTAGGCAGTTGGTGGAAGACTAGAGATCAGAAGTGAGGTAAGTGACGAACAGATATGGGAATCAACTGCTTTAGGATGATAATTGAATCTGTAGGAGTTCATGAGATCACCAAGCAAGATATTACAGTGGGAGAACAGAAGAGGGTTAAAGATAGATCCTTTGGGGACACCTATGGTTAAGCGGGTAATCAGACCAGTAGGAGGGGAACCAGGAGACAGCAGTGTCATGAAAACCTAGAAAGGAGAAAGTATCCAGGAAAAGAGGATGATTGAGAGTTTCAAAGGCTGCAGCGAGGACCAGAAGGATTAGCACTGAGAAAAGGCCATTAGATTTGTCAATTAAGACACCACTGGTAACTTTGGAGAGAGCAGTTTCAGTTGAATGATGAGCCAGACTACAGAGAATTTAAGTAGGGAAGGTGGAATAAATATAAATGTCCAGGATGACTGACAGTTTCTAAACAGGAGGCAAGGCAGTTGAGGAAAGATATGGGAGTGGGGAAAAAGCACCAAACCATTAGAGATGGTTTACAGAGAACTTTATAGAATGGATTACCTCTGTTTAGAATGGCAATGTGATAGCGTTCCACAGCTTAAACCTCCATGCACTAATTTGCCCTTCGATTTCCTAGGCAAACTCATAGTAGTTGAGCTGTGAAGGGATAGGTTCTTCAGTTGGGGCATTCTCAATTCCTAATGAAGTTCTGTCCTCCGTATAAGAATTAGTCACTCCCACTGCTAAGGTCCTAAGACAAACTGTTTGAATCTTATGTGCTTTGTTCCTTCAGATATGGTCACCAAGACACCTCTATCATAGACCCTTCTTAGACATCC
The DNA here is from genome assembly GCF_011100635.1 of Trichosurus vulpecula. Classification (NCBI taxonomy): domain Eukaryota; kingdom Metazoa; phylum Chordata; class Mammalia; order Diprotodontia; family Phalangeridae; genus Trichosurus; species Trichosurus vulpecula. The sequence continues at coordinate 157,810,677 of NC_050573.1, forward strand.
TCATTCTCTGGTTGCCTCCTCCAGAAATAACTAGTATATACTCATTCCTTCCGTTAGTATTTTCTCCATTTGAGCCCTATAACTCCACTGCACAAAGCAAAATACAGTAGAAACCTGTTGAAATGTAGTTTGTTAATCTCTAGACCCAGGTGGGTCTCACAACCCACAATGGCTGCTAGCCTGTAAAATCATATTATAGAATCAGTGCCAGTTATCACAGTAGGGGAATAGGTAAAGCAAGCTACCAGTCTAGATCCCTTCACCAGAAGTAGTGTCTTCCTCATGCCCTCCCTTCTCTCTGCTTGTGAAGTATTTACTTCTTTACAAGCAGCAACAGTTGCACCCATGGAAAGGGCTCCCTGGTTCATTGTTGTAATCATAGAACTATGAGGATTTAAGATACTATCAAATCCAACATATCCTTGAAGGGGAATCCTGTACAACCCAACATTTAAGTTGCTCTTCTTGGCTTCAAAAGTTCCACCAAGAGATAAGTTGCCAGTGAGCAAAATGTCTTTGCTCTTGTATTCTCAAAACCTGATACAGTGCTTATCTATTCACTTCACATCACGGTGCTTGTCACACCAGTATCTGACACTGTGGCCCACTTTCTTGATAACAACAAGTTTCTTTGCTTTCAAGAAATTAAATCCAGTTTTTCTCCTACCTCTGTGACCTCTCCTTCTCTGTTAACTTTACTACCTCTTCTGTTTCTGTCTTCCTATATGCCCTTAAACGTGGTTTCTTCCACTGCCAATGCCTTCTCTCTGAGATCACCCTCCACTTACCCTATGAATGCATATGTATATGTGTAATTTGAATGCTGCACCTCCATCAGAATGTGAGCTTCTTGACAGCAGAGACTATATTTTGCCTTTCTTTGTATCCCCAGCATTTAATGCAGCCCTTAACACATAGTATGAGCTTAATTAATACCTGTTGACCGACTCACCTCACATTCAATGAAAATTGGCTTTTCCCTGAGGACCCCTCATCTCTGACATCAGATGCTTCTTTTACTACTTCCTGGGGTTAGCATACTCCTTTCTTTACCACTGCCACTTTCAAGCCCCTTCTCTGCCATCCCTTAACATCCTTATACGAACCTCATGCCATGAAAATATAGCACTTATAAAAATATGAGTTACTGACATCCTGTTCTTACAGATGGTCATTTCTGGAACTTTCTTTAAAAAAAAAAAAAAGGAAAATGAAAAATACCCAATATAGGGACTATATCTAACAATTTATATAACATTCTGTCCTTAATCATTTTCTACCTCTCTGCCATGAAGACATGTTTATTATCTGTTCTCTGAGGACATTTTTATTTTTTCAGTTTTTCAACATCCCTTTCATTTACATTTGTTGTGATCATAGTGTATATTCTTTTGGATCAATGTATCTATTCTTTTGGCTCCACTTATTATGCTAATAATATATTGCTGGTAATATTTCCATATTATTCTTAAAATATTCAATTCTCCTCATCCATTGACCCTCTTGCACGTTTCTCCATGACTATGACACTGAGCAAATAGTCTTCTCATACACTTGTACCAAGGGCAGCTAGTGGCACAATGGAAGACTTTTCTTCCTGGGTTCAAATCTGGCCTGAGACACTTACTAGCTGTGTGACCCTGGGCAAGTAACTTAACCTTGTTTGCCTCAATTTCCCCTTCTGTAAAATGAACTGGAGAAGGAAATATCAAATCACTTTAGTACTTTTGCCAAGAAAACCCCAAATGGGGTCACCAAGATTCAGACACAACTGAAAACAAATGAACAAAACACCTATACCACTGTCATGCTGAGAGAATTTAAAATCCATGTTGACCTTTACAGAATCCTGTGTTCACACTTCTTTGAAGACCTCAATTTCTGTGATCTTTTCGTTCTAGACCCCACCATCACTCACAAGTGATCTACCTCCAAAATTCTGAAATCTGAAATTTCCCTTTCTGACCACAATTTCTTATCCTCCCTTACTCTTTCTATACCTATTTTAATTTTCATTCTGACCATCTTCCTTAATTTTTCTTTCCTCTATCAGCCAATCCAGTTCCAACATCATTTTCTTATTCTTGTAGTCAACTTCTTTAGTCCTATCATTCAGCTTTTAATCCTTTGTCCCCTTAGCAGTAGAGTGTACTGAAAAGATCAGTGGATTTGAAGACCTGGGATTGAATCCTCTGGCATGAATGTGATGATGATAAAAGGCTTTTAAACTCTCTGGGCCTTAGTTTCTTTGTCTAGAAAATGTTAGTATTCTAGCTCTAAATCTATGTGTAACCTTTCACTATTTTCTCTGTACTAACTCTTAACCTTAGGTAATTTCTGCCATTCACCTCCTCCGCTCTCTTCCTCTTAAGCTAAATAATCCTATTGGAAGAATGAAATTATGCTGGGTCCATGAGGATTTTTTTTAAAATCTAAACTCAACTGGGCCCTCAATGCTGCATGATTACTCTTTTACTCCTCTATTGAATCCAACAGAATCCCCAAAATGGCTATTCTAAACCCTTCTTTTCTCAGAGATGATCAATGTGTTCATTTGTTTTGTCTAATTATGTGTATTTGTTGTGAGAGTTTTACTAAGAGGCAGAAGAGGAACTGGGAAATGACAGTGATGACAAAAAACAAAAGAGCATCAATAAACCATTTTTCAATCCATAAAGAGCCTTACAAAGATTTGTCTTTTGTTCCTCTCTGTAACATCTACACTTGAAAAATAAATTATGACCGTGTCAAGACAATTTTTATTATGTCTACAAAAAGTGTGTGATTAGCCTGAGTGATGCTGCTAATTCTGTTGGGGCCAAATGAAAATCAAACTAATAAACCAAACTAACTGCATCTGCCAGCATGGCACACCTTGTACACATGGTCTCCCCACATCTCCTTTGAAAGAAGGTGCATTTTTTCATCTCTTCTTGAGACCAAAACGAGTCATTTCAATTACACATTGTTTAGCGCCATAAGAATATATAAACATAATTTGGTTATGGATCCCTGAGTAATTTTTCTCATCTAACTCCAATTTGTTTTCTAGAATGACTGGACCAATTCCCAGCTCTCCCAGTAGTGTTGTTTAGTGTGCTTACTTTCATATAGCACCTTTAACATTGACTATTTCCATTTTTTGTCAACCATGCCAATTTGCTGAGTGTGAAGAGAACCCTCAAAGTTGTTTTAATTTGCATCTTACTTATTAATGATTTGAAGAAGTCTTTCATACAACAGCATATGCTTTTGCAAATTCTCTCTGAAAACTGTCCATATCTACTACTGAATAATGGCCCTTCATGAATTCTGCCTAGAACTTTTAGGTTTCCCTCTGTGCCAGCACAATGACTCTGAGTATGCTTGTTAAAGTGATAGATAACTGATATTTTACTCTAACATAGCAGGACATGTCTCTAATTGTAGGTATTTAACAAAAGCATCCAACTGAATCATCCTCTCCAATTATCACAGTTATCTTAAAATAAATAAGAGTTTTCTGGCATAGTTTCACAAGGGATTAGAACAGACAAATTCTCATTGTTCCACTTACTCTATGACAGAAGTTTCATTAATTTTTCAAAAAACTTCAAGGTGATAAATTATGACCTATCATCTCTATGTGATTCAACATTAATAATCATACCTCAATGCCTCTTTTTAGTAATCATGAAACAGCAAAAGCTACCTAGATTGACAGTAAGGATGAGATGCTGTCTGACTGGGTCAAAGAATGGTGACACTGCTTATTACAATACTTCCCTCGTTTTGAACATCTATCTTTCCTTAATTCAGTCTAGTATTACAATAAATTTGTTCTGTATTGTTTTGTTTTTTGGACTGCCACATTGTGCCTATTGACTTATTTTGATCTTAAACTCCACTTAAAACCTCCATGGATCTTCTTTTTTCAAAGGAAATGCTATCTAGCTCTATCTCCTGCATCTTATAGAGATTTAAAAAAATCAACTTTATATTTTTAAGAATTTACATACAACTGTATTAAATATTACCTTATTAAATTTAACCTAATGTTCTAACTTTTCAAAATGGTTTTGTATCCTTACTGCTATCTAATGTGTTAGCTATCCCTTATACCTTTGTGTCAAATATGCAAATATGAAAAGTGTGCCATTTGGGAAGACATCAATAAGAATGTTCAATATTTTAGGGACCATTTACTTCCACTGTGACCATAAACCACTGCTAACTAGCTACTTTTTTGAGTCCAATCATTCAATGTTTTGATTCCATCTAACTGTTATGATCACCTAGCCCAAAGCTTTGCCATAACACTAGAGATTTTATCAAATACTTCTCTAAAATCTAGGTAGTCAATTAGCATTTCTTAAGGGCCTCCAATGGGCCAAACACTGCGGATATAAAGGAAAAAGATAGTCCCCTGTTCTCAAGCAGCCCAATCTAATGACTATTTATAGACTGTCTTGATATAGCCATTCTGGCTCTTTATGATGACCACTTACATTTTGAGATATCCACTAACCACCTACTTATTTTTGCCAGGAATCAGTGTAAAGTTAACTGGCCTATAGTTTGCAGACTACTCTTTCTTTTTGAAAATCAGAATACTGTCTTTTTCCAGTTCTGCAATAACTTTTTATTCTCCACAACCAGTGGCTCAACAATTACATTTGACAGTTCTTTCAGTATCTGAGGATGTAATTTGTTTGGGGCAGGTAATATGAATCCATTTAAGGCAGCTAAGTGCTATCATTTATTTTGAGCACTAATTCACTAATGATCAATTCTGTTTTGTCCTTTTTAGTCCAAAGATCAGTATCCATGGCAAGAAGACATAATGAGTTAAGTAGTCCATCTTCTGTCTTCTTTTATCGCCACTATACCCACCCCCAAGCAGCAGTCCTAACCTCTCTTCCATGCCGCTCTTTTCCCCCAATATAACTAAAGAATCTCTTTTGTTATTCTTAGCTTTCCTCAGCAGCACATTCTAACTTTTAGCACTACTGATGCTATTCTTATAGGTTCTGTGCCACACTTTTGTTTTTATCCTTCATTACCTGACCTTGCTTCTTCCTTTTCCCTCCCTTCTCATTACTTCCCTTCCCATGCGTTTCATGCAAATTACCATATGCTATTTCCTGAATCAACATCATCTCCTACATCCACATATTCCCGTAAGTCATTCCCAATGTCCAGAATGCTCTACTTGTTCCCTGAGAGTAGTATGAGCTGCTCTCTGGGGAACCAACCTGCCAGTTGGCGCAGAAGTTCAAGAAATCTATTATTTCTTCTTCTTTTTCTTCCTTTACCACACATGGTCTGTCTCACCACTTGGGGCACCATATCATTACATGTGCTCTGTCCACAGGAATATAATTTTTGGTTGCTTATATTCTGTAAGAAATTTGGGGGTTTAAAGGCTAGATCTCTTCTAATTTTAATTTCTTTTTCAAAAAACTAGGATAATTTACTTTTTGGCCTGTGCAGTTTTCATTTATGATTTCTTGAAATACAGCTCTGAAAAAAACAGGTTTTAAAAAAGCCCATTTTGTGTTTCAAATAGAACTTACTAGACTAGCCTTTAAACAGCAAATAACTCTGGCTTCAGTGAATGGCCAAAAATAGCCTCCAGCTCAAGCTTCCTTGCCTGTTTAGTTTTGATGGTTTAGAATGAGTGTAAATAGCAATTGTTGTCTATTCTGGCCAGAAACTCTGAGACTTTACCCCTCCCATATTGATACTTCTGTGATAGTAAATTGGGCCGTTTTTTGTCTCAATTCTAACCTAGCTTTTAGTCACTGAACGATCCTTGCCTCAGACAAATTGAGAATTGGGAAAGACCTTAATTTAAAAAGGCCAAGGTTACCCACTGCATCCCAGGCCATCATCAGTTGTCTTGACTTCTGTTTCACCCCTGGACCTGATGACTCACCCGTGTGTTGTCATTGGTCCTTTTTGAGAAAGAAGGAAGAACAACCACTACCTTTCAGAATCTGTCTCATCCTTTCAAAGTTCACAGTCTTCTTTAATCCTGAATCCTTGGCATTCTCTCCCTCTTCAAATATATTTTGGTTTGTCCCTTGTCTCCATGACACTTCTCACCTTACATTAGGCTTATCTGTTCATGCTATATGTCTCCTTCTCTCTACTCTCATGGTTACCATCCTAGCACCTTTCCCCAGGACATTCTCCTAATTCTTCTCTCAACCATCAGTCTCTATCTTTCAGCCACTCCTTACATCACTGCTAAAATAATTTTCCTCAAAGATACTCAAAAACCAGTGACTCCTAATTGGCTCCAGGATAAAATGCCATTTAAAACAGTCCACGATATAACTCCCCACAATAGTTCTATTCTTATTTAATATTATTCCCCTCTGTGCACTTTTTATTCAAACTAGTTTGCCAGCTGTTCCCTACATACAACAGTCTATATCCTGCTCCATAGCTTTGTAGCAACGCCCTCCCATATCTGCTTCTGGGTAATTCCCTCCTAACCTCCTCTTAAAATCCACAGCTACCTTCAAAGAACAGCTTCTGTGTAACCTCCAACACAAGGCTTTTTCTGATCTCCCAGTAACGGGTACAGTATTCCTGTTCAAAATCATGTGTTTATTTGTTTTTCAGCATGCCTGACTCTTCATGACCCCGTTTGAGATTTTCTTGGTAAAGATATTGGAGTGGTTTGCCATTTCCTTCTCCAGTTTGTTTTACAGATAAAGAAACTCAGGTGAACAGGGTTGACATACAGGTAGTTAAATGTCTGAGGCCAGATTTGAACTCAGGAAAATGAGTCTCCCTGATTTCAGGCCTGTGTCACCTAGCTGTCCCTATTTTAAATTACTTTGTATAATTTTGCGTATACTTTGTATCACTTGCCTATACATTGTTTCCCTCAAGCCAAATCAAAGAAGGAACTGTTTAAGTTTTCTTTGGGGTGGCAAGTTCCATTAGCAAAATTTAATGAACAAATAACTAAACTAAAAAATAGAGGTTTATCTTTATCCATGTTAGGATACAAACATAGTAGGAATGTGTTAAGCATGAAAACCCTTTAAGTTGTGACCTTATATATACATTTAGTTCTTGATTTTCCAAGAAAATGGATACAAATGGTAGTGCAAATATATTAAAGCACTGATATATGGCTTTAGAATGCTGATTAATTGGTAGATTTATTTTCCCAATCATCTTTTGCTTAGACTAAAATTAAATCCGTGCTCCTTAAAGACATGGGTCAAAGAAACAAAGTCATTTGGGGGAAGGAGATTTTAGGATTTCCATTTTTTCCACAGGCATCAAAAATTGAAGATTTAATCATCAGCAAGGATTCCTTGCAGCACCTTTTAGGAAGAGACTGTATTCTTGTGTTTTAGGTTCCCACCAGCATACAGTTACAAATCCTGGCACAAAGGTGGCAGTCTATAAGTCTTTCAGATAATGATTAATTCTACTCCTATTTCATCCCCACACAAAATGATGAATGTACTTTATCTTCTTAACAGCTAACCACTTGAAAAAAATGATTTTGACAGTGTAATACCTACTAACATCTGTAATTATGTGCTACACATAAAAAAAAATCTTCAGAAATTATAGTTTTTTAGTTTATAATGATTTTTCTATAAATTTGAGGAGGGATAGAATATATAATCCTTTCACACAATATTTAGTTTGAAGAGAAAGCACAACAGGGAATGCAAATTATACTAAAATCTTTACCTGGAGTATATATATCTCCTGTATTAGGATTAGTTAAGAATGGCAGGAAGTCTTCTACATGGTTTTGCATATATTCAGCAGTTTGACTTCTTAAGGTGGCTACAGTCAGGGGGCACTCCTGTTCCTTCAGTTGGTCTTCAATAGCTCGGTACATACAGTGGCCATCTGATGGAATCTGTTTAATCTCTAAATGTCTAGCTGCCAAAATTCGTGCAAGTTTCTGATTTTCTAGATGTCTGGCTCCAGATAAGTTTTCAATTTCAGCTTCTGCTATCCTTTCTTCTCTTTCTTTCTCCAATGCAGCTTTCTTCTCCTATGGCATAGTAAGGGGGGGAAAAGTAAGACCAATTCTCAATTATTTAGGGCTGATTATATAATGAGGAATGTATATGTTTCTCATTATTTATTGTAACAGTACAAAAAATCTGAATGTCTCCTCAAATTATAGAATTTTATGGTTGAAAAGAACTTTTACAGACCATCTAGTCCAACTCAAATCCTTTTTAAAAAATCTATGTTAGGCCTGACAGTGATCAAACTGCTCTTCATTTACAGATTTCAAAGTACTGACAGTCTCATGATCTGTTCCCAATCTACAATGAGTGTAGTAGTGTCAGATCCAAGCCTCCTGACTCTCTGCTTCATTATCACAAGACCATAATGTACTAAGATCTTCATGGTGCAAGACATTCCTCTTGCCTACTGATACATCCAATCAAAGAAGCATTTGTATCTTCTTGTAGATCTAATGCTCAAAATTTAAAAGATACATATATTTATTGTTTGGTCTGCCCCAAAGTTTTGCAAAGAATGTGGAATAAAATTAAATTCTACAAATTTAACCACTTGTTAGATCTTCTAAATAAAAGGTTTTAAAATTTGGGGAGAGGCAAAGGCCTCTCAACCAAGATACCCACATGGAGAAAAACAGGAATAGGACAGCACAACTTCCAAGTCAATTAACTGAATAGCAGTGGAATTTCTCTAATATAAATGGTCTCTTTTGAAATAAAAAAAGTTTTAAGAGGGAAATGGGAATTCTCCTAAGCACTGAATTAAATACATTTGTAGGAAAAGACCAAGACTTTGATGTTAGAAGACCTAAATTAGAATTCTGGCTCTATCAGTTATAAGACATAGGGCTCTTGGTTTACCATTAGTCTCAGTTTCCTAATCTGTAAATGAGAAGATAATATCAACTTCTCAAAAAAAAAAAAAAAAGAGGTAGGAAACTCAAATGAACTAAATATATGAGAAAGTACTTTGAAAACTTTAAAATCAGAATGTAAACATAAGGTATTCTTAACATATTTGACAAAAGTTCAACTCTTTACCTTCAGCTCTGAAGATGGACCCTCTGAATGCTACTGGAAAAAATCTCCTAGTCATAAAATTTCTTGAGGGAATAAAATTTTAAGCCTACATGGGTAAATTTTAGCTCTGACAGTCCTCAGCAATATGCTACTTTTAAGGTTGTTGTTCTTGAAGAGATTACTCTATACTGAATATAGTACAAAAAGAGAGACTAGAATAAGTCTAAACACCCCCTCATAACTATCCAACTCTTTTACTACTTTTCCAGTTAACTTGCTGTACCCAAAATATATCATGCTCATTCATACTTCTGTTTCTGTCCCTGCTATTTTCCCTTCTGAGTTTTCCCTTGGCGTTTTGATATAAAAACCCAAGAGCATCCCCACAAAGATCTATCTTATATCTGAGTTCCTAGAGCACTTAAGAGTTTGCACCACACAATCTCCTATTTGTATGCGTCCTTGAAGCATTCCCTAGTTCTTCCGTTGTAGAGAGAACACACTTGAATCTGCAATCAACTTGTAAGATTTTTAAGGACAGAAACAATATTTCTTTGTTGAACACAGTAGGCATTTAATAAATACTTGATAAATTTGATTCATACCCTCCTCTTCTGAGCTTTTGATATCCGAGGCTGCTGATTCTCAATACTCAAACTTGCAATGTTAACAACAAGAGAGTCTATCTAATGAAAAAACAAAAGCATTCATGGGTTATGGAAAATTATTAACAGATTAAATACCACTCTAACAACCTTTTTAAGTATTATTTTTAAATAGAGAAGCTAGCTAATCACAACTTCAATTTGAGAAAAAGCACCAAATGTCATGATGATGTGGCTTTATTTTTACATCTCATCTGTGCAAGAACTCCTAGGAACTTTATTTCTGGCTTCAAAAGAGTTGAATTACTTTGGTTTGTTAATCTAAAAATTATAATAATATGGCAGTCAGGGCCTCTAGCTTTTATTATCTATACCAAAGTGAAAAAAGACACACATAGCTAGAGCACATTTTTTATTGATAATCATAGTATATATTTAATACTGATATCTAGTTTACCTAATGTACCTATCCAACTCTAATGTAACATTTACCCTTTTCCAAACATGCACCAAATTTTATCACACTAAGATTATAGTATTTCTACAAGACAGTGCAACCCCAAAGTTCTGGCAAGTCATGTCTTAGCCTTCTTTGCTTGCAGGTAGAGATCCTTGCCTAAAAACTCTTGTTTGCTATAGAGATGCATGAAATTCACTGGAGAAAGCTCTGATGAAATTATCTGAAGTGTCATTCAATTGTTCTAAAGCAGAGGGTCTACAAACTGGCTTGTGGGCCAAATCCTGCCTATGGCCTGTTTTTGTACCCAAGAATGGTTTTTATATTTTTATTTTCATGTTCATATTTTTAAATAGTCTGTCTTTTTATATTTAAAAAGCTAAAGCTAAGAATGGTTTTTGTGTTTTTAAATAAAGTCTTATATTTAAAAATATAAAAACAATTCATAGCTTGTGAGTATTAGTTTGCTAATCTCCCCTCTAAGAATACTCTTGGGGTTTAGGGGGTGTAGAAAAACCAAGACTACTACTACTACTACTACTAAAGACTACCCATGGACCACCTTTCCCTTTTAAAAGGTTTCAATTCCAACACACACCTGTAATTTGACTTATTTGCACTATCTGGACCTGTTATGAGCATCCTCAATCTGGGTAAAGGAGAAAAAACAAGAGTCTATTTCTAAATGTGCTCTCTAAGCTTTCTCAATCTACCTTCCTCTACTTATAAATTGCTGGTAAGACACAAGGAGTCAGAGAAGGACCACAAAGCAAACTTTTCCAGCAGCTTTTTTTTTAACTTCTAATTCTTGGGCAAAATCACAAGCATCACAACTTGCTTTTAGAAAAAAAGATACAAATTTTTGAAAGGCTAAATATTTGTGCATGTCTTACCTTCCCTACTACAGAGCAAATTCTATGAAGACAAGGATAAGTCCATATCTTTGTATGCCCTATTATGCCTGGCACAGTGCCCTCCATATAGCAGGAGCTATGTAAATTAGTTAAATAAATAATAAAAGACTAAACCACGATTTTTGTTATCATCACTCCTTAATACTACAGACCTGTTAACACTCATGGCACTTTTTTTTTTGAGGGGTAAGGCAGGGCAATTGGGGTGAAGTGACTTGCCCAAGGTCACACAGCTAGTAAGTGTGTCAAGTGTCTGAGGTCATATTTGAACTCAGGTCCTCCTGACTCCAGGGCCCATGCTCTACTCATTGCACCACCTAGTTGCCCCCACTCATGGCACTCTTGCTAGATGCTGGGGATAATCAAACAAATAAAATACAGTCCATACCCTCAAGGTTACAATTTTATAGATATAGAAAATCAAGACAAATAGAGAGTTGTAAATGCATGGGCCAGCAAAGTGAGACTCAGTTTCCAGCAGGGAAAAGAATAAGGGATGTTTCAAGAAGAACAGAACTTGGCATTAAAAGGTCTGAAAGGATCTCAATAGGAAGGGAGAAGTGAGAAGGCACGTCAGCAAAAACAAAAACGCAAGCAGCCCAGAATAAATTCAGGGATTTGAGTATTTTAGTTTGGCTGGAATATAATATGTAGGAGGGTGAGTAGTGACAAGGCTGGAAAGGATGGTAGTGAAGATCCTTTAATGGCATAATAAAGTGTTTACATATGATCCTGTAAGAAAGAAGAAACTACCAGCCAGGGGAAAGAGATAATTACCAAAAATCTATATTAAGAAAACTAAGATGGCAGAGGAGTACAGAATGGATTCCAGGGGGGAGAGAAAAGAGATAGGACAGCAGTCGGTAGGAGGAGGCTACCCAGAAACAGTAAGAATTAGGTTTAAGCCACAGAATGACACCATAGCTAAAACTTACCAATGCAATTTGACTCCCTTCTAAAAGCCAGGTTAATGTCAAATATTCATGTATAGTTTCAGGAATATACATTTTAACATCCCCACCTGACCTCTTGAAATTAGCTGGAAAATCTGACAAGATCAGCTGATGATAAAAGCAGTAACCAAAAAAACAAAGGTTGGCAATACACTCCATTAAGTACCAAGGCCCACTGTAGAGGAATGCTGTGATACCAAGAGGACTATACCAAGACTCCTTCCTCCTGAGTTAAAAGAGCACTTTTTGACCTCTCTTACTGTTCTTTAACATTATAACCTTACATTAAAGTTATCTGAATATCTAATCTTTCCTCTTAGATTGTAAATTGCATGTAGGCAGGAATGACCCCTTATTCTTCAAATTCTATAATGGCAGGAATTACGTCTTATTTCTTCTTTGTATCACCTACAATAAAGACCAAAGTGCCCTGCACAGAGTAGATTCAACTGTTGAATGAATAATTCAGTATTGCAACAGTGGCATGAACAGGACTGTTGAGAATGAAACACTGAAGACAGCTTAAAAATGTGCATTTTGAAGTTATGTTGGGTTTTTTCCTTTAAACGCTTTTGATGCTAGATTATATTAGAAATAGAGGGTGATAGATATGGATCTTGATAACAGTAGTTTTCTATTTAAAACCCTTCTGTTGATCTACTTTTTATCTTCATCACTGTATCCATATTAAGAGCCAAGTTTCTTAAAAACAGAAGTCTTTTCTTTGCTGAAATTTCCACACCCCAAAGAAGAGAGTATGGTGCTGCTATAGAACTGTAGGTATTCAAATATAAATTAGAACCAGCCTTGAAGTCAGAACAATTGAATGTGAATCCTGAATCAGAGGGCTTACTAGCATTGTGATTCTGCAAAAATCTTTAACTTCTCTCAGCTTCAGCTTCCTTATTTGTAAAATATACATAATAAAAGTACCTCCCTCAGAGGACTGTTATAAACCTCACATATGAAAGTACTTTGCAAACCTCAAAGGGCTACATTAAAGTTATCATTAGATTCTAAGTTCCTTGAGGAAAGGGACCACGTTGTTCGTGTCTAGAACACTAGTGTCTAGAAACAGTGCCTTACATGTGCAGGTGCTTAATCAACGTTTGCTGTTTTTGATGAATGATGAAAATTGCAATTCATGTATTGGTTTCCTGGTGTTTTGCCATCCCTATACCTATCTGCACCATACATTCTACAAAGACATTAAATGATAAGACCAAAATACAGAGTTCCTAAAGAAAAGCTATAAACAAAGCTAGATGGGATATGCTGTCACACACCTTATTCTTTGCATGTGAAGTCAGCTTCAAATGCTCCAGTTCTTCTCTGTGTCTCTGTTCCATTTCTCCTTCCAATTTAGCAACATCCTCAATCAACTGCTTCCTCCTCTTTTTGTCATTCTTGGGAACAGCATTTTTCATGCTTTGAATTTTGGCTGAAGAGACACCAATGATGGTTAATTAGAGTCCCAGGAAGAGAAAAGTAAAGAGAATGGGACAGCTTGTAGAAGCAAGAATACTCAGTGGATACTTAGGAGATACAACTTCTGGTGCCAGATCAGCCAATATCTTGCTGCAAAACACTTTTACCCCTGTGGGCCTCAGTTCCCTTAAGTGTAAAATGATGGAGGTAGGGGCCTGAAATATCTGACCTCTATCTTTCCCTTCGGTCTTAATTCTTTTGCAAATGTGACAATTAAGTAGCATCGAGGGGAGATACAGAAAGGTGGTTGGAGAGAAAAAGACAAAATCCACTAACCAGAGAACCAGAAGCTGTTTCAGAGTGAGCAAGCACAGAAACTGGCCAGACTAAAAAGAAGAAATAAAAGACACGTGACAGAATCGCTCCGGACTGAGGGCAACGCTTTGGTGCCCAAGAACCTACGTGACCTTGGCAAATCATTCCCGGCCTCAGTTTCCTCCTATGTAAAATGAGAGCGTTGGAATGGATCCTTTCGCGGATTCCTTCGCCCTCCCAAGCCTACCATCCTATGGCTAATAGCTCATAACACGTCCTCCGGGTCCGCTTTTTATTTCGAGGAGGAAGAGGAGGGAGAAGAGGGAGAGGAGAAGAAAGATGCTCCGACCGGGCCGGGAGATTTCCTCGGGGGTAGCTCAGCGCCGCACCCCATCCCAGGGCAGGAGAGGAAGCGGTGAGGGAAGATGGGGAGGACTGGCCCTGGATTGCCGGCTCACCCTGCAGCTCCTTCTTCTCCTTCCGATGCCTCTTCAACAGCCGCTCTTGCCTTTCTTCCTCGTCCTCCTCCTCCTCCTCCTCCTCCGGCAGCTCCTCAGCAGTGACCGCCTCCATGACGACCGCGAGGCGCGGCAGAGCCGGCACTTTCCAATCTTCACCCCTTCACCCCTCACCTCTCACCCCGCGGCCCCATTGGATACGGCCTGCACGTAGCCCCGCCCCTGACCCGACGCAGAATCCAGTCTGGCGCAACGAATGGAGGAGGCCCCGGCCGCTGGTTACCTAGAGGGATGCCCAGTCTAGGAGGGAGGGGGAGCGAGGCGCGGCCTGGAGCTTTCATAGCGCGCACCGAGACGGCCAGGAGAGAGCGTGCGCAGCCGCAGAGAGGAGGCTGGGGGATCGGGGCTGTGGAGAGCTGACCTCGGCTGGGGGCGGGCCCAGCACGCACTGCTGCGCGCGAGGCTGTAGGAGATGACGTCACGGAGCGTCGTCGTCGTCCGTGTCCCTGTCCCTGTCTGAGCTGGAAGGAATGTTAGGGCGTTCTTGCCCCACTCCCTCCGTTTACAAGTAGGAAAGCTGAGGTGCAGAGAAAGGAAGCGAGTTGCCCAATACAGCAAAGCTATTAGGTGGCCAAGCCAGAACATAAACCCATTTCTTGATTTTTAGGCAGGTGCTTTCCATTACCGCCCACCCCTCCCCCAGCTTTTGGTCTCCCGTGGACTTGGTAAGGATTCCACCCTCGCACCCCTCGCCAGAAACAATTAAACACGTGGGATTTTTAAGTAAAGCTGATAAGTTTTCAGTCTGTTTCTACTGGCTCCCTCAGATACCGGCACCTGTTCCTGTTTTAGTTCCCAACACACTTTAATTAAATGTCATTGAATTTTATCAAATGATTTAAAAAAAAAATTGGTTGATGAGATTCCATAATTTGAAATCTATTGAAAATTTTAAATCATGCACCCTATTAGTAAAACCATTGTGAGCTGATATACCTAAATTTATTTACAATTTACGTGTACTAATACATTGTAAATCACAATAATGGACATTAAGAAAGGATAAGAAAAAGATTATGTAAAACGTTTTAATTTTTTATTACTGATAATAAAATGATACTGCCCAAATGATCTCTACACAATATAATTAATATTTTGTAATAGTAAAAAAAGTTTGCTATTAATAAAACTTTTAACATCTAATTTCACCTTTATCCTTAGTTTCTATTTTCCTGTGTTTTAGAATGTTATTGTTTTATCGTATTATGAATAAAACATTTATTAAGCATTTACTATGTGCCAAGCACTGTGCTAAGTACTCAGGATGCAAATAGCAAAGTAAAACAGACCTTTCTTTCAAGAAGTTCATATTCTAATGCGAGAGGTAACACATGGAAGATTTCAGCTGCAGGTCAGATGGAAAAGCCCCATGGTCCCCAGGGTGCAGCTGGCACAACAGATGGTAATGCCTATTCTTTAATGTCATTTCCATTGATAAAAATCATATCAGTTTCTGATGTTGAATCAATTGATGGTGACAAGAACTTTCTATTGGGGGGGAAGGGGAGGGTCTACAAAAGACATGGCTGTAGCATTGGAGGAGCAGGTGCTACCCTGCAGCCACGGGGTTTGCTTCCCAGCGTGATGCTTATGGACTATGAGCTGGAAACCTTGCTAGTTCAAAGGTTCTTGAGTTGGGGTCCTGGGCTATTTCGGTCGGAGCAAGCAGTCTTTACTTCTCTGGCATATGCTACCTCCTGGCCCTCTGTCAGGGCGCCTTGCTCTTTTCAATAGGCTGGCTTGCCTGCCCTGTGGATGGCAGTTGTCAGTCGGTGGGGATGGCTTGATCCCTTCTCCACAGTAGCCACTTCCCCAGCAGATGGCTGTGAGGTCTGGGTTGGAAGCACGAGTTGGGGGTGCTATTACTCTGTTCTGGGGAGTAATCATCCTGTTAGTTGCAGTTGGTTAGTAATTATTTCTGTTTATTGCTTCTCCACAATGACTCCTTCCCTCAATGGTTACTGCAGGGGCTGGGCTAGAAGCATGTCTGGTGGTTTGGTGGACTCTTGTCTTTCCTAAGGCTTTTGGGTTCAAGGTCCTAGGATATTTTCGTCAGAGTCTGAGTGGCAGTGGTCAAGGTGGTGCTGGTGTTGGTTTGACTTGCCTGGCACTTGCCTGGTATTTGTTCCCTCAAAGTGCCTTGCTGCTTCAGCTAGGCAGGCTTGCTTATGCTTATATGAAAGCACATACATAATAAATAATTCAATAATATGACTAATAATAAAGTATTAGCAATAATATTTTAGTGAGAGTAATATAATTGAATATACTTCATTTTGGGGGGAAAACCATGTATGTCCTGGAGGATAAGGTAGACTTAGAAATAATAATTGTTAATAATTAACTATTCAGCTAATTTGATGATTGTAGCTAGACAAGCAGGTGAATTTCTTCTTTTAGATTTTTTGGTTGATCGATACACAATGCAAAAATTTTAAAATAAGTCATTTCATTGAACATAACATGGGCCACACATGAGTGAGAAGTAGAAGGTAACTCTGAGGTTGCAAATGTCAGATTGGAAGGATGGTGATGCCCACCCAGGAACGCCAAAAACCATTGTAGTTTCATGATGTGCTGTGCAGGCACCATCTCAAAGAATTCAGTCAGACCACCTGTAATCCAAGTAGAGGCATTTATTGAGATTGACAACTCTCATGAAGTGGACTAAGTTCCAAAAGGAACCAGCAACTTCAGAGAAAGTTGGGAGGTGAAATGAAATAATATTTGTAAAGGACCTAGCACAATGCCTGGCATATAACAGAAGCTTAATAAATGCTTACATATACACACATACACACGCATATATAGTGTATATGTATGTGTGTATGCATATGTGTTATATGTGTGTATGTGTATATGTATATATGTATGTTTGTATGCATGTATATATGTATACATACATACATACACACAAATGCATATATATATATATAAAGAAATAGGCTTTTCCCAAGGTAAAAATTCAACACCAAAGCAATTAGTCAGTCAATAAACATTTATTAAGTGCATACTATATGCCAGGCATTGAGTTAAGCGTGGGAGAAAGACCAGAGAGAGTCCTTGCCTTCAGGAAGCTCATAATCTAACAGAGAAGACAACACATAAAAAAGCTGAAAAGTGGGGGAGGTGGGGTGGGGAGGACCTGGCAGCCCCTGGCAGGATGAAGTGCAGAGACTTGACAAGAAATGGCAATGATGAGATGGCTGCCACCTTAAATGGAGGGTCTGGGAGGTGCTCTGCACTCTCTACCCTCTCCAATCTGAGGAAGGGAAGGGCCTGGGGCAGGGGGTACAGACGACCTGTACTTGCTGTGATCTTATAGGATGATGAGATAGAAAACAAAGTTAGGCTTTGTCACTATTATGCATTTTTCCTGTTGATAGATATAATAAAGACAAGAATGTGGGCAAGGTGGCTGAAGAACTCACAGCCCTGTCTTCTCGAGCTACCTTCTGTGCAGACTCATTCATTTGTGCCTTGTCTGAGAGGACCTTAGGAGTAAGAGTGGGTAAGTTTTACGTTGTTGTTTTTGTTGTTCAGTCATGTCCATAGTTTTTTCTTGATTTGTCATTTCTTTCTCCAGTGTGTCCCCCCATTTTACAGATAAGGCAAGTTAAGTGACTTGCCCAGGGTGACACAGCTAGTAGGTATCTGAGGTCAAATTTGAACTCACATCTTCCTGATTCTGGGCCCAGTGTTCTATCTACTGTGACACCTCGCTGCAAACAATTAACGTAGTGGTCCATAACTGAAGACTTTGATCTCCACCCCGGACAAAAGAGCTTGAAAAGTATGGTTCTAATCTTGTCTGAAGGCATTCTGCTTGCCTTGGTGTAGCTATGTTTAAATAACTGTCCCTTCGCCTTTTTCTGAGCAGGTTCTGGTCATTCTCTAGCATGGACTGTTGTCCCCAGCAAGGTGGAAACTCCATAACCAATGAGGACCATGCTCAGTGAGGAGCGGGCCTAAGCAGAGCAACAAGAAAACATCACCAGAGGACCTACAGCATTAAAGGTGGGAGTTGCCTGTCCACACATAATCCCCTTTGTGGACCCCCTCATACCTAATCACTTCCCTTCCTGTGATCTTTCTTCTCCCTTGATGATGTGTATATTTGTGGGAGAATGTGTTTTATGTTCAGTTAATCAACAAGCATCTATTAAACACCTGTTATACGTGCCAGGCATTGTGTTAAGCACAAAGACAAAAATGAAACAGTTACTGCCCAGAATAAATGAATGAAAAAACATGTATTGAATGCTCACTATGTACAACTGTACAATGCACTGTTCTGTGTGCTAGGAATAAGAATAGAAAAGCAGAGAGTCCATAACTCTAAAGCGGTTCACATTCTAAAGGGAGATAACACACTCAATAGGAGGTTTCAACTGCAAGTCAGATGGAAATTGCCATGGTTCTTATTGTAGGTACAGCATCAAAGCAGGTGACAATGCATCTTATCTAATGTCATTTCCATTGATAAAATCACATCTCTTTCTGATTTTGAACTATTGGACAGTGCCAAGATTTTGGTGGCAAGAATTTTCTTTTCTGGGTCCTCAGGAGCTGGTGTTGCTGAGGAGGCAGGGCCTTTAGCCCCTTGCCAGGCTTACACAGTATTGGGAACACATTTAAATAAATAAAAACATAATATACAAACAAAATAAATACAAGGTGAATTGGGGGAAGGAACACACTCACACACACATACACATAGGGAAGCTAGGTGGCACAGTGGTTATGAGTGCAGTCAGGAAGACTCTGAGTTCACATCTGGTCTCAGACACTTACTAGAAGTATGACCTTTGTTTCAGTTCATCTGTAAAATGAACTAGGGAAGGAAATGGCAAACCACCCCAGTATCTGCCAAGAAAATTCTAAATGGGAGTCTCAAAGAGTCTGACAGGACTAACAACAACAAAAAAAATTACTGAACTACAATAACACGTGTAAATAAGCATATATAAAATAAACACAAGGCAAATTGTTTTGGGAGGTGGGAAAGCACCAGCAGCTGGGGTTAATCAGTATAGTCTTCATGTTGGAGGTGTTTATCTCCCTGGAGTTCTTTAAGCAAAAATTCAGTGACCACTTGTCATAAATGCCACAGTGGAGATTGATTTTTTATATGATTGGAATAGATGGCCACTGAGGTCCCTTCCAAGACTCAAAGAATGTGATTGTCACTTTAGAAGAGCTCACAGTCTAGTGGGCAAGACAATATGTGAACAGTAATGTACAAACAAGGCATAGGATAAAATGGAGAAAACACAATTATATTTCTCAGCCAAACTCTGAAAACTCTGAGATGTTCAGTCTTCTTCATTTGCTTCAGTCTAGCTTCCAACCTCATCATTCAACTGAAACTTCTCTCTCCAAAGTTACCAATTTCCTGCTTGTCAAACTCAATAGGCTTTTTCCAATCCTCATATTTCTGAGTGTCACTACAGCATTTTTTTTAGGTTTTCATGATACAGCTCCTGCTTGATTATATTCCTACTGACTTGTCTATTCCTTGTTAGTCTTCTTTGTTGGACATCCATATCATGACTATTAACTATGGATATACCTAAAGACTGTCCTGAGCCCAGTTCTCATTTCTCACTATACTCTCTCATCTGGTAACCTTATCAGCTCCCGTGGTTTCAATTATCTTCTGAATGAGAGTGATTCCCAATTCTATACATCCAGCCCTAATCATTTTCTTGATTTCCAATTGTCCATGGGACATTTCAAAGTGGATATTCCATAGGCATCTCCAACTCAAGATGTCCAAATCATAACTCATTATCTCTCCCCTCAAACCCACCCCACTTTGGAACTTCTTTATTATCGTTGAGAGCACCACTCTTCTTCCAGTCATCCAGTTTCACAACGTGGTATTATCCTTAATTCTAAATTTGTACTCATTCCATATATCCAATCACTTGTCAGACTTTGCTATTTCTATCTTCATCGCTTTAATATATTTCCCTCTTCTCTCTGCTCACATAGCCACCATACTAGTTGGTCCCTTATTATCTCATATGACTGGGCTGTTACAGTAGTCTCCTTGCTTCAAGCTTCTCCTCACTCTAATCTGTCCTCCACAGTCACAGAAATTCTTTTCCTAAACTGAAGGTCTCACCATAACCCCACTCAGTGAGCTCCAATGGCTCCCTTTTTATCTCTAGAATCAAATATGACTTTCTATGACTGGCTTTTAAAGCTGGACTTTTCTCACCTCTTCAGTCTCCCATATTTCTCATCTCCATACACTCCATGGTTTACCCATTCTAATTTATTTGCTGCCCTTCACAAAAAGACACCCCATCTCCTACCTCCACCCCTTTGCACTAACTTCCATGTTCATAATGTCGTCCTTCCTCATCTCCATCAGTGGGAGTTCCTGGATTCCTTCAAGACTCAGCTGAAGTGTGATCTTCTACAGGATGTCTTCTCTGATCCCCTCAGATGATAATGCCTTCTTTTACAAAGTGACACTGTATCTATATTTATTTTGTACTTATTTTGTTTGTACATACAATCATACGTCTATACATGCATACACATATGTACATATTGGCTCTCTGAATTCAGTGTAAACTTCATAAAGTCAAGGATAGTTTCTTTTTATTATCTTTGAAAGCCCAGAACAATGCCTGGTGCATAATCTGTACTTACACACTTGTTGATTGATTGCTCCATTCTCTGCTTGAAGACCTCCATTGCAAGGGAACTCATTATGTATAAAGGCAGGCTGTTTAGAGACATCTCTCATTACTAGAAAGCTTTTTTCCTGAAGTCAAGCCTAAATCTGTCTCTTTACAATTTCCTCATTGCTTTTGGTTGTAATCTTTAACACCAAGCAGATAGTCTAATGCTTCAACTACTTGAAAACATTTATTATGCCCCTTCTCAGTCTTCTCTTTATTTAATGTCTCCAGGTATTTCAGCTGATATTCATTTGGCATAGACTCATCATCCTAACGACCTTCCTGTGGACATTCCCTACTTTATTAATGTCTTCCCTAAACTACTGCATCCGTGTCATCTGAGAGCAGAGTATAGCAGAACTATCATCAGCGTATTCCTGGAAGCTGTATTTTTCTTAAGGCAGCCCAAAACCTCATCAGCTTGTTAGTCAGGGATCCAACACTGTTACAAGTTACATTTTAGTAGGATCAGTATCTATTTCACCTAGGGTCAGATGGTTTCCCTTAATGGAAGCAAGGAAGCTGTCTTCAAGATTTGGTTGGCCCCAGGGACTATGGCTTGAACCATTAATATTGTGTTTTTCCTATTGCCTAAGGCATTAAAAAGTCTAGCCTATGATAAGCTGGTGTACTGAAGGTTTAGTTGAATTTCCACTCCTTTGTGAGTTTTTCAGTCCCAGGGTTGCTGCCATGGTAAATATGAGAGAAGAGCACATTTTCTGTTTACATAAATGAATTGTCAGTTTTTAACCTTACTGTAAGTAAATTTATTTTTTATTGCATTTTACAGTCCACGAGTGCTTCAAAGTATTTCAATCCTGAGACTACATCATTGAACTAACCTGGGCTATGCCTCGCCCAGAACATCTTTGTTTTATGCCTCACTTGACACTGACACTCAGCAAGTCACTGAACAAATTTTTTTCCATAACTGAATTAGTCATAGAATTTAATAAAATTTTAGCATATGTGTGGTATCCAGCATGTTTTAGGAGAATTTTTAAAGCTACATTTTGTACTATTGAGTCAAATGCTTAAAAAAATCAAACAAGAGACAGTAGGATTTTATTTTTTAATCAGTTGTGACTGGAAAAAAAAGGCTATATAAAAGCCTACCTTCTACAATCTCATTTTTTCCCCTCAAGGGGACCTGCAATTTGTGCATAGACCATACTCAACCTTTGTGCATAATAGTCTTTCATTTCATATATGTGTGTGTATACATACACACATATATACATATGTACATGTATATACGTATATGTGCTACGTATATGCATGCTACATTTATATCACCACCTCCTTCCCCTACCTTTAGGGTTTTCAGATATCTTGAAGTGAGTTGCACACATCTTTTCTCTTTACTGCCATTGTCTTGAACCCCAGTTTATTAGGGTGAGGCCAATGACTAGAACCCCAGTTCTATTTAACCACTTAATGTCAATTGTATTTTACTTTGCAAAGATCGCAAGAACAAACATATATTCCCCCCAATACCTTGGAGATATAATACCCCACCCAACCAGGTCATGGTCTCTGTGGGTAGGAGTAGAAGATTAGGCTCAAAGCTTAACTCAGTTACTACTTGGCAACGGTGTGATCAAGTTCATATCCAGACATGGCATGACTACTGGGTGAGTTTAGGTCTCACAGTTTTATCATCATAAAATATGATGAAAGAAAAAAAGATGAGCTGGCTAGATGGAAAGAAGGAGGAGTAAGAATTTGACAGCCTGTGTGCTTACATCGCTACACAAAACAAAGAGAAGCAAAGTAGGACTCCCAGCATGTATGAGTGGAGCATCTGTGGAGAGTATTTAGGAAGAACATGGAGAAGAGTCGCACAAGCTGAGAAGTTATAATTGAATTATGCTCTGTGTTGTGGGAGGAAGTATCTATAATGATGAGATAGTTCACAGGTTCAGCTATGTTTTGAAGTATAAAATCTTACAAATATAGAGGGCATTCTTGGTAAAAAAAATGAGAAATAGGCAGGTTCTTCTATAGGCATTTTAAATTACACAACTGATTAGAATATAAAATCTCACTATATTTTTGCTTTTTAAAAAAACCAAATAAACAAGCTTTTTACTAAGTAAAACAAAATTTAGCTTTAAAAGTTTTCCTCCTTTCCAAAGAAATTATAATGTATCTTATCAAGGCACGCTATAATTTTTTCATGCTATTCTTACAGACAAAATGAAAAGAGGTGGGTTTGCTGATACTATTCCTGGATAGAGCCAGAATTGGATAAATGACCAGACCTAAAGATTAATCATTAAAGGACCATGTCATCTTAGGAGAAGGTCTTTAATGGAGTGTAGAAATCTAGGCTTGGGCTTGTGTCAATAAGGCCACTTGATAATATTTTGACATAAATATATATGGCATATTTATCAAATTTGCATATGACACAAAGTTTGGAAGAACACCTAGCACATTGGAGGACACAGTGAAGATCCAAAAGGAACTTCAAAAGTACAATTTGGGCGTGGCTATTATATATACTTGTTGATTTCTAAAAGTATTTGATTTCGTGCAAAAAGCACTTTCACACAAGGTGCCTTTCATGCATACGTTAAAATCATACAAGATTCCATGACAGATGCAACCATGGAGATAACTTTGTTCAGTGATCCACTAAGTATGAACATCAAATGAAGCATGAAATAGGGAGACATATGTTCACTAAAATTATTTGATGAAGTCATGTGGATTCTGGACTTTATTTGGTACCATCATTTCCCATCCCCCCCAAAATTCTCACCCCCCCTTTTTAAAAATGATGTTTTATTTTCTCCCAATTACATGTAAAAACAATTTTTAACATTCATTGGGTTTTTTTTTTAAGTTTTGAGTTTTAAATTTAATTCCTGCCTCCCTCCCCTACCGGAGATGGTAAGCAATCCGATATAGGTTATACATGTGCAAGCATATAAAACATTTCCATAGTAGTCATTTTGTGCAAAGAAGACTCAGAAAGAAAAGAAAGGAAGGAAGGAAGAAAAGGAAGGAAAGAAGGAAGTAAGGAAGAAACAGTTAAGAAAGAAAAAGAAAAGGAAAGAAAGAAAAAGAGAGAGAAAGAAAGATAAAGAGGGACAGGGATAGAGAAAGGGAGGGAGGAGGGAAAAAGGAGGAAGTGAAAAATAGTATGCTTTAGTCTGTATTTGGACAATATCAGTTCTTTATCTGGAGGGAGATAGCTTTTTTCATCACGAGTCCTTTGGGATTGTCTTGATCACTGCATTGCTGAGAATAGCCAAGTCATTCACAATTTTTCCATCATACAATATTGCTGTTACTGTGTACAATGTTCTCCTAATTCTGCTCATTTCACTTTGTATCAGTTCATGTGAGTCTTTCCAGGATTTTCTAAAATCATCCTGCTTGTCATTTCTTATAGTACAATAGTATTCCATTTCAATCATATATCACAACTTGTTTAGCTGCTTTCCAATTGATGGACATCCCCTCAATTTCTAACCCTTAGTTACCACAAAAAGAGCTGTTATAAATATTTTTGTTCAAATAGGTCCTTTTCCTTTTTAAAAAATCTTTTTTGGATACAGACCTAGCAGTGGTATTGTTAGAACAAAGGATATGCACAGTTTTCTTGCCCTTTGGGCATAGTTCCAAATTGCTCTCCATAATAGTTGGATCAGTTTACAACTCCACCGACAGCATATTAGTGTCCCAGTTTTCCTACATCCCCGACACCCCCATTTATCATTTTCCTTTTTTATCATATTAGCTAATATAATAGGTGCCAGCTAGTACCTAAGAGTTTTTTTAGTTTTCATTTCTCTGATAGTGATTTAGAGCATTTTTCCATATGACTATAGATAGCTTTGATTTCTTTGTCTGAGAACTTTATTCATATCCTTTGATCATTTATCAGTTGCCCCCCCTTTTCTTAAAACAGCCTATACAAATCATGATTTTAGATTCCATATACTTTTATAAGAGAAAATTTAAATATACAGATATTTGAGAAAGTCCTGCAGTTTTCACACTTACACTTTATAAGAATAGTAGGCATAAAATATTATTATTAAAATAATAGAAGTTTCTCAGTGCAAGTTTCTCAAAATGTGGTGCCACTGATGACATTGCTACCTGTAATAAGTGGCAGCTAGGTGGCCTAGAGGATAGGACATTGGACTTAAAGTCAGGAAGAACTCTGAGCAAGTCACTTAGCATCTCTGAGATTCATTTTCCTCACTGTAAAGTGGGGATAATAATAGCTCCTACCTCATAGGGTTATTGTAAAGGTAAAATGAAATAATATCTGTAAATGCTTTGCAAATCTTACATAAATGCTAGTTATGTTTTCATTTACTAATATTGACATTGTCTTTTTGATAGATACAACAGAAACCTTTTATACAAATAAAATGTTAAATTTTTATCATTTTGTTTGGTAAACATTACTTCTTAACCAGAACATAAAATTTTCAGATTCAAATGCTTGTTTCATCATACTATCACCAGTTAGCTATTAACCATTCTTGTTCAGGTGGAGTAAGACCAAATGTATCATACTTATCCATGAGAAAGTAGATTCTTATCATTTATGTTTAGAAATATTTATATCTTTACAATAAAACAATTGCCTCTGTAGGCTAGGCAAGTAATTAACATGCAGATGTTTAATGTCTTCTATTTCAAATTTGCAGAACAGGTTTTTTTAAAATTGGGAAATATGTAAAATATTTGTAAATGTGTTATTTATAACTTTAAGTTTTTCGCAAATGCAATCATTTTCTGGATCAGAGTATGAATCTAGGGACCTTTCACTGATTGAGAATAAAACAAGAAATATCAAATATGTCAGGTTGGGAGGAAATGATTATACCTGAACTTCATCTTTAGTATTACCACTAAGAAAAATGGTGCTTTCTTCTTTTAGCTTAAATATCCTGAGGACTACTTTGGCATGAGAAAACCAGTGCATTTGACAATAATACAGAAATACAATATACTCTGTTCCCATATGATCAGCCAATTTTGTAGCAAGTTGGTTACCCTTATGACAACTTGAAAAACTGTATATAGTACTCTCATACTTCTTGGTACAAGTCATTGTGAAGCATGCACTATGTTCAGATTGCAAGAAGGGACAGATTTTTAAATAGTCCTTG
Source organism: Trichosurus vulpecula (assembly GCF_011100635.1). Classification (NCBI taxonomy): domain Eukaryota; kingdom Metazoa; phylum Chordata; class Mammalia; order Diprotodontia; family Phalangeridae; genus Trichosurus; species Trichosurus vulpecula. The sequence goes on from NC_050573.1 coordinate 157,836,726, forward strand.
TAGATTTACATGTCATTCTGACATTAGTTGATCTCTGTCAGTAAAGTCCAATACATTATACTATTTTTGTTTTAAAAATCCATCAATTGACTATTCTTTTGATATGAAATTGCAAGCAACAGATTTGCAAAAGTAACAGATCTTTATCCTAACATCATTTGCAACATATTTTGAGCTATTAAGGCTTAATTAAAACCACACTACACTTTTAGGATACTATAGAATCAAATGAGCAGAGGGTAGAGGCAAGATGGTAGGCTAGCAGGAATGAGTACAGAGAGTTCCCCCTCCCCTAAGAAAACTCCTTCAAATAGATTTACAAAATGCACTCGATTTTATCCTGATCAAGGAATCCACAGTGACTCATTTTTTCTAGCCCAGGATGGCATAAAGGGCCAGACAGAGGTCAGTGGACATTGGGAACACGGTCTGGCCAGGAGATCACTTTAGGGAATATTCTGGCACCAAAATGATGAAGACTGTGCACCACAATTTTGGCAGCTTTGTTGCTTACTTTCAAGAACTGGGTCATAGATCCAGAGCAGACTGAGGAGGGAACCTGTTCCCAAGAGTGGTATTCAGGGATAAGGAGTAGTAGCAGGTCCTAGGCTGAGGAAAGAGTTCAAAAACATGTAGCTGTGTGGCTTGGATGCCTGGGGCAGTACAGGGTTTTAGCTTCAACTTCTAGTTCTGTCGAAAGCCTGCAGAGTAATCAGTCCAAAAGCAAACCTACAATTCTGTCACTAGGAACCAGCAGAGCTTCCCAGCTAGTTGATTGATTGTGGCTGAGAATTCAGCAACATCATACTGAAATTCCAATAGAGGCAAACCCACAGGCTTGTTGCTCAGCCCTAACCCCAGGTTAAGAACTTGCAGAGCTCATAACAGCAGGACAGCAATCAAACTTGCTCTGGATCAGACTACTTTGGGATTATTGAAACCTTGCAGGTTCCCAGATAGCCATCCTGAGATCCTGGAATAATAACACAATATGCCCAGATATTCCCTCTAGAATCATGTAGTGCATGGCTCTACCATAAACATAAAGGTCAGGAGATAGGCTAGAAGAATGAGCAAACAAACAAAAGGTTCCCACATAAAAATCTATTACAGTGACAAGGATACTCAAGACACAAACTGGTATGGTTTACTGTTGAGAGATGTTGATGAGGTAGAATGACTTTCAGTGGTATTTGTTTGCTTAACTGGATGATCCTGAGACCTGTTTTTGTTTCTATGACACAATAAATGCTAAGTCCATCATGGATTCCATGCTGGCTCAGAGTATCTTCGTCTTTTAAATTTTTCAAGACAATATTAACACAAGTTGGTCAGGATGAGACTTGAATTATTTGGTGATTTTTTCACTTTAAACTGCTAGATAGAGCTGTTCTTGGGCATTGTAAACCCCATCTTTGGGGTCTTCGTAGTGACTCCAATGATCCTAGAGCCAAGAAGAGAATGACTCCAAACATCAAGAAGTGAAACCTTAAAGAAAAACAGAGCTTGGGCACAGAAACAAAAGTTTAAAAAGAGAGAGATAAAAAAGTTATTATAAGTGAAATGTGAGCACGAAAGGAAAAAAAGAGTAGAACAGTGATGAGAGTTGTGGAAGAAAGAATTGGAAAGGGAATTAACAACTTGGCCCAAGAAGTACAAAAACTTTCTTAAGTAACAAATCCCCTAAAAATTAGAATGGACCAAATAGAAACTAATGACTTCATGAGAAAACAAGAAACACTAAAGTCAAAAGACTAAAAACAAAAAGAAAAAGAAAGAAAATTTAGGATATCTTGGTTAAAAAAAACACAACACTTTGGAAAACAGATCAAGGGGAGAAAATTTAAGCCATGATCCCCTCCCTCAAAGAGCCTAGATGTCATATTTCAAGAAAAATCCTGAAATAAAATTTCCCAGATCTCTTAGAACCACAGGACAAAGTGGAAATAGAAAGAATCCACCAATCACCCTCTGAAAGAAATCTCAAAATGAAAACTCCCAGGGACATTATAGCCAAAATCCAGAGATTCCACGTCAAAGAAAGAAAAAAGAATTCAAGTGAGGGTCTATGGTAAGGATCATGCACAGTTTAGCAGCCACCACTATAATGGAGCAGAAAGCTTGGAATATGATTTTCCAGAAGGTAAGTGATAAAGGCTTACAGCTGAGAATAACTTTTAAAAATCATTATTTGTTTTTGATATCAACTTCTAAAAACTGAGTTCTAAACTCAGTTCTATACTCTCCCTTGAAGAGCAAAGTGAGCAAAACCAAGAGAACATTGTATACAGTAACAGCAGTATTGTTTTGAGAACAACTTGGAGCAACTAAGTCATTCTGATTCTGATAAATACCCCAAATTAACCTTCCTGTGAAGGAAGATATTATTGGAATCCAGAAATGAATATTGCTGTGGTGGAGGAAATGATTAGCTGGTTGATTTAGAAAAACATGGGGAGACTTGAACTTATGAAGGAAGATGCTATCCACCTTCAGAGAAATAGATGATAGGAGGAAATAAGCACAATACGGTCTTACATATGTGTGTATGGGTGACGTGTAGATATATCTATGTTTATAGATATCTATCTGTCTATATACATATATATATATATACACCTATATATATATGTATATATAGGTGTATATATATATATATTCATGCTTAACTGTAGCCTTCTTTAGCATGGTAGGGGAAGAAAGGGAGAAAAATAGAGTAAAAAGTATAGAGAGCAATAGAGAACCAACAAGGAAGCAAAGAAAAACTGGGTAGCCTTGACAACAGTGTGTAGTATTTTATTATATAGGTTTTCTTGAAATGGAAATTTATTATTTTATGTTGAATTCTCTCTTATGGTCTCCTGTGTACATAGCAATTTTTTTTTTCTTTTCTCATCTTGTATGTAAGTGTAAAGTAAAAAAAAATATAAAAAACCCGAAATACTCTCCTTTCCTCCCACCCCCATCCCAGCCCATCAAGAAGGCAAGCAATGTGATATCAGTTATACATGTGAAGTCACGCAAGGCATATTTGCATATTAGCCATGTTGAAAAGAAAAAAAAGCAAGAAAAATAAAGTGAAAAAAGTATGCTTCAATCTGCACTCAAACTTCATCAGTTCTCTCTCTGGAGGTGGATGGCACTTTTCATCAGAAGTCCTTTGGAACTGTCTTGGATTATTGTATTGCTGAGAATAACCAAGTCACTCACAGTTCTTTATCATACAATATTGCTGTTACCATGTACAAAGTTCTAGTTCTGCTCATTCACTTTGCATCGGTTAATATATATCATCCCAGGTTTTTCTGAAACCATCCTGCTTAACATTTCTTATAGCACAATAGTATTTCATCACATTCATATGCCATGACTTATTCAGCCATTCTCCAATTGATAGACATCCCTTCAGTTTCCAATTCTTTGCCAGCACAAAAAGAGCTGCTATAAATATTTTTGTATATGTAGGTCTTTTTCCTTTTTCTTTGATGTCTTTGGGATACAGACCTAGTAGTAGTATTGCTGGGTCAAAGGATACACACAGTTTCATAGACCTTTAGACTTAGTTCCAAGTTGTTTTCCAGAATGGTTGGATCAGTTCACAACTCCACCAGTGGTGCATTAGTGACCTTATTTTTCCACATCCTCTATAGCATTAATCATTTTTCTTTTCTGTCATGTTAGCCAATCTGATAGGTATGAGGTGGTATCTTAGAGTTGCTTTAATTTTCATTTCTCTAATCAAAAGTGATTTAAAACACTTTTTCATGTGACTATAGTAGCTTTGATTTCTTCTTCCGAAAACTACCTGCTCATATCCTTTGATCATTTATCAATTGGGAAATAGCTTTTATTTTTATAAATTTAACTCAGTTATGTATTTGAGAAATGAGGCCTTTATCAGAGAAACCTACTGTAAAATGTTTTTCCCAGTTTCCTGCTTTCCTTCTAATCTTAGGTATATTGATTTTGTTTTTTGCAACCCCTTTTTAATTTAATGTAGTCAAAATTATCTATCTTACTTCCTATGATCCTGTGATTTGTTTGGTCATAAATTCTTTCCTTTGTCATAGATGTGACAAGTAAAATTTTCCATGCTCCCCTGTTTTGTTTATGATATGTTTATCATGTTTATGTTTAAATGTTTAAGTCATGTGACCATTTTGACCTTATCTTGGTATATGGTATGAAATATTGGTCTATACATTAGTTTCTGCCATACTGATTTCCAGGTTTCCCAGCAATTTTTGTCAAATAGTAAGTTCTTTCTCTCAAAGCTTAGATCTTTGGGTTTACCAAACACTAGATTACTGTGGTCATTTACTACTGCATATTGTGTACCTAATCCATTCCACTGATCCACCACTCTATTTCTTAGCCAGTACCAGATTGTTTTGATAATTACTGCTTTGTAGTATAGTTTGAAATCTGGTACTGCTAGGCTGCCTTCTTTCACATTTTTTTCATTGATTCCCTTGTTATTCCTGACCTTTCGTTCTTCCAGGTGAACTTCATTATTTTTTCTGGCTCAATAAAATAATTCTTTGGTAGTCTGATTGACATGGCACTGAACAAGTAAATCAATTTAGGTAGAAGCTAAGAATAACTTACTGAGCAAACCTGAGTATTATCCTACAGGGGTGGAGGGAATGGACCTTTAATGAAATAGATGACTTCCAAGTATTCCTGATGAAAACACCTGAGATACATAGAAACTCTGAAATACAAACACAGGACTCAAAAGAAACATAAAAAGGTAAACAATGAAAAATACTAAAAGACTACATAAAGACAAACTGTTTATACTTAATATCAGGTGATGATATAGGTATCCCCTCTGAACCCTATTATAATTAGGATTCAAAGGAGTCTAATTAGACAGAAGGTCTGGGAGTGATTCTTTTATATCTTGATGATCTTAAAAGATTGTAAAAGGAGAAAAAGAGCAATATTAGGGGGAAAAGGAGTAGAAGGTAGGGGAAAATTATTTTACATAATCAGAACTCACAAAGAGAAATCTATAAGGGGAACAAGTTGTTGGGGAAACAAGGAGGAAGGTGTTAGGGAAGAGGCTGACATGTGAACCTAATTCTAATCTGAGCTGGTGAAAGGAAAGAATAAACATTCAAAAAGGTACATAAGTAAATTTCATTTAACAAGAAATAAGAAGGAATGGGGAGAAGGAAGGAAGAAGGAAGAAATTAGAGGGAGGGAAGATTAAAAGAGGGATTAGTCCAAAACAAATTAAGGGTAAACAAAAAATATTTATGGGTATTTTTATGGTGGCAAAGTATTGGAAACCAAGAGGTGGGCCATCTATCAGATAATAGCTGAAGAAATTATGATATATAAATGTGATGAAATACTGTAAGTAAAGATGAAGGGAATAGTTTCAAAGAAACCTAGGAAGACTTGTATGAACTGATGCAGAATGATGTAAGTAGAACCAGAAGAACAAAGAGAAGAATACTGTAGAGATTTAGGAATTTTGATTAGCATAATGACCAACTGATTCCCAAAGGTTTATGGTGAATCACTCTACCTACCTCCTGATAAAGAGGTAAAATACTCAGAATGCTAAATGATACACATATATGTACGTCTATGTGTATATACATATGCACATACATACACATGTATGTATATGTATGCATAAAAATATGACATGACTAATGTGGGAATTTGTTTTGCTTTATCATACATGTTTATAAAAGAGGTTTTGTATGCCTTCCTTTTTTGGTTGGGAGAGTGGGTGTGGGAAGGAGAGAAGGTGATTTTTTTTCCTAACTGAAAAATAAATTTTATATAATAACAATCAAATGAGCATCTAACTGCATCTGTTGTTTTATTCACTTGAAATGCAAGATGGGAAGATTTTAATTTTTCAAATAACTGAACACAAAATCAATTCATCTTCAATCAAATGGGTGATTTTCTTTCCCACCACATTATCTTTAAAAGAAACCATTTAAAAGTTTTTTGTTTGGGTATCAGTCATCATTTCAATTATATCAGAAGCTGCAGTTATCAACATCTCATCTATCAAATTAGACTTTTTATATCCTGCAATTCTGTAACCAATCTTATATGACATAAGCAATGTCATATAATGACATTGTGTCATTCTGATGTCACAGACATGATTTTTGTGAAAATTTGTTATTTTTATTAAAAGCATCTGGGAAAATTTTCATCATGCCAATGTATCCTGCATGTACACTTTGACATGTTTCAGTTTATCAGTTTTTATGCTATTTAGAGCTGCTGGAGACAGCTAGGTGATGCATTGAATACAGTGCTGGGCCTAAAAATCAGGAAAACCTGAATTTGAATTTGACCCCAGATAATTACTAGCTGTGTGATCCTGGGCAAGTCACTTTACCTCTGTTTGCCTCAGTTTCCTCAACTGCAAAGTGGTAATAGTAAGAGCACCTAATTCACAGGGCTGTTGTGAGGATCAAATGAGATAATGTTTGTAAAGTGTTTAGCACAGTCCCTGGCACAAAAGTGGGTGCTTAATAAATAATTATGTCCTTTATTTCCCCTACTATCTGAACTTTAAAATTTGTACAGAGCAAACAAAGAAGTCTTTCCTCTGTCAATAGCAGGACTAATGAATCCCAATGATAAATATTATGTTTTTTAGATGTGGACTTTTTGTGTGTGTGTTTCTCTATTTCCATTGCTTAGAAATAGTCACTGTTACATTCACCTGAAACAGTTTCATCTGTTCCAGTAGAATTTTCTCTTCAAACCAGTCATGTATCTATCTATCGTATAGAGATATTATGTCACTTAAAAATTAGAAACAACAAAAAATGTGATACAATGAAGTTTAAATTTAATTGTTCACAATTTCAAATGATTACAAATGCTTTAGAGCTTTCAATATTTTTTAAGCTGCAGTTTTTGGAAAATAGCTTATTACACTGAACCTAACAAAATATACGATCCTGAGATATATAGCTGATATTACACTACTTTTAGCTTCTACACAAATTGTTTAGCTTTAAGTATGAACATATTAGTTCAAATTCAGCACCAAACCTGATATAACTCATTCTTGTCATTAGGACCATCAATACTAGACGGTTGTTCTTCTATTTCAAAATTTGATACTCATCAACTCAAATTTGGCCCCTTTGTTCATGTAGTATTAAATTATATCTGCATGGCATTCACTCTCAGTTGGAACAAACTTAGCATATTATTTTTATTTTTGTTGAGTTTGATTTAAACATTATTTTTACTGAAAAAAGTGGGAGATATACTAAAAATATACAATAACTCTGGTATTCCTTCCTATACCACCCTATTCAGAGGGTTTCATGTGTCACCAGTACAGAAAACTGTAACATGCATAGTATTCAAACAGAAGAATTTCCTATTGATAGCAAAGTTCTCCAAGTAAATAGATTCATAAATGGCATTGTACTGATTACAACAAGCCTTTGTTTCAGTCATGTCCAACTCTTTGTGACCCCATTTGGGGTTTTCTTGGCAAAAATACTGGGATGGTTTGCAATTTCCTTGTCCAGCTCATTTTACAGATGAGGAACTGAGGTAAACAGGGTTAAGTGACTTGCCCAGGATCACATAGCTAGTACATATCTGAGGTGAGATTTGAACTCAGAAAGATGTCTTTCTGACTATAGACCCAGTACTCTATACACTGCGCCACATAAGTGCCCCAACAACAAGTCTTGGAACACTGCAAAGCCTTCTCAATGAAATTATTAATCATGTTAAAGATTGTGGCCTAGATATTTACAGCAAGGAAACAAAATCACATGTCCATATTATAACATTCAGTTGAACGAGGTTGGGTGGCAGGGGGTGTTCAAAGAACCACAGCATCAAAGGTTTTGAGATTGATTAGAACTCAGAGGCCATCCAGTTGAATACTCTCATTTTGTAGATAAGGAAATAGGTCCATGGAAAGTGACTTGCCTAAGATTACACAGGTTGCTAGTGGCAGATCCAGAATAAAAACCCAGAGACAGCTAGGTGGCACAGGGGATAGAGCATTAGGCCTAGAGTCAAGAAGAGCTGAGTTCAAATTTAGTCTCAGACTCTTATTGGCTATATGACCCTGGGCAAGTCACTTAACTTCTGCCTAACTCATCTGTAAAACTGTATCCTCCTAGCATTTTGAGAATCAAATGAGAATATTTGTAAAGCACTAAGCACGTAGGTGCTTAGTAAATGCTTGTTTCCTTCCTTCCAATTTCAAATCCAATTCTCTTTCCACTGTACAAGGCTCATTGGGTTAGTATATTAGTTTGTTAGTATATAGAAGTGGAAAGAGCATGGAATCTGAAGTCAGATGACCTGCACTTGAGTCCCAGCTATGAAACTTAGGGCCTGCATGACTTTGACCAAATCAGATTTCTCTGCCTCTTAGTTCCCTCAACTGTAAAATGAGGAGAGGTTAAAATGGATGACTTCTAAGGTCTCTAAATTTATGGCCCTGTAACCAGTAATCCCCTGGTAATATCAAATATCTATGAATCATGGAACAAATATGATGACCTCAGAAGAATCAAAATTGTAGGTTTGTCCAAATGTCAATGGAACGACAGAGGATATGTCAGCTATAGCATATTAATGAGGACAGCTAGGTGGCACAGTGGATAGAATACAGGGCTTTGAGTCAGGAAGACTCATCTTCCTGAGTTCAAATCTGGCCTCAGACACTTACTGGCTATGTAATCCTGTGCAAGTCACTTAACCCTGTTTGCCTCAGTTTCCTCATCTGTAAAATGAGCAGGAGAAGAAAATGGCAAACTACTCTAGTATCTCTGCCAAGAAAGGCCCAAATGGAGTCACAGAGAGTCAGACATGACTCAAATGACTGAACAAAAACAACCATATTAGTAGTGACTTGCATATAAGGGAGAATATAAAAGATATCGAGGACCATGTATGACCCAAAATGAGGTAGACCTGTCAAGTTTTGAACGTAAGAAGATAACACCAAATGGACTGATGCCTAAAACATATTAAGAGGCAGAGGAAATCCTTCAGGATAAGGGTTGAATATTTTTTGAAGGATTATGGAGAGATGTGAACAAGAACCACACAGAATGTAAAGGCATGGAATAGGGTATAATCTGTATAAGTGGAAGGAATATTTGAGTTGAAGAAAACAAAAATTACTTGAAGCATTGGAGTAATTTGCTTTTACCCACAGTCACTGCCACAGCTGATTACTGATACCTTTTTTGGGGGCAAGTGACATAGCAGCTAGAACATGTTAGTCATAGAAAGCTTTGGGCAATGAAAGGACTAAGAAAATTAAGGATCTACTTTACAGTCACTGTTTACATTAAAAAGTCGGCATTTAAAAATACTTGCGTGATTGAGTTTAGGTCAAAGTAAATAAGATTCTTTAAAAAAACGTACATGAGCTATTTGAATATCACATAGACCAAAAGGGGAAGATTCTTAAATGTAAGGTATATACTGCAGTACTTAACTGTGATTAAATGCCTGTTCTGTTTTGAACTGCCATCTCATGTTACAGCTTTTAAATAGTCAAAGTCTCTGTATTAAAATATCACATTAACACTACTTTGTAGTCTCCAGGGAATGATGCTAATCCAACAAGCTTAAGGAATCATTTTATGCACAGTGTGTTGTCAGATCCTTGTGTTCACCTTCCTTCATAATCACCCTCTCTCCTCCCTGTGTCATCCACCTTTATAATAGTCAGGTGATAGCCTGATGCTGGCCCCAGCTGCTTCTAGTTTTTTCCCCAAGCTCTTTCTGGGTAAATGGCTTCTCAATGATTTAGAATCCTGGTTTATAATGGAGCCAAGCTATATTGCAAGTGAAATAATATAGTGCGATCATTAAAAAGAGCAATATTAAATTAAACATATATAGATTTCTTCAGTCATCTTTAGAGTCAGTCTCTGTTGTAATGGATACCTACAAATCCCAGTTAAAAATTTATGATGATTACTTGGTATATTCATGCCCTTATTTCAGCAAATTTAGAAATTCAAAATTATGATTGCCTTTCTCCATAGTTCCAAGTTGCTAACTTCTATAGTTCTAAATAATTAACTTCCAAGGAATCTTAATAGGAATGACCACTTGGACTGCAAAGAGTGCTAAGTAGGATCTAACTACCTCGGGAATATTTCTGAATTTGTGGACCAAAGCCAAGAAAATGGAGCACTGAACCTTCTACAGAAGGCATTCACGCTTCAGATAGAGTCTAGGCTAGATGACTTCCAAAATATTTTACAACTCTAATAGTCTATGAACATTGTAAAATATGGTTTATTAATAATAGCCTGCATTTACGGTTTGCAAAGCACTTCACAAATATTTTCTTATTTATCTCTTCACAACAACCCTGCTATTATTATCCCCTTATTTTGTAGTTGAGAAAACTCAGACAGATAGCAATTAGGGGATTTGCTTAGGAAGCTAGAAAGTGTCTGAGTCCAGATTTGAACTTAAGTCTTTATGATTCCAGATTCAGCACTGTATCAACTATGCCACCTAGCTGCCTCTCATTTAGTGGACAGAGCACTGGAATGCAAACCAAGTGGCCTAGGCTCTACCCATAAGCTATGGATTTCATTAAATCAGCCAATTCTGTACTTAAGTCTCCATAGGCTTAAGAGGGAAACAATAGTGCCTCATCTACTTCCACAGGGTTCCCACAGGAATAAAATGAGAACAGAATGTGTTCCAAAAGCTTTAAGCCTTAATAGTTGAAAATTGTACTGAGATTTTTGGCATGAGAGGAAATGCTCTGAAAAAGCCAAACATTATACAAATGTAAATTATTCTTTGTACTTTACAACCTAAAGAATGAGAAAGAGGGTAAGACCATAAAATGCACACCTGGAATTCTTTAAACAACCAAATACTCAACAGATAGATATTTATTGAGGGGTTGTTATGTTCAGAGCATTTTGGTAGGCACTGGAGATGACAAAAAGATGTGTACATTTTCTACCTAGTAATCAAGGACATTCAGCCCTAAGTGTCTGACTTTAAGTGCTTACTAGAGCAAGAGAAATATGCTAGTTGCTTTAAAAAAATTTTCAGTATGCTCATGATGCCATAGCTATTATAAGAAATTTTTTAAACATAAATGGATCTGAATAACTATGAAGTATGCAACAGGAATAATACACAAGCAGCAGCTTTTATTTTACATGTAGAATTCATAATAAAAGTAAATTTAGTGCCAATGTGAGGAATAGAAGATTAAGTCTAGAGCAAATAATTTGGTGATGGAATAATGAAAATGTTACAGATGATGGACATGTAGGCACATGTTAACTGAAGCATGAATAGCTGCAGCCAGAAGCAAGCAGGGTAGGGGAAAATGGACAGTAGAAGCCATTAACGCTAAAACTGCTGGTGACTGGCAGACCAAGATACCTGGAAACCTCCTCATTTTTACTTATCTCCCCATGAAAAATGAGAATAACGATGACAACACATCACATTTAAGTTTTGCTGTAAAGTTTGCACAAGGATTTTCCTCACAGTAACTTTGTGGGTACAAATTGCACCTAGCATTATCTGGGTTTTCGAAGTGAAGTAACTGAGCTGCCTGATTGTATGGCTGGAGTCCAGAGGATTGGTAGGCTGTATTAGGTGGTAGAAAACAATCAGAAAGCATTTGTTAAACTCCCGGTCTGTGCTAATTACTGTACAAAACCAGAATTCTCTGCCCTCCAGAGGCTTATGTTCTATGGGGGGTGGGGAGGGAACAATATAAAGATACAGCCAGTTCTTCTTAATATAAGTGAACCATTTGGTCTCCATGTGGCCCCACCCCTTTTATAGCTTTGAGGTTGGCAGCCTGTCAGGGTCCACTGGCCCTTCTTCCCCTGCTGCAATCTGTTGGGAGTCAGAGCTGGGGCCTGGGCTGGTGCCTGACAGGGAATCAAACTTGTGTAACACAAATTCACATATAAAGCAAGAACTGTCTACATTTAAGTAAATATAATTTGGGGGGAAGGGCAACAGTGTTCAATGTACATAAAGCATTTTAAAATTTTAAAGTGTTATATACATGTCAGCTATCATTATTTAGGATGTTAAGGCAACAAGTCAACAAGCATTCATTGTGTCTATTTTGTGCTAGGCAGTCTGCTAATTGCTGTATAAATATAAATTTCATTTTTCAGCCCTTTACACATAAGTAATATGAGGTTTGTATCACATTCCTTGTCATGCTGTCTCCTAAACTTGACATTCCACTTCCTGCCACCATGACTTGGAAAAGCAACCTCCCTCCTCCTCTCTGCTTCTGTACCTCTCTCGTTCCCTGCAGCGGAATGTAAACTCCTTGATGGCCAGTACCATTTCATTTCTAACTTTGTTTCACCAACATTATCTTTCAGCTAGTAGTCCCATAATAAATGTTTGTTGAATTGAGCATGTTCTCTTACCATTATGTATAGGCCAATTCCAATAGCCACCTTCCCTTATCCGATTCCCCTAAATTCCCTGTGGCTGGAAGAACTTGGGAGAGGGGGAAGAAGGGGAGAACAGGCCATCAGGAGAGGCCTCCTATAGGGGGCACTGGAATTGATCCTTGAAGGGACCTAGGCAATCTATGAGACAAGGGTGAAGAAAGAACGAATGAATGACAAGCCTGGGGGACCGTCTGAAGTCAAGAGATGGAATGTTTTATGTGAGAAGGAACAAATAGGCCTGTTTGGCTGTGACAGAGAGTGCATAAAAGTGAGTAGTATTCAATAAACCTGGAAAGGTCAGCTAGGGCCATACTGTGAAGGCCTTTTAAAGGGCAAAGAGAGGAGTTTGTATTTTAACTTAGAAATACTAGGGAGCTACTAGAGTTTCTTGAGCAGGGGAGTGACATGGTCAGTCTTGTACTTTAGAAATAACAGTCTGGCAGGTGTGTGGAGGACAGAGACTGAATACAGGGAGACCAGGTAGGAAACCACTACAATAAGTCCAAGTTCAAGGATGAAAGCGTTAAGGACACATTGACTAGAAATTAGGGGTAAGGGAGAAGAAAGATTTGAGGATGCCTGAGGTTATGAACCTGAGTGACTGAAGCACTGTGGCATCCTTATTAGAAAGAGGGAAGTTACAAAGAGGGAATGGTTTTAGGGGGGAACAACAATAAGTTCTGTTTTGGACATAATGAGTTTAAGATGTACATTAGGCAGTTGGTTATATGGAATTGGAGTACAGGAGAAAGACTAGGGATGGAGACATAGATAGAGGAGTCATCTGCATAGAGATGGTAGTTTAACCCATGGAAATCGATGAGATAACCATTCTGTCTTGCTTCAGTCACAGCTCTGGCATTTATTAGCTGTGTAACCTTGGGCATTTTGATAATTCTCATACATAAGATGATACATGAACTATGTACCTTACAGAGTTATTGTGAAGAAAGTACTATGCAAACCTGAGTGTGATTATTAATATCTTGTATTTTGCTTACTTATACAGATGTCATCTTCTCTATTAGATGAGAAATCCCTTTAGGGTTAGGACTGTAGTTATTGTTCTTTATATTTACAGTGCTTTATACAAAGCAGCTATTTTGCCTGAAGGTTTTTTAATTGATCTCATCCTTCCAACCCCCCACCCTCAATATCGCATAACCAAATGTTCCTCTGTTCCCTCAAATGATCTTCCTACAGCTTAGTGAATCTCTTCACCATGCTAGTTACCCTCAAGCTTGTAAATGGCTCAACTAGACAACACTTCATAAGTGGTCTCATGAAAGCAGAGTACAGAGGAACTACTAACTTCACTTTCCTCCCTTTGGACAATAAACACACATCTATGTAGCCCTAGTCCCACATGTCTCTAGGACTTCTTACCACCCTAGGTTCAGTGTGTGGTGTTTTGGGTAATGAGTTTTTCCAATCCAGTTAAAGCCCTCATCCAGTGTATTCTTTACTAACAGACCAATTGTGAACCATAAATCACATAGCAAAGTATTTAATTGGAACACACCTGTCAAGTAAATAACAGAGAAGATCAAGTGATAGACTCATTCCCAAGACCCACTCCTCTCTACACAAAGGAATACAGTCTCTCATAGTCTCATGTTGATGTGGGGATGGGGGGATGAAGGGAGAAAGACTTTTTCCAGACAACGAATGCTCTGTGGTGGGCTGCATAATGATGACACCTCTCTTGGCTCTGTCTTCCGACTCACTGCTATGCCACAATATTGGCAACTCTGCCTCTCAGGGTTACCCTGTCTCTTTGTCATGCTCCCAGACATCCAGCTAAGGTCACTGCACTCTGCCTCCAAAGGGGCTATTATTGGTGGAAACCGTCCCCCCCTCAAAGAGTCTTTTTATTATGTTTTTGTTTCTGGGGGAAATGTTAGCACTCTTTTGTAAGACTGGTCAATCTGCCTTGAAGCTAAACAACCACATATCTAGCCTCCCCTCTTTCAAAAAATTATGGCTTTGTCACACCTGGTTGATACACAAAAGAGTCATTTGGACAGCTATCAATATCTTTTCTTTATTTTCTTGCTTTCCCTTCCCAATAGATGTCTTGTTCCCTTATTCCCAGCCAGGTTAGGGGAATGAATTCATTCTGACTCCCATCCTACTTCTGCAGCTAATGCCTCAGCCACGCAAATTATTCTGAAGCTTTGATAGGCCTTAACAATAAATCACCAGCAGTGTGAGCAATCATATCCACATGATTTCAGGGCCTGGGATATAGATTGAAAAAGCTTCAAGAAGGCATTTAGCAACACTAGAGGGGGAGAAGCACAGCTACAAAGCTTTGTCTTGCATTCCTGACATTAGGGCAAAGTGCTCTAAAAATGCTCCCTTTACATTAAGGCAGCCTGAGAGTAAATTAGTTTTGGGGTTTTTTGACTGCCATATCACAATGCTAACTCATAGAGTTTGCAGTCTACTAAGAGGCTGTATATCTTTTTCACATAAACTGTTTCTTAGCCACAACTTCTCCAGATTGAAACTGTACAGCTTATTTTTTTAAATCTAAAACTTTATGTTATCCTTTGTCAACTTCATCTTCTTAGTTTCATTCTACTATACCAGCTTGTCAAGATAGTTTTGGATATCAGTTACACCATCCAATATATTAGCTGTTTCTTCTAATTTTGCTTACGACTGTATTCAAATAACTAATTAAAAAGAAAATAAAAAGTTGAACTGCTTAGGACCAAGGACAGATCCCGGTGACATCACAGTAAAGCTATCCTTTTAAAAAGGCTGACATCGATCCATTAATCAACACTGTTGTGGTTCCATTATTAAACTAGTCGTGAAGCCACCCAAACTTATTACAATCTAGTCCATAAAAATTTCATGAAAAATGTGTCAAATGTCCTAAACATGGTATTTGGCTGGTAGGCGGCACAGTATATAAAGTACTGGACTTGGAGTTGAGAAGACCCTCAGACACTTAGTTGCTGTGCTAGAAAAGTCTCACCTATATGCCAAACAAGAATAATTATAGCAACTATCTCCCAGGGTTGTTTTGGGGGTCAAATGAAATAATATATGAAAAGACTTTGAAAATCTTAACGTGCTATATAATCCACTATTCTAATAACTGTCAAAAAAAGAAACAGGGTCAATCTAACATTATGCTCTCCCTCTTCACTTGTATTAGAAATCCTGGCTTCAAGATTCACCACCTTCTGTAAAAGGCCTTCTTTAGTGCTTATATTTGATTTCCTTTTTGTTTATAAATAGTAAATGGTAACTGTTTCTATTTTGGCCAGGAACCCTGAGGGTCTTCCCCTTCCAGTTTGATTTTTTTTTATTAAAGGGGCCATCCCTTGACTAACTTCTTAAAGAGGCCTATTCACTGAATGGCTGTTACCGCATTCAAAGTGAGAACCTGAAAAGAGCTTAGCCTAAAAGAGCCAGGTCTCCCAATGCATCCTGGGCCATCTCCAGTCATCCTGATGAATATCTGGCTGCAGGACCCAGATCACTCTGGAGGAGAAAGTGAGGCTGGTGAGTCCTCCCTCACTCAAATCAAACTGCAAGTCATATCATTATCTCCCTGATGTCATGGTCCTCTTCGAGAACAAAGGACAAACACACAACACAGTATTTGATTTCCTTTTTGTATTTGTATCTTCAGCACCTAGCACAATGCCTGACCCATCATAGTTATTTAATAAATTTTTATTGATTGATGCTGGTTGGATGTAATCATGTCTTCCCCTTTTAAGTATTCTAGATTTTTTTCAGGAGTAGACATTATGTCTACTATTTGAAATATAAGTTTGAAGTACTTGCCTTTTCTCCATTTAGAAAAATTGGTGAATTTTCCATTTTACAGTCCCATATCACATCTCCCATTTGCTATGATTCCTGAAGGATCACCAACTCAGCTATCACATCTACATATTTTATGATGCTGCTTACTTGTGCCAGGTGACTTCAACCAATTGAAAACTACTTGGCGCTCATAAAGATTCTCGTTCTTATTCTTAGTTTTCAGCTTCTGTTAACTAGTTTTGTCCTATTCTCCCCAGAGTGAAACGTATTCTATTTGATAGAAAAAAATAAGCTAAGTCAGAGCTGAGTAGTTCAGACTTCTCAGTCAAACTGTTATTTTCCTATCCACACCAATAAGAGGATCTTAGTCTTCTCCTTATGTTCATCTTTCCTGCCTCATAACTAAAAAAGAAAGCAAAAAGCTTTTGGAAGTTATTTTCAGTATTTATTTCAAACTTCAGAAACAGACAGACAAAGACAGAGAATTACAGAAGGTATTTATATAGTACAAATTTTCTATCACAACTATATCCTAAAGCACCTCTTTGCCAGCTGTGATTTGCTTCAGAATCTTATCTAATTCCTTAAGCTAGTCTGGCAGCTTGTAGCATACTCTCATCACTGTATTATCTCTTATTTCCCCTTCCACTGATCTGATTTTCATTAAGGCAGTGTGACATAGTGAAAGGAGTGCTAAATTTGGATTCAGAAATCCTATGTTCAAATTTTAGCTTTGCTGCTTACTGTCTATTTGGCCTTGGGCAAATCACTTCACTGGGCCTCAGTTTCCTAATTTGTGAAATAAGGGGGTTGACCTTGATGACCTTCATGGTCTCTCTATTTACCAAATTATTCTCCACTGCATTTCACCTTTTTTGACATACAATGCTACCCTGTCCCCATTTCCGCTTAACTGGTTTCTCTTGAACAAAATATACAATTCCTTTGGCATATACTAGGCAAACTTCATATTCCATTGACTGAGGTCAAGTTTACCTTTCAAATTTAAAGTATCTTGTTTACTTGATTACTGATATTCAATTCATGAATATAAAGGCTTCTATGTTGGGAGCAACAACATAACTCCTTTATGCCAGTTAGGCTAATTTTTTCCCCTGAAAGTCATCCCTTGGACTTAATTAGCTTAGCTATATCTCCCTTGATGCTGTTTCCTGGTAGCCTATGGTCACACTGATATGGATTCCTGATCACTTAAGGGCATAAAAGGACTCACTCATGTAGAGTCAGGGCCCTTTAGACTTGGAGACTATCTCAAGACCATATGAGGAGCTATGCCCTTTCCTGCTGAGGACACCTATCTCCATATGGAGAACAGGGGAGTCCGGTCAGCCAGAGTTAAGCACTGGAGTATTCTGACTGAATATCTGTTCTATACCTTGGCTAAGTAAACCTCCTCTTAGGAACTGCTGAGTGACCTCACTGCATTCAAGCCTTGTAGCTGAACTAACTGTATCAGCCTGAGTCAGACCCACTCTTCACACTGAGTGCAATATTTGTCTCTCTCATTATTTTCTCCTAAGGATTACTGAGCACTTCTACTACTATTCTTCTTCTCAGGTTGTATCTGCTGTCCTTTGCAGTAAATGGTTGGACAGCTTTATCAAAACATGTTTCTCTTTTCCTCTTTGTTCAGTTTAAAGCCCACTTTAATCATATCAACTAGTCTCCAGGCACACATGTTCTTCTAAACCTTCATCAGCTGAAAAATAGTTTTTGTTGTTGCTGTTGTTGTTATTGTTGTTGTTGTGTTCTTCCATACTTTGTACACATCCTTTTTAAAAATTTGGAGTTTGGAGACTGCACTATATGGCCATATTTGTTTCTTTAGGATTAGGAATTCATTTTTGGTAGCTTGTAAATCGTTTAACATTAACTTCCTCTTTCTCCACCTTCCCCCCCCCCCCGCTTTGGCCTCTTTTTCCTGAAACTACATCAGATTTTTTTAAAATGGAAAGGAACCTAAGGGGTCATTTATTCTCTTCCCCAGAATATGAGTTCCTTCTACAACATGCCCAGCAAGTGGTCATCCATTCCTTGAAGACCTCTAGTGGCAGAAAATTAGAAATCTAAAAAGGCAGGCCATTCCATCTTTGGAAAACTCTTAATTGTTAGACAGCGGTGTATGGGGTGTTCAGGGAGGACTAGTACCTCTGCTGAGCCCCTTTCAGGGCTGCTCATCCACCTTTGGTGTCCACTCACCACCCAGCTCTCACCTGTAGCTACTAGAGACTGTAGCATGTACAGCTGCCACACCCCAGTAAACCACTGACAGATGGGCTAAACCAGGTTGAGAATAACTGATGGGCCTCAAATCCATTGGTGTTTTAGGGGGTGTCTACCTCAGGTATGTGAAGACTTCCACCAGTGGAATGGGCAGATGTGGATATTTTGTTTCAGTGGGGCACAAAGGCAGTGGAAGCAGACATTATGGAACACTTAGAGCTTGGTCAGACATCAAAGATGCCAAGGTCATCCACTGCACCCTGGGGCATTGCCAGTCATCTTGACCTTTGTCTTGCCACTGGACTTCAGTGACTCTGGAAAACAGAGTGAGGCTCATTTCTATTTGTGCCCAACCTATGGTAGAGCCTTCCAAACTTGTACTGGTATGATCAGCCACAGCTGGATATGCTGTACGTTGACCTCGACATCATAATGTCATTTTAGTCTTCCTTGAGCACGCAGGACAAGCAACAACAATTTTTTGGGCAATTCTGCCTTATATCATGCTGGAATTTGCTACTCTTTCTAACATTCACTCTCTCCCCAATTTGTAACTTATTATCTATTAGCTAATTCACTGTTGTGTATATATCTTCCCCTTCCTTAACAACAACAACAACAAAAACCTTTCATTTGACTGACCATTTCCCTCAAGCTATTATCCTATACAACTCCTTCATTTCACCGCCAGATTCCTATATGCTATTTATACCTATTGCCTTCATTTTTCCTCTTCCCACTCACTTCTCAACTCTTCAGTGTGGCTTCCATCCACACCATTTTACTGAAATTGCTCCATGTTTCCTTTTATTGTTAAATTGTACGGATTTTTCTTCTCATCCTCATTGACCCTTCTACATGTAGTTTGACATTGTTAATTACAACCTAACTTCTGCATGTCTCTCTTTCTCTTGGTTTTTGTGAAACTACTCTGTTATGGTTTTAATCCAACCTGTCAGTCCAATCTTTTTGAGTTTTCTTTGGGGATTCATCATGCATGTTCTGCCACTTTCCTATGCCTTCTCTTTTCACACTCTTGTTGATCTTATCATATCCCATAAACTTAATTATCATTTCTGTGCAGATGATTAAAAAAATCTATTTATCTAGTCCTTTTGCTTCTGAGTTCCAGTCTTGCATCTTCTACTAACTGGTTTCTATACCTAGATATCCTGTAGTTATCTCAAACTCAGTGTATCCAAAACACAACTCATCATCTTTCCCCCTGAACTCAGCCTTTCCTCCTAAATTTCCTACTTTTTGTCTATGGTATCACCATTCTTCCAGTCACCTAGTTTTATAATCCAGGAGTTCCTCCTTGACTTTTACTTTTAAACCTCCATATCTAATCAGTTTCGAAGTATTGTTGACGTCACAAAAACATCTCTTGCATCTTTCCCCTTCTCTTTCCACAACCACCCTATTCCAGGACATTCTCATTTCTCTCAGATTATTGCAATAGCTTCCCAATTATTTTCCTAAATCCAGTCTCATTCCTCTAAAATCTAAAAAACATGTGCTCCTCCACTTTGCCTCTGCTGCTCTGCCTGGTTTCAAGTCCATGGAACAAGATATCCCTCCCACAATAAGCTCATAACTTTTAATCTCATCACCATGCTGTTAACTAAAGTCTTGATTGACATAACCTCCCTAAACCTCCTCTCCCCTTGACTAGAGTGTGGAATATCAAACTCTTCCCCATGCTTTCCTTTATAGAGGGACAGAAACTGGACTCTCAGCTCTTTCATTTTGTATCTGCTATTCTATCTGTTTTCAACTCCACAGAACCCCGTGGTGTCCTGTTTCTTCCACCCCAGCTTTCCTGCTTCTGTTTCCCATGCTCTCTCTCCAAATTAGATTGTCAACTCCCAGAGGTCAGGGACTGTCTTTCTTTTTTTTTTTGTTCCCAGCACTTAGCACAGTACCTCGTACATAGTAGGCACTTAATAAAGGTTTTTTGGATTGGAATTACTTATTACAGTCAAATACTGCACTAAACAATGGGAGTACAAGCAGGACAGTCTCTGCACTCAAGGATCTTATATTTTACTAAGGGAAAACCACATCGGTAGAGCAGAGTGATGGCCAGGAAAGCCAGAGTTCGTAGCGGTTGGAATCTCAGGGCATTTATTGACATGTCCTTTCCAGAGGTGTAAGCATTGATTTGATTACTGTTCTTAGAGTTAAATTTAGAAGGTGTGGGAGCAGGGAGGGATATGGGAGCAAGATAAGATAAATGCTCATTAATCAGAAACCCAAGGTCTTAGGGTTGGGGCTCTGTAATATCAATTAAGTTGGGACTTTCTTACTGTTTTAGAATGATAAATTAATTATCTTTGATTGAGCCTTACTAGGTACAGAGCCCCGGGCCCAAACTCCTATCTATTAGGTGCTAAGCCTATGTGGGCGTGAAGCCCTCAGAGTCCTAAGGGGAGTTGCTAAGACCAGAGCCAATAGTAGGAGCCTGAGTTCTGGTTGCTCAGATGACATTAAGGATGATGGCTAAAGAGTGTATAAAAAGAGAGAACAGAGCTATTTGCTTAAGGCTCTCACTCCTGGAGGTGTGGAACTCTGGGCAGCCTCTCTAAGAGCCTCCCAGTTCACCCAGACATTGATGGTTTCTTGGTAACTATGAATTATATTTGATTTTTTATGATGTATGTTTGTAATTTGTATTTGCTCTAAAGTTCAGGGTGCTGGCTTCTTCCTCTGAACTAAGTGGGTTTATATGTATATGCTGGATTAAAGTAAGATTGTTAACCCCTTAACATTACTTTCCTTAGTAAAGCAGATCAAAAGAACCTGTGCTGGCAGCATTCTTGTTGGATTTGTGTTGGTCTTTCACCCCCACAACAGCTGCTAGCCGAATTGTTGCTACAGGCTTGAGTTCCTGAATTGAGGTGGAGGCTAGAACAAAGGCTGAATGATGGGGAAATGGCCAGGAAGCTGCCCAAGTATTATCCCTTAAGTGCCAAGTCTGACCATATTACAAATTCCTCTTCCTGTTACTCATTGAAAGTCTTTCATAATCTGGCTCCAACCTTTCTTTCTAGAAATACACATTACTCATCTATCTCCCAAACTCTATGCTCTAGATGTGGGAAATAGAGTTGGTGAGATATCTATGCTGTTGCTTCTATAATACATTCTAGGCCATCCCCTCTGTCTATAACACTTCCCCCCTCACCTCCACCTTAGTTGGAACCCCTAACTCCTTTTAAGGCTTAAATCTAGTGCTACCTCCTTCAAGGGGCTTTTCCCAATTTTCCACTGAAGAAATTAAATAGATTCAGTATCATTTTATAATTGATTCTATTCTGTAAATTGATCCTATTCTGTATTACTGCCCTATTTTGTATAACTTCTCAAGCCACATTTCTTTGCTGCTTTGTCTATGGACTAAGTTTAGAAGTCACATTCTCCTGCTAATCACCGCTCTACTCTTGCCTCAAGGAAATCTGTTATCTTTGAGGGATGCAGGTGGACACCAGGAAGTCTGTTCTAGTATGTTTATACCAAGCTGTCCTTTAAGGATGTCTGGTTTGTTATCCAAAGAATCTGATCCACTGTCTTTAACTTGGCAGGTGGACACAAACAATGAATATTTCTTAGTCATGGGAGGGAAGGAGGGGGTTGTTGCTAGCCCCTCATTCCCAACTTTCAAACAATCATGTTGTCCTTATCCAGGAAGCAGCCATCCTTGTAACCAGTCACATTATTTTCCTCACCTACCCAGTTGTATTCTTTGTTCTATGCTTATAGAAAGGAGCTGTGCCATCTGCTCTGGGTCATTGGCTTAACTGAGGGGGCAATTTGACCTACATTAGTAACAGGTTCACACCCTGTTAATAAACTGATAAAGCTCATAATTCTGGCCTGAGTTTACTTTTACTAAATTCTAATGAGACATCACCTATTTTATTTTCTGTGAATGTGCTATATCACTTTAGTAGAATGGAAGCTCCTTGAGGGCAAGCACTGACTCATTTTTGTATCTGTAACCCTAATACCTAACACAGTGCTGGGGACATAGTGGATGCTTAATAAATGCTTGTTGATTTATCTGTTCCTGGTTTTGTCCTCTGATACCAAGCAGAAAGAGTAATCATTTTGTGGATCAGCCTTTCAGTAGTTAGAGATAGCTATCATCTTCTTCTCTACCCCAACACTTGTTTCTTGAGGCTAAACATTCTCATTGTTCAGAACTCTTTTGTTGATACTACCAGTCCACGTAATATCAACATGGTATCTCTCAAAACCTGGACTGGTAAATAGCACCCCCATAAGCGGACCTTTTCTCATTCTACTTCCCTCCGGAAAATGTATCTGTCACGAGTCCTATTCCTGTGGAATCTGCTTGGTGTAATTTGCTAGTTTATTATAAGTTGAAGTATTAAATGGCATAATATATTGGCCTTCCCAAGTAATACTTTTGCATTTTTTATTTTTTTATAATTTATTTTTCTTTTTTTTGAGGGGGGAAGGCAGGGCAATTGGGGTTAAGTGACTTGCCCAAGGTCACACAGCTAATAATTGTGTCAAATATCTGAGGCCGGATTTGAACTCAGGTCCTCCTGACTCCAGGGCTGGTATTCTACTCACTGCACCACCTAGCTGCCCCTACTTTTGCATTTTTAATAGAGCCATTAAAGCCTTAACCTAAAGTATAACTGTGGAAACTTCTAACCTCACACCATAGTTCCTTTATGGCTTTTGTTGGACGTTGTTACTTGCATACTTTTCTATTTTTCTCTACTTTCTTATATTTCTAAGCACATTTTTACAAATGCTTTCATTGCTCATAGGTTTTGGAAGCTTCTTATTCATGTAAAGTAGGGGAGGGAAAAAGTTGGTTTATTCTAACTAGCTAAAGTCAAATTATTTTAAACTTTGTATCTATTGGACTCTTATTAGAGCTTTGGCATTGCAGTCAGTTTTTATTACCATCAATGTCATTTAACATGCATTATGAGATATCAGAAAAGTCAGATCCTTGAATCTTCTAGTGGATAAAAGCATAAGACAACAGTTTTTGCCATACTCACAGTCAAATGAAGGTTATGTAGAAGACTGGTGTTTTTCTAAAGATAAGGATATGGGGAGAGTTTATAACAAACATATCTATATTTTATTCTATTTATAAAGTCATGCTTTTCTAAAAAATTACTAGATAGATAATAACCCAGTTATATATTCAGCTTTCCTCCCTCCCCCTCCTTCTTTAAGGTAAAGGGTAGAATAACAGGAGCCACTAGCACCATGCTTACCTTGTTAGAGAGAAAGGCCTTGACTTCTGGAGCTGACTTTTCCAGAACTCAGTTTAAACACAATGTCAATGTACAATTTGTATCAGTCAGTCTCTGTTCCCAGGTTCCATAACCCTCAGGATCTCTTATCGCCTATCTATAAATATGTCCAGTCATTTCAGTCATGTCTGACTCTTCTTGACCCCATTTGGTGTTTTCTTGACAAAGATACTGGAGTGGTTTGCCATTTCCTTCTCCAGCTTATTTTACAGATGAGGAAACTGAGGCAAAGAGTGACTTGCTGAGGGTCACACGACTAGTGTCTAAGGCCAGATTTGAACTCATGAAGATGAGTCTTCTTATTTCAGGCCCCCTTACCTTACCCTATCCTGCCTGGGCTCACTCTGTAGTATTTGGTCTACAGGGGCAGGTCCTAGGGTCATTGCTCACAGCCTACAAGCCAAGAAAAAAAGAATGAATTTACATATTAAAATCCATGAAAAACAGCAGCCATTGAGAAAGATAATGCAAATGCTTCCTTCTTTCTTTCTTAAACTACTGTATCAGTTAGGCAAGATTCATGACCTCCAGGATGACCATGAACATGCCTGTATGGTTTGGAATCGCAAAGTATGAAAAACTCTCTAGGTAGAAGGCAGAGGAAGTATAACATTTATTTAGACACCAGAGGATCAAATCTCAAGACCAATAACTCCAATTCAACATAGCAGTAATTATATTCCAAAACCAGTAAGCCCACCTCAATGTAGCAACAAAGAAATTATAACATAGTATTGTAGCAAGGAAGCAAGTCATCCTGTAACCTTCCTCCCTGCTGGGTCCTCCCCATAAACACTCACGAATTCTAACTGTCTGCTTGCCTGAGTTCTCTCCCCTCTCAGTTCTCTGGTCTCCGAAGCTCCACTTTCTGTTCCACACTCTTTCCGCAGCTCTGTTGTCTCAGAGTTCTTACTTCTCTTCCTTGGGCTAGATGCTGAATTCTTGCTTCTGACTTGTGAATTTTCAGTTCTCAATGGCTACCTTCTGGGTGTATATACTCTTTTTAGGGCCCAAGGGTTTCACACCCAATCAGCAAAAGGGTGTGGGCCTGAGGCTTAGTGCCTAGTAAGTAAAGGCCTGCCTACAAACAAAACTCTAATCAAACTTCTCTTAATTGGCCCCACCTGAGGTCTATTGAGTGGGTGGGAAAGATCTTTAATCACTGATTGGCATCACAACTGTCTGCCTTAGAGAAAGCTAACTTGAAGTGTTAAGGAGTTAGGGTCTTCATTATGTTCAAAAGCTCTAGATGCAGTCCTACTGGAACTCAGATAGTTGGGCTTTCTTAAGAACAGAGTTCCCCTGATTACCTTAGTAAAAAGACCTAAGAATGGTATTGCTGGGTCAAAGGGTATACACAGTTTTATAACTCTTTGGGCATAATTCCAGACTACTTTCCAAAATGGTTGGATCAATTCACAGTCCCACCAACAGTATGTTAGTGTCCCATTTTTTTCAGAGAAAAAGGAAAACAACCTATATGTTCTAAAATATTTATAGCATTTGGGGGGGTATAGCAAAGAATTAGAAATTGAGGGGATGCCTTCAAAATTTTTTGGTAAAAATTGTTGGGAAAACTGGAAAGCAGTGTGGCAGAAACTGGGCATGGACCAATATCTCACACTATTTACCAAGATAAGGCTAAAAGTTTATATGACCTAGATATAAAGAGAGATTTTATAAGAAAATTAGAAGAATATGGAACATACTACTTATCAGACTTATGGATAGGTGAACAATTTATGAATAAACAAGAGACAGAGAGCAAGGTTAGGTATAAATTTTGATTACAGTAAATTAAAAAGGTATTGTACAAATAAAACAAAGAAAGCCAAAATTAGAAGGAAAGCAAAAAATTTGAAAAAAGATTTTTACAATTTATCAGATAAACATCTCATATCTAAAATATGTAAAGAACTTTATCAAATTTATAAGAATACAAGTCATTCTCCAACTGATAGATTGTGTTACTGTATACAATATTCTCATGGTTTTACTCATTTCTTCTTTTTTCTTTAATTTTTATTTATGGAATCAAATAAGCATTTCCATAACATAGTACAATAAAAAGATGATTGTACATGAACCTGCAAATCTACTGTGCACAACTTACTATTCAAAGAACCACTGTGAATGATTAAATTATTCTGATTACTATAAATACTCAAATCAACTACAATGGACCTATGAAGGAAGATGCACACACAAACACATGTATACACATACATGTTATCTGTCAAATGGTGGCCTTCTCCAGTGCAGAGTGGAGAGGGAGGGAGGGAGACAGTTTGGAACTTAGAATGTAACAAAAAACTTGAAAAACAACAACAAAGAATAGAGTTCCCCACTGATATGCTTCAGAAAATGTGGTCTCAATCAGTATCGTTTTATAGGAATGATATTAATAGTATATAACCAAACTCCACTTTAGATCATATAAGACTCCAATATAACACCATTTATATAGGGTGGACTGTTTTTGTGTCTGGTGTAGCCAGGTGGTGAGAGTGCTGGACCTGGAGTCAGAAAGACTTATTTTCCTGAGTTCAAATCTGGCCTCAGACACTTAGTAGCTATGTGACTCTGGGCAAGTCACTTCAAACTATTTACCTCAGTTTTCTCATCTGTAAAATAAACTGAAAAGGGAAATGGCAAAACACTCCAGCATCTTTGCCAAGAAAACCCCAAATGGAGTCATGAAGAGTCAGACATGACTGAAAAATGACTAAACAATAACTAAACAATTTCTATGTCCCACTGCAGTCCCACCCCACCTCACACCCATCCCAAGCAGATTCCCTCTGCTTTCTGATTGGTTGAGAAAGGTGAATTCAGGTGGTCAGAAATTATCACAGGTATAACCATGGGGATAGATGGTTATTCTCCTTTACACTCTTTCCCTTGCATCCCATTATGATTAGGTAGAAAGAATCTAAGTTTAAAGTGAGATCACCAGGACTAGAATTTTGGTTTTGATGCTTACTGCTCTTATAACCTTGAACAAATAGATTCACCCTCTCTGGACCTCATTTTCCTCATCTTTAAGTGTTCGATGGCCTAATATAGAGATGTGGACAGGGCTCACCTACCCAAGCAAAGTGCCATGTGCCAAGCAAAATGCTATGTGCTTATTGAATATCTTTTCTATGCTACTGATAAATAAAACGCCATTTTAACTGTTCTGTGGTCTTATTATAATAATTCTGAACCTGAAACACTAGACCAGTCTGCCTCACCCATAGCCAATAAGGAGTGAGGCGCAAATACCCAGTCCATTTTCTACCAAGTCTCTTTGAACTCCTAGACCTAAGCTCAGTGCAAACATAGAAGGATACATTCTAAGTTAAAAAAAATCCCAGTTTTTTGGGTAGGGAAAGAGGGAATCATAGAAATTAGTGAGTCAGTCTCACCATTATAAATTTTTTTGTCTCTATACTCTTCTCAGCTTTTGTGGTTTGAATTTGGGCTTCTCAGAAGCCTATCATTCGTAATATTGTTTCTAACTGCACCTGGTATTGTTGCTTTACTTAACATTATATTTTTATAGAACTTAGGGTGTGCCTATATTTGAGTAGGACCTCTAATTAACAAAGAATAGTAATCATTATTACCATTAAGATTAAAAATACTATAAATGCAATGTAGCAGTTGGCAATTTCTGAGTATTATTTGGCAATTTTATAAAATAGCTATAGTTATAAAAGATTAGATTGTTAAATCAAAAAGTTCTTTTCCCTGTTAAGACAGAAAAGAAAAAAAATCCTTCAGCTTTGTGTAAAGATTACTGGCATTATATAAACTTGTCATGTTTTAGAATTGTAAGATGAACCTTATGGAAGAGAATGTACAACCATATTCGAAAGAATTGCATTTAGGTTTAGAACCAACTAAAGATGTTTTTCCATTGTGTAAACGTAAGTATCTTTATCATGACAATTCGGTCATTTTAATATGTGGAAAGGAGTAGAACAAACAGTTCAAAATTATGTAGAATCCTCTGAGAGAAGGGGAAGAAAACAAAGTTATAGAAAAGTTACCAGTTACAAAGAACCGTTGGAGAGGAAAGGGTGAAATATCTGACTAAGGTAGATGGCAAACATCTGAGTGGAATCCTAAACTGGTTAAGCTATTGAAGAGTCAAGAGGACAGAATTCTGAAAGAATAGTTGGATTTAACAGGGCATAGGGTTTTATATGAGCAGAGAGGAACAACTGGGGACATGGTTAGCAATTAATGAGAGGGTACAAGTATACTAGAAAGTTTGGGTTACTTGGTAATTCAATTGAAAGAATATCTGAATGGCAACTTTATGCAAGGCACTGTATCAGGTACTAGAGATACAAAGATAAAAGTAACATGTCTTTGACTTCAAAGAAAGTTATGGTGGGGGTGGGTAGAGGGAGATGATGTATACTGATATGTATAATAGACTGTAGAGAATGAGGTTCTTAATAAATGTTTTTTCTCTTCTTTTGGGCCTTGTATTGGTAATTAAGGTAAAACTTTTTTTTTTACTGTTTTCTCTTTTAGCACTTATTTAATCAAGTGCCCTTGAAGAGTTTGGGGACCTCCTTGCCTCAAGGGAAAGCCTGGTTTGAATGGTTTCGAGTCACAGGTTTTTGACGCCTGAGGCTTTTAGGCCACATGCGTTTGAGTCGAATGTTTATGATGCTTTTCGGTCACAGGGGTGAGTCCCATGTTGTGACACCCTTTGACCCTGAACAGAACATATAAACCCAGAAGTTGGCATTTTCCCCTGGGGCTCTCAGTCACTGAAAGGGTGGCATGGGACTCTGGGCAGCCATTTTAAGAGCCTTCCGGCTTGTAAACCCAGATGTTGATGCTTTCTCAGTAACTATGAATTGTGATTTGGTCTGTTTATATTGTATGTGTTTGTAACTTGTTTGTATTTGCTCTGAAGTTCAGGTTGCTGGCTTTTCCTCCTGAACTAAGTGAGTTATATTTGTATGTTGGATTAAAGTAAAATTGTTAACCCCTTAACATAGTTTTCCTTAGTAAAGCAGATCAAAGAACCTGTGTTTGCGGCCTTCTGCATGCTGGTTCCTGTTGGTTTTATACAGCCACAGTAGCTGCTAGCCGAATTTTTGCTACAGGCCTTAACCCATGGAAAGGAAAGTTTGTTTGTTCAGATTCTTCATTCAATCTAGGGCTTTCACTTTATCAAGAAAGGGAAAAATGGAGGCATTTTGGTAGGGTCAAAAGAGCACTGGATTAGAAGAAAAAAGATTGGGCTTCAATGCTGGCTAGACAATTACCTAAATCTGTAACTTATTTATCTATAAAATAATAGAGTTGGCTTAGATAACTACCAAGATTCTACTGAACCCCAGAATTCTTTGATTCTAAATAAACCTTTGTCCTTGGTATATGTATAAGTATGAAGTTGCCACCGTTTTATAATCTATATTTTATTCAACTCTAGCTATGGCTTTTGAAAGGAGTAAACATCCTTTGATTTCTCTTATTGTTTTATTTCAGAGCCCTGATCGCTATTTAATGGTTATTCATTCACTACTTGTTTAGGATCTCCAATTCTTCCTGGCTTCAAGGACTGACATATCTTTCCAAATAGCCTGGATATCATTACTATAGTTCACTATTTACACAATGGTCCATTTCAACATGCTTAATGTCCTGATAACCATGGGACATATGGTAGGTTGTATGAACTGACGCAGAGAGAAGAGAACCAGAAGAATAATTTACACAATGACCACAATAGTGCAAAGGCAAATACTTGGAAAGACTTAAGGACTTTGATAAATACAAGACCAATCAGAACTTCTAAAAATTGATGATGAAGCATTGGTCTACTGTGATTTCCTGGAGGTAAAGAGACATATTTACAGTCACATCCAATACAATGATATGTTTTGCTGGACTATACTGATTGGTTTTAAGGGAGGAAGAAGTTGGTATGTAGTAAGTGATTCCAAAAAAATAAGGAAGAAAGAAAAGAATGAAAAATATTGATGAAATGTTAAAATAATACATGCCTGAGAGAAGTTTAGAAGTGAACGGATACAAGCAAGGAAGTTTGTTG
Organism: Trichosurus vulpecula; assembly: GCF_011100635.1. NCBI lineage: Eukaryota > Metazoa > Chordata > Mammalia > Diprotodontia > Phalangeridae > Trichosurus > Trichosurus vulpecula. Next base: position 157,866,584 of record NC_050573.1, read on the forward strand.
CTGTATTAACATAAAAATTATAACAAGTCCATCAATTAAATAGATTTTTTCTGTTCTTCTTGTTTTATCAAAATGTTGTTGATTTTTGTTAAATTCATAATGAAAAAATTTTAAAATAAAACTAAAGAGTACAACAGGCAAATATGGTCTAAGGAGTTCCAAAGTAATCTTCAAAATCAAGCATATAAGTACTTTCATCCTTAAAAAAAAACCTATCTGCTCAGTTTAATTCAACAAGCTTTTGACTCGCTATGTACCAAGCACTGTGTTAAGTGGTGAGGATACAGAAAGAAAAATGAAGTAATTCATGGCCTCAAGGAGCTTACGGTATTCAAACTATAAGTTAGAGGTAAACAGTGTCAAAATCAAAGATGCTGTCTATCCAGGCTTATTTCCACAGTGGAAAATAGTTACAATACCCATTGTCCACAGACATTTTCTTCAAGGAAAGATTTAGGAGTAAAACTTATGAGCATCACTAATGTCTTCTGACTCTCATGCTAATTTACCCCAAAGGCTTACTTCTATATCTCAGTGGTTTCCTTCTGAGAGTATCTACTAAGAGAATTTGGGAGTGGGGGCACAATTCTGAGAGCCATGAGGAAAGAGAATCATAGATCTAGAATTAGATGAAACCTACATGAAGAATTTGAGGACTAGTCAAGTGACTTGCCCAAGGTCATACAGCTAATAAATCAGAACCAGAGGTTGAACCCAAGTCCTCTAATCCCAAATCCTTTCCACTTTACCATTCCTGAGAAGAGAGCAAGATTCTTAAAAATCCATTAATATTTCTCTTAAAATGGCCTCGGTCAAGTCACCAAAGTATAAGTTGTTTATTTTAACATGAATTCATTATGTAGTGTGTGCACATGTGTTTACACATGCACACATACGTGTTAGTATCCTCATCTAAACTGAGACATCTTACCACCTTATCACTGAACAAATTTATTTTCTAAACTACCATTCCCATGGTTCTCCCTCAATGGTTTTTAGGTATTTATTTTTTTCTTTTCTTCTTAAAATTGGTGGTGCAGTGGACAGAGTGAAGTCAGGAAGAGCGAAGTTCAAATCTGATCTCAGATTCTAGCTTTGTGACCCTGGGCAAATCACTTTCCATTTCCTCACCTGTAAAATAAGAATAATAACATTATTTACCTCCTAAGGCAGTTGTGAAGATCAAGTGAGATATCTGTAAAGAACTCTGTAAACCTTAATGTGCTATATAAATGCTAGCTATAATAATAATTATTAGTAACAATAATAAAGGGATTTGGCAGAGAGTCTCAGCTCACATTTTAAGCATGTAAAGCCAAAGTGAGAGAATATACCCTTAAAGGAAGAATGGTACAGTGGAAAGGATTTGGGATTGAGGACTTCGGTTCAACTTCTGGTTCTGATTTATTAGCTTTATGACCTGGGGCAAGTCAATTTAGTCCTCAAATTCTTCATGTAGGTTTCATCTAGTTCTAGATCTATGATTCTCTTTCCTCATGGCTCTCAGAATTGTGCCCTTACCCCCAAATTCTTAGTGGATACTTTTCCATAATGAAACCACTGAGATACAGAAGTAAGCCATTGGGGTATATTAGCATGAGAGTCAGAAGACATTAGTGATACTCATAAATTTTAGGAAGGACACTGATAAACTTGAAAGCATCCAGAGGATGGTGATCATCATAGTAAAAGATTACACCATACTAACATATGCGTGTGTGTATACATATATACACGTATATATGTATGTATATATGTATATACATATATAAAAATACTATATTAGGACCATGTGAAGGAAATGGGAATGTTTATCCTGGAGAAGATAACACTTGGGGGGGGGGGCGGAGAGTAAGTGAAAGGGGAGGATGAGATATTCCAGTTGTGTTCAAGTACTTGAAAGACAGTCACATGGAAGAGACCATTAGATTTGTCTTTTCTTGATTCTAGAGGGTAGAACCAGGAACAATGGGTGGAAATTGAGAATAGGCAGGTTTAGGCTTGGAGGAAAAACTATTTAACCACTGGAGCTATCCCACACTGGCATGGGCTTCCTTGATGGTAATGATTTCTTTCTTAATAAAGGATTGAATGACTACTTCTCCAGAATGTTGCTAAGAGGATTTAATTTTCAGGTATAGGTGAGCCTAAATGACTAATGTGTTCCCTTCCAAATCCGAGATTTGGTGTCTCTATGATTCTCCAAAAAGACTTCCGAAAAAAAAAATCTTTTAACTCTAACATTCTATGATCACGGTGCTTTCACAAATTTGGGAACATTAGCACTCTTTCACAATAACAGCCAAGTTTCAGTCAGTACCAAAGAAACTATATTTATTAGAATTAAATTTCCTTTATGATATGTGTTTAAATTAATCCCTCATTGCAAGGCTTGCCATGGAAACATTTTAAGAATAAAGACACTATTTTGGTCACTTTTGCACCATTTATGGTAACATATGCTTATAAAAGACTTAATAAAGTTGACTGCTCAAGAAAGAAAAGGTCTTAAAATGAAGTATCCACCATCACTATCATCTCCTTTTTAACATAAGAGAAACCAACATTCCAGAATTAAAAATTCCCATCCTCTTCTTACTAAGAATTCCCACAGTATTCAACTAAAGAAACTTAATATTTTCTCTAAAATATTGTTAACTAAGAAATGGTGGTGTCTATCAATTAAGGAATGGCCAAACAAATTAAGGTAGATGAATGTAATGGAATATCACTATACTATAATGACAAAAGACGCTGGTTCAGAGAAATCTGGGAAAACTTGTATGAACTGACACAGAATGAAATGTACAGAACCAGGAGAACAATCTGTATAACATTGTAAAGACAAACAACTTTGAAAGACTTAAGATTTCTTATCAATGTGATGGCCACCATGATTCCAGAGAACTGACAAAAGTCTATGTTACCCACTTCCTGACAGAGAGATGATAGAGTCCAGACATAGAAGGAGATAATATGCTTTTTAGTCATGGACAATGTGGGGATTTGTTTTGCTTGATTGTATATATATTTGTTAAATAACTTTTTTTTGTTTTCCTCTTAAATTGGGGATGAGTGGGAAATAGACAATAAATGCTTTTTAACTGAAAAAGAAAACAAAATGAGAAATGGCAAACTTTGATCTTCATTAAAAGTTTATTAAAATATTGATCCTCTCTGAAATTTATAGAATAATTAAAGAAAATTTCAAAGTTTAAGAATGAATAGAAATTCACACATAGGAATGGATTATTCCTATGAATGAAATGCCAGTATGCTGCATTGGGGAGAATACTGAACATGGTTTTAGCCTGACCCCAGCAGTTACAAATAGCACAACTATGGTCATCACCAACTCAGTAACCTTTTGTGGACCTCAGTGTCCTTACCTGTATGTTAGGGAAGAAGCTAGATAGTAAGTGCTGGACTTGGGGTTGGGAAAATCCAAGATCAAATCCTGTCTTGGATACTTAAGACTTGGGAAACCAAGCAAGTCACCTAACCTTTGTTAGCCTCAATTTCTTTCTTCATCTGTAAATGAGAGGATGAGACACAATGACCTCGAAGGTTCCTTCCAGCTTTAAGATCTATGATCCTATTTTCAGTTTTTACATCACAGCAGTGGTGTAGAGGACTCTGTCTAACTCTCTCTCTCTCACACATACACATACACAATTTACACCCTCTGTATACACACACGTATATTTAAATGTATGTATATATACATACACATATAAATTATATGTGTCTATACACATACATGTGTGTGTGTGTGAGTGAGAGAGAGAGAGAGAGAGAGAGTATATCAGTAGGGCAAGATTCATGACCTTGAGGATGACCATGAACATACCCGAATGGTTTGGAATCACAAAGTGTGAAAAACTCTCTAGGTAGAAGGCAGAGGAAGTACAACATTTATTTAGATACCAGAGAATCAGATTCCAAGACCAATAACTCCAGTTCAATATAGCAGTAATTATATTCCAAAGCCAGTAAGCCCACCTCAATGTAGCAACAAGGAAATTATAGCACAGTATTATAGCAAGGAACCAAGTCACCCTGTAACCTTCCTCTCTGATGGGGGCGGGGTGGGGAACAATCACTCATGAATCCTAACTCTCCTCTCAGCACTCTCTTCTGCAGCTCCATTGAAGCTGGTTCTCTCAATGTCTGCTCTTCAGCACTCTCTTGGAAGTCCACTGCCTCGATGCCTTCTTGATGTCTGCTTTTCAATTCTGCTTCCCTTTGGTTCTGCTTCTCTTCAGTTCTGTCCCTCTTCAATTCTGGTTCCCTCAAACTCTGGGCTGTCCTTGTATACAGTCCTAGTCCACGTCTGATTGACTAGAACTCACTGCACATACCATTGGCTCTGGTCTTAGCAACTCCCCTTAGGGCCCTGAGGGCTTCATGGCCAAATCCTCTTCGTACCTGGTAAGTGTAGGCTTTAGGCCTACTTACAAACAAAGACATAATCAAGCTTTCTCACCTAGCCTCACCTGAGGCCTATTGAATGGGTGGGGAAGATGTTTGATCACATTAAGGAGAGAGAGAGGAGAGAAAGAGAAGGAAAAGGAGAGGGAGAGAGAGACACATGTACAGGGACTAGATCTGTGATATCATTGGTATAGAAAATTACCCAATGGGAAATTTCCTCTACCAATACCTATTGGGTCAGTACCTTCTAGGCAACTTATAGTTTAAGAGAGTTTTATAAGACACTAGAAGGAGGTTAGTTGATTCATTTGAGGGCATCCTGTCTGAGGAGTCCCCTTCTTACACACACACACACACACACACACACACACACACACACACACACACACACACGCTTTCTCGACATGCAGGAAATAGAAAAAAAGAAAATGATAAATCAACCTGCCTTCATAGCCAATCAACCAAGAATGAATTTTCCTGATCTTTCTTTTCTATGATGCTTGAAAAGGTAAAGGTGAAGATCCCAGGAGAACTTTATAATTTAAATTCTTTTGCTTTGATGTTTTTATTCTACTTCAGAAACAATCTATTTAGCCAAGCTCCAGACACACAGAATAGCCCCAGGGTAAATCTCATTCTCCTCCATTGGTAATTGCATGCCACTGAGATTTTAAAGTGGATCTATTACTCTACTCACATAGCCAAGAGATTAGTAGGGTTCTGAAAGGTCTGTAGATTAGAGTGCTATCATATTACTCTATTAATGAGTTCTTCCCAATATTCCTAAATATATCACTATATCTTGTTATTGACTAAAATAACTTACAGCAGTAGGGGGGATTGAATGATTATATGTTATTCTTAATATATGAATTTAAGTAACCATCAAGTAAGCTTCGATTGTACTTATATATTGCTTAAAACTTGTAGAGTTATTCTCATGTTATTCTTGTGGGATGTATTGGACAGATGGCCCCTTTAATCAAAAACTCAAAAAAAAATCAAACTGGGAGGGGAAGATCCTCAGGGTTCCTGGCCAAAAGAGGAAAGGTTACTATGTAGTATTAACATTCACTCTGTGCTAGGAGGGCAGGGACCTATTGTCCAATCTATGAGCTCCAGAGTGAGTTGGGTTTAAGAAATCTAGCCAGTAAACCCAAAGTTAAGGAGGCAGCCTTCTGCCAAATGAATGTACCTTCCTTTGGGCAAAGCATCCTGAGGAGAGGAAAGAGGAGGAGAGAGAAGGGGAGAGGAGGGGAGGAGAAGATAAGAGAGGCTACTCACAGGTTGTGTTTGTCCTTCATTCTTGAAGAGGACCATGACATCAGAGAAATGATGACATGACTTGCAGTTGACTTTGATTTGAGTGAGGGAGAGCTGTGCAAGTTACCAGCCTCACTTTCTCCTCCAGAGACATCTGGGTCCAGTGGCCTGATATTCACCAGGATGACTAGAGATGGATGCATTGGGAGACCCTGGCCCTTCCAGGCTAAAGTATTTTCAGGTTCTCACTTTGAGTGAGGTAACGCCCATTCAATGAATAGGCTGAAGGCTGCCTCCTTCACTTAGGGGTTTACTGGCTAGATTTTTCTCAGAAACCAAGCCTTAAACCCAACTCACTCCCGAACTCACAGATTGGACAATTGGTCCTTGCCCTCCTAGCACAGAGTGAATGTAAGTATTAAATAGTAACCCTAAGGGTCTTTCTCTTCCAATCTGATTTTTTTTTGATTAAAGGGACCATCTCTTGACTAACTTCTTAACGAGGCCTATTCACTGAATGGGGGTTACCTCACTGCAGGCCACATTTTGGACAGCCCTGCTCTACTTAATACTTTTTCCATTAGACTCCAGACATATTCAGAATTCATGAAAACCAGCATGCAACCTTCCAGCTCCCCAAATTCACTGAAGACATGTCAAAAGCTCACATCTTTATCTACTGAGGTTAATTTTTCTTTAATTTTTATTTTTATTTTACAACACACGGTTCTACATAATTTTGAGTTCCAGATTTTCCCCCCTCCTTCCCCCCCTCCCTCCCCAAGACGGCATGGAATCTCATATAACTACCATGTATAACTTCGCAGTGAATTAATTTATACACTAGTCAAGTTGTGGAGAAGAATTATGACCAATGGAATGAATCATGAGAAAGAAGAAACAGAACCAAAAAAAACAACAACCCAAAAACAAAAACAAAAGAGAAGAAAAAAAGGGGGGAAAAAGGCGAGCATGAAGTGTGCCTCAATCTGCATTCAAACTTCATAGTTCTTTCTCTGGATGTAGATAGCATTCTCCATCGTGAGTCCTTTGGAGTATCTTTGAGAGGCTAGAAATTGTTAAAAATTATAAAATTTTACAGCCTGAAGAGCCCTCATAGATCATCTTATCTACATATAAGAAAGCTAAGAAGTTAATTTGTCCCATGTCACATAGCTACTGTAGATTAGTGACACAGCCAAGATTAAAACAAAGGTCTCCAAAGTCTTTAAAAAAAAGTTTCCTTTATTATGAATTTAACATGAACATTTTAGTATACAAAGAAAAAAAAGCATTGTTTATGAAATGGAACTTTTGTTACAGTTTATCTTTAAAATATTTTGATTTTAACATGGTAGTAATAAAAATGTCCAACTTGTATCCTTTTCTGAACTTTTGTTTTCTTGTATACTTTTAAAATGTTTCACTGATGAAAGTTACCTCTTTTTTTCTTGTTATTTATTATACACTAACTACTCCCCTCCCTCCATAGAAGCCTTTCCCTTGAAAGCAAATATATTCAAAATAAACAGCGGGACAAGAGACAATGACCATGTCTAAAAATGATTACTTTTTTTGTACTTTTTCTATTTCTAATCCACTATCTTTTTTGCCCAGAGGTAGATTAAATGTTTCATCAATTGCTCAAGCTTTAATTGGTTATTTTATTGATTAGAATTCTCTAGTCATTCAAAGTTGTTTCCAATTACACTGTTGTAGTTATTGTATAAATTGTTCTTCTGACTCTGCTTATATCATTGCATCAATTCATCCAAGTCTTTCTTAGTTTCTTTCAATTATATTAATATGCAATAGTTAGTCCAGCTGTTCCCCAATTTATGGGCACCATCTTGGTTTTTAATTTTTTGCTACAACCAAAAGTAACTGCTAAAGATCAGTGCATGGCCTTTTCACTCTCTTCTTAACTTTTAACCTAAGGATATTTTTTTTCCTGGAAAAAAAAGTTAATTTCTAAAGGTCATCATTTACTGATTTAATGATAGACATGTCAAAACAGAACATTTGGAATAGGGTTACCATTTCATTCTACCAATGCCATTTACAATGACTAGATTGTAAATGTCTACGAAGTAGGGAAAAGGCTATATTATTTTTGTATTTCTTCCAGTGGCAGCACAATGATTCTCTTTGTGTATGTGTGTATAATATATATATATATATATATATATATATATATATATATATATATATATATTTAAATCCCTAGGAAAGAGGAATAGAACGTTTATACACCTACTTCCAAAAAAGACAATATGGTTGAATAGTAATATTTTTATTTGGCATCATTATGTAAATTCACTTAAGCAGAACAACGCATATGCTAATGCTCATGCATCTAATATATAAACGATCTCCTTTGACCCTCAGGGCATAATATGTATATGCATACATACAAATACAATCATATATTCACATGTTTAAGTGAGGAGTATATAAGATAGTATTGTTCTAAAACATGATTTTATCAAACATTTCTGAAAGAGGAAGACCATCACTACAATCAAGTCCTTGTTTGGAGAAAGAGTCTTTGTTATTACCTTGAGAGAATTTGTCTCAAAAAAAAAAAAGATTCTGTTGGCCAAGGTTGGCTGGTGGCTGGTAGCTTTTTTTCAAAATTCCATTGGCACACAGATTTAACATGAAATATGTTGATAAAATGTAAAGAATAAAACATATAATTCCGTTTTTAAAAGTTTTAGTTCTATTACATTGCCTTCTTAAAATATACCACACATTGTTGACTATGGTAATGCCTCCAGGAGATATTGTGTAGTCCATAGCTCCATTGGTCCCTAAGACAAACAGACTAAAGGCCAGGCTTTGTGAAATGTGCATTCTTTATAACCCTCCCCTTCACCATCAGGTTTCCAGCTGTCACTTCACATTGCTGTCAATGTTCTGCCTCCTAGCTTCCTTCACACTTATTTGTTGTTTCAGCTGTGCTAGGGGTTTTATAGATACATTGAGTCTAACCCTCTAAGATTAACTTCCATCTACTTCATATGGGCCTTGCATGTACCTAATTTACATGTGGATTAGAATATAAGATTAATGAGGGCAAGGATTATTTTTTGCCTTTCTTTGCATTCATAGGGTTTAGCACAATGATAGCATGGTACATAGTAAGTGCTTAATGATTACTGATTGATTTCCCTAGTGAGGCTCTTAAGGGATCGTTTTAAGGAAGTTTTTCTTATTTTTCTTGCTTTCTCAAAGGACAGGGAGAAGAGGGAGAGGGAGAGAAGCAGCCCTTTGAAAACAATATAGATTTTTTTTAAAAAAAGGATCTTTTATTTGTAAGGAATGTGAGTTTTAACATATATCTCTTTTGACCAAATCTTGTTATCTTCTTCCTTCTTACTTGTAGTCCTAATAGCTGATAAAGGCACTGGAGGTCTAAGTCTAACTCCTGCTTAGAGTATGGATTGCTTTTACAAAAGGTCCAATAAATGGTCCCTCGGCTTTCATTTGAAGTTGTCCATTGACAAGCAACTTACTATCTACTATTGCAGCCCATTCTGATTTTGTTGTTGTTTAGTCATTTTCAGTTATGTCTGACTCTTTGTGACCCCTTTGGGGGTTTTCTTGGCAAAGATACTGGAATGGTTTGCCATTTTCTTCTCCAGATCACTTTACAGATGAGGAAACTGAGGGGAAAAAAGGATAAACGACTTGTCCAGCGTCACATAGCTGGTAAGTGTCTCAGGCCAGATCTGAACTCAGGAAGACTCCAGGCCCACCACTCTATCTACTGTGCCACCTAGCTATTTCTAGATAGCTCTAGTTGTGAGTTTTTCCCCCTACTTTCCTACAACTCCCACTCATTGGTCCCAGTTCTGCTTTTGAGGACCAATCAAAAGCAAGTATAATCCTTCTTCTATATAAGCCTGGAAAGCCAGGATGAGCAGGCAGGCAAGTCTAGGATGCTATCATAAATATGAAAGAATATTTTGGAGATGTATGCCAAATCTTTTCTACTTGTTTAGAAAACAGATTGTCAGAAAAAGCAGACCTTCTGATGAATAAAATCAATGTGTATGTCTACTGCAACCTCAAATTTAAACCAGGGCCCGAAGTACTTTGTCAATAATTTCGCCAAACTTCAGCATTATTTCAAAAAAGTATAAATATAGCCAGAGCTTCATAATGATTTAAAAGAGAAGAAAAAACATTTTTAAGATGTTTGGGGGGAGGGCGGGGAGGGAACTGGACTGCATGACTGCTAAGGTCCATTACAGCCCTAAATCTATGATCTTCTAAGTTTTTACAGTGTGCCCTGAATGGCACATGTTAAGTGTCAGAAATAAAAATCAAAAGCCAAGACAGACTCTACTCAGCAGAGACAATGCATATATGAAGTGGTGGTCAGATAGAGGTATTTTGGTTAGGAAAGTTGCAGGGATGATGGGGAGAGCCATAGGAGAATAGACTGAAACTTACTTTCCAAGAACAATAACATAATTGATTTGATTATGGTTCCAAAATCTTGACCACCAATATTTTTCTTTGGAAGACAAACAACTCTCTCAAAGTACCTCTGAATTCTGTCTCTCCAAACAAGGACTTCACTACAGCAAATGGAAGTGGAGAAAAGCAAGTAGGCAAAAAGTGGCATTGCAGCTGAAGAGCCGAGGGGTGGGGGTGGGTGTGTGGAGTGAGTGGAGGATGGATGGAACCAATTCCAGATGTAGTGGACAACTGAGGCAAACACCAGTCAAGACAATGGGCCCTAAGGCAAGAGTTCCATTGAATTGGGAGTACTTCAGATGCAAAGTACACAGTTGCTCTCTGGTATGTCCAGTATTGCTGAATAAAGGTTGTTCATGGGTTAAAAGAAAAAAAAATAGTCCATTATAATTTAGAATGTTATCAATGTAATCAAAATTGCCAGCATCTGACATGTTTCTGATTCCCTATGCATTAAATGTATACACCCATTTCTATGCTAAACTTAATTTTTATTTGTAAAATCTTATGGAGTTACATGGTGGAAGATTTGAGCAGTATCATCTCATAAAACAGTAAGATTCAGCAGAGAGGGGAAAAAAATTTCTAGAGAGCTTGGAGGAAAACTCAATTAATCCATACTGTTCTGAGGGCAGCTAGGTGGCACAGTGGGTAGAGTGCCAGGCCTATAGTCAGGAAGATTCCCTTTCCTGAGTTCAAATCAGGCCTCAGACACTTATTAGCTGTGTGATCCTGGGCAAGTCACTTGACTCTGTTTGCTTCAGTTTCCTCATCTGTAAAATGAGCTAGAGAAGGAAATGGCAAGCCACCCCAGTATCTTTGGCAAGAAAACCTCAAGAGGATCAAAAAGAGTTGGACGTGCCTGAACAACCAGGAAAAAATAGAAGGAGGCTGACAGATTCAAAATAGAAAAAGATGTATGAAGATTCCCACAACAAACTCTTCTCTCCAGCAAAGGTAAAAGAAGCGCTACTTTTGAGAATAACAGTTTTTAGTGTATTGGCTGAATAAATAAAAACAGCAACAAAACAAATAAAGGGGAGAGCAGAGAACTGGACTAAATAAAATATACACAGAGAAGGTCTATACTGGAGGTAACAAGATGTTGAGAATGATTTGAGAAAAGGCAATGGTGAAAACTTTTTCAAAATACTCAGCAATACGTCTACTCTATTTCTAAAAAATCTTTCCTAGGGCAACATATAAATATATCAAGGAAATCATGGATGAAGAGAACAGAATGCCTTTCCGTTAATGATGTTCTGTGATAGATAGCATCCATATAGTCACACAAATAAACTGAAAGGCATTGAGAATAAAAAAAATCCCACTTTACTAATTGGTTTTGGCTATTTAAAAAAATTTATATGGTAGGACATATTACCTTAAAGTTCTCCACCAAGGGGTCCTCCATGTATATATTAAAATTACTCAAGATTTCTTGAAAGATGTTGCCACAGAACTTTAACTACCTTCTGATTATTACTACCAAGCAAAGTATAAAATGAAGAGCCATGCGCTTGCCAAATATGTCTGCCATTATCATGAAGGGTATCCAATGCAGAGTTCAAATTGAAGAGGATCCTCTATAGATGAGGTCCCCCAGATGTGTGCATAGATTTGATACGATGTGACCTCAAAAGATTTTAGCTAAAATATCCACACAGGAAAAACTGAGTGAGGTAAGACAGTGTGATAAAGTAGAAATAAAGGCCCATCTTTTTAAATATAATTATTCTTGTGAAAATGCTATATGGGTAAAAACCATGGACCACAATTTTGAAAAAAAAATAGGTCAACAGAGAGTTACATAGTAGCATAAGCATGCATGAAATGATTATTTATTAATAACTAATTATTATATTAGGACCAAGGCTTTTCCCCTTTTATATTTCCTCATCCAGAAATCAACCAGTGTGGGAAATCTTAAGCAGAGATTTACCCAGGCCAAGATCTAATCAGATAGTAAAAGAAATTTTAAGTTTGGGCTAATGGGTGCATTCCTGCTCATTGTATTTGCTCAGAGAGGTCTGGGGAAGTGTTGATTCTCCCTTTTATCAGACAGGTGATATGAAATTGATGCCTCTTTAAGCAAGATTTGGGTGACCCAAGTCACATCGCCCAAGACCCTCACTGTAATATTCATTTTCTCATTAACTGTTAACCAATCAGAGTTGATTGTCACTCTTTAGGAACACTACTTTTGTTTGGAAGGGCATACAAACTGTCAAGCCACAGCCATGAGGGGTCTTTGGTCTAAAAGAGACAGCCAAATGACCATTCTTTTATTAATAAATGTGCTGGCCTTATTAATAAAATGATTGAATTACCCAGAAATTAGTTCTCTTGAACATTTAAAATCACCCTAATGAGTTACCAAATCATTAACAATAAGGAGCTGTTTAGGACCAGTGTCAAGGATACCATCAGGGAGGTATATGACTGAAAAAAGAGGTAAACTTATCACATATAAAAAGTAAGAGATGTCTAATGGTCAGCCCATGTGCTCCATTAGTCATGATATTATCAAAAATTTAAATTTATATAATGCTCTGAAGTTGATAAAATACTTTACATCTATCATCTCATTTGATCTAGGGAGGTAAATACTATTATTATTCCGATGTTACAGATGAGAAAAGCGAGGTTCATAGAGGTTAAAGGATTTCCCCAGGGTAACATAGCCATTAAGTGTCTGAGGGAGGATTTGAACTCATGTCTTTGTGACTTCAAATCTAGGATCCTGCCCACTATGCCACTAGATAAGAGAATCTGGTATGATGGGATAAATATCAAGCTTTCCTCCCATATTACTTGTAGGCTAGCTGTCCCCTAAAAATGACAGGACAAAGCTGTCTCCAGGACTTGATTGGCCTGGGGCAGGGGACTAAGTCTTGACACAACTTTCTGGTAACCTTTGGCCCTATCGATGGGGCTTCCTGGTCACCTAAATGCACAAAATGGCCCACCTTTATGGAGTCCTGGCCCTTTAGACTCGATGGATATCCCAAACCTGAGTAGGTCATCATACATCATACCAGAGTGGGGATATATTCACTCTAGGGAAGTATTACTTCAGCCTCCTTGTTGAATATCCTTTATACGCTATTGCTAAGTAAACCTCCTTTTGTTAACTATTGAATTAACCTAGGATTCCGTCAGTTCATCCCAATATTGAATCTAAATTAACAGTGTGCCAGCCGAAGTCAGGCTTGCCCCTTATCTTGTCAAATATAAATGAGTAAAGTAAGATTCCAACCTAGGTCTTGTTGAATCCTAGTCCAGTATGTTATCCACTCAGCCTTTCCTGGGGATGGATGCCACTCCCTTCCAAAATTCCCCCACCCCAAGATGTATGGAAGAACATGAACAAGAACTACACAGAACAACATATTCTGTAAAAAAGGATTCCTGCTCATGTAGAGATTGGACTAGTTTCTGACACCTGACAGTTATGAGTCTAATTCTCTATTAGGACGTTAACAATGATTAATACAATAATATATAAAGTAATATAATAATTATTAAGTAATAATAATTCTTTAATTGAGGGCAGTATCTCCTCCCCATCTTTGGTTTCTTCTCCCTCTTAACTATTTTTTCTCCTTTCTCTTTCACAGCCCAAGGACTAGTCTTCTAGGTAGGTTAAAGAGAAGGCAAATAAAAGGTAAGCAATTCTACCTTCTCTTCAAGGTCTTTCCTCATCGTTCAGTCTCTGCTTAGTCTTTTTTTTTTCCTATAGTAATCATACTGGAGCAAGGTTCCTCTGTAACAGCTCCCTCTTCCAGTCTCTTGCTGTCTCCCAGCTACTAGAATTTTGCAAGTCTAACTTTTCTCTCTCCCTCTCCTTTCCCTTTTATAATAGAGGCATAGGCTGGCACTGTTTCAGCCGTTTCTAATTAACACACCTCCCCCATGCTCAGTAAATGACTCAGCATGATTCAGCAATTTTGCTTTCTTGGGGTGGCCAGATTTTTTTTTTTTTGAGTAACAAACAACACAGTTAAATTATAGAAATCATAGGGATTGTACGCTGGTCAAACTGGCCCCTTCCTCCAGGGGCAACAGATTTTCAGAAATGGCCAGAGTGACTGGGGAATTCATAAGTGACCACTGTACACCAAGGGAATTGTACTAAATGGGGTTATGCACTTTTATTTGGCTTCTAGTTGGAAATTCACTGATGCATTTGTTAAATGTATCTGAGTAGCTTATTTACTCTGAAGTATAAAGGAATTGGTTGGGGGTGGGGTTGAGGGGTGGGGAGAAAGCCATTTAAGACCCACAGTCCTCACAGAAGAAGTAAGCTCCTGATTGGGCCTCCTGTGAAATAGGAGTCTCCGTCACAGGAAGTATCCATATTCTCATGGTATCTTTTGTTTTGCTATTAGTAATTGTAGTTAGGTTAAGTTCTCCTAAGTATGAGCTCCCTTTCTCCTGCCCTTGAATCTAGAAATGAACTGTTAATAGTTATCAATAATAACAAAGAGTCAGCATGTTGATTAAGAGTCAGTTATGCTGAAAAAGTTTGCAAGGGTATCCTGTGATGAGAAATGATAAAAGCATAATCCTGTGGATTTGACTGATTGAACAATTGTATGTATCAAAAAACTTGGTAACGGAGTGATCTGAATGGCTGCCATATAGAAGAGGGATAAGAACACAATGCAAAGTGTAGCGCTGCTCAGGAATCCCAGTACCTGTTTCAAATCCTACATTTGAAACTAAATGGGTAACTTTGGACAAGAGACCAACATTCCCTGAACATTCTCTGAACTCAGTTTCTTCATCTGTAAAATAAAGAGTTAGACCAGATGGCCTCTTCTAGTCCTTGATCTTTTGTAAGGATTTATTCTTGGTACCAGAGGGCATAACCAAGAATTATAGTGATGAAGGAAGATTTCAGCTTGGGTTCCTAATAGTAAGAGTTGTCCAAAAGTGGAATAATCTTCCTTGAGAGCTGCTAACTTCCTCTCCTTTGGTGGTCTTCAACCACAGACTGTTTAACGCATACTTATTGATGGCAGTGGAGATGAGATTCATTTTCACGTGTGGGCTGGACTAGATGAGGTTTGTGGTCCCTTCCAACCAAGGTATACTGATAAATGTTTAACAACCAGCTCTCCCCAAAAAAGTATGCAGGATATACTTTTAAATTTAATACGTATCAATTATTTTCTCCATTGCTTTCTTAAGTTCAACAGAACAATGAATCAAGTGCTGATTTGTAGCATTTGCTGCTTTCTGAGGTATAAATATTCATATTGAAAATTTTCTAATTGGCTCTCCTGAGCCTATAGGAGATGGCTCCAACACTGCCCCACTTCCAACTCTGAAATTTTGTGAAATTATAGGAAAGCTGGTTTTGGTTCAACAGGAAGAGAACTTAACTAACAATTTGATGATGTCCCCAAATGGAATGGGGAAGGGAATAAGCATTTATCTAGCACCTACTGTGCAAAGCCATTTACAAATATCTCTGATCCTCACAACTCTTTGAAGTAGGTGTTATCATCCTCATTTTACAGGTGGAGGAAACTGAAGCCAACAGAGGTTAAGTGACCTGCCCAGGGTCATGTAGCTAGTAAGTGTCTGGGTTGGATTTGAAGTCTTCCTGACTCCAGGCCCAGCACTCTATCTATCTGTCTCAGAATGGATTGCCTTTTGAGTTTGCCCATAACTAGAAACACTTAAGCAGAGGATGAGGACCACTCTTCAGGGACGTTTCCTACATTTTGTGGGAAGTTGGATCAGCTGACTGCTATGGTTCTTTCCATGCCTCAAATTCTGTGAATATAATTATATATAAAATGTAAAAAGGTTTCTTCATGCCTACAACAAAAACATAAATGTGCTAAGATTATTGTGCTCTTACCTCTACATCCCAGCCCCAAGTTTAGTCCGTCCTCCAGCTCTGCCTTCCAATGAAAGGGGGAGGGGAAAGAAGTGATATAGGTAGGAGATAGTGTCTATTCATGCTTGGGTAATGCCTAGCTATGAAGAAATTACATTCTGCAAATGTGTTTTGAATTTCAGGATTATTCTGGAAAACTTTATTTTTCAGAAGGGTGTTAATATTTCCTATTCGCTTTGGTATATTAGCAGCATAAGAACATTTAGAGAGCTCTACCATATCTCTAATTTTGAATCACACAAAAACATGGTGTATGTCTCCTAAGTATTTGTTGTTGTTGTTGTTGTTCAGTTATGGCTGACTCTTCGTGGCCCCATGGACCATAGAGTGCTGCCCTTCTCTTAATCACAAACATATCATCTGTCTACAAAACAGCTTTCTTCAAAAGAAATGTTAGCTTATCTCAGAGAAAGAGATGGCAAAATATTAGGACAATAAAATGTTTTGTTATTAGTTCCTGTTTTTTGAAATTTACTGAGAACCTGAACCATAATGACACAATATTCTAAATAGCAAAACATTTTTTCTCTATTAAACTACAGGAGGATATTTCAAATATGATTTCAATTCTCATTGCATCTTTTGAAGTAAGGCTGGAACACATCATACAGAGACTGTGATTACCATCAATGGTGTCATCATCAAATATGAATGATACACAGTGCAGGGATCAGAAATGGGAAGGGATATATTACAAAAGAGAAAATTTTCCTTCCTAGTACTACATTGAATATGGTCCTAGGGGCTTAGCTTCATGCAATGAAGAAACCAAGTACTTGAGATGTAGGTGAAACCAGAACATGGGCCAGTCAGAAGAAAATTGAAGACCTTGCACAAATATTTGGTGAATACTCATTGAATGCTAGGTAAACTAGGCAATTTGGCAAGACTTCATAATAGTGTCCAGGACAACCTGAGATAGACTGCATCCCCTTTCCTCTGAGACTCAGCCTAGAGAGAGGCTCATTAATGACTTGGCCAAAGGGTGATGAATTTTTCAGCCACAGCTGGTTTCAATAACCAACTGACCCAAATCAAAGAAGGGTTCTAGTTGAGGCTGTACTCCCATCAATGAAATCATAAAGTATTGACATATTAAATAAGTTGGTGATGGTGAGATAAAATAAGGTACTGGGTCATATTTATTGTCCCTCCAGAAAAGGGACTTAGCTCTTAAGTCTCTATGAGCAGTGGCAAGAACAATTTTTTCACAATGGCTAAACATGAGGTCAAACAAAGGTCATATATTGAGAACTACAGCTGAACTCCCTTACCTGTTAGTATAGCTTCTACTTTTTTCTGATCTTGTGTGTCTGAAAACTGCTGCCATACATATCTGAGAATAATATAAAGCAATTTCTGAAAAATGAATACAAAAATTGTTATTCCCATTAATAAGTATGGTAAAGGTGATTAAATTCCCAGTGATGGAAATTTGATGAAATTATGGACCCTAAAAATAATTATTGAGTAAAGCTAATCTAAAGAATGAGTTAACTAAGCATGGTTAATCAATGTCATGGTAACTGAGTAGGGCGTTCAACCCTGGACTTTTCACTTCTGGCCCATGCCCTCCCTATCCAGCTGGTTTTCCATACTCCTTTCTAATGTGAGAACTTACATGGAGATTCTTGTATATTGGGTATAATGTATCCCAATTTCACTGGGCTACAAACAGCTGTTTCATTATCACACACTAGCAATATTATTCTTTTGATTTTCCCCTAGGAATTACAGCTGCTGTTTAGGTAGATTTTCAGGCAGAAAAGGTAATAATTGATGCCATATGTCCTTGGACAAATGCAGATTTTTCTTGAAGTAATGTTCGAAGTAGTTTCAAAGAACAGAAGGTTGGCTTTCCCTGTATCCTTTCAAATTTACAGCTGGGATGACTAGCTGCCCTTTTTCTCTTGTCTTTCCCATGTGGCTTCCCATCTCTAGGCCCAGGGAAGTACTCAGAACCAAGTCTAATTCCATATCACATTTTAATAAGATGTGTACAATAGTCTATGATATTTGTATTTCTGCAAATCTCTCATTCCATTTCAATTCTAAAATTATTTATTAAGTACCTATTATGTGTCTAGCACTGCAAGTTCCTGAGGCTACAAATATAAACCAGCCCTTGCCCTCAAGAGGCTTGCCTTCTATTTTTGTACTAAGTCAAATCATCATCAACAACGGAAATCAAATCTAGAAACCAAGGCATTTTATTAGGTTTTCAACACTTTAATTTGCAGGTGTTTATTTTAAAGCATTTAGTCAGTCAAAAGAAACCCCATTTATTAAGTGCCTACTATGAACCAGAGAGATATACAAAGTATCCAGCTGGATACTTTGTATCTCCAGTGTCAGGTAAAAATCTCCACTCTCAAGGAGCTGACAGACTAATCGGGGAGATAATTATGTACAACCAAGCTAAACAGTATATAGGATAAATTGGAAATAATCAACAGAGGAAGGCACTAAAATTAAGGGGGATCCAGAAAGGTGTATTAGGTTGGATTTTATGTGGGTCTTGAAGGAAGACAAGGAAATCAGGAGGCAGATGGAAATGAGCATTCATTTTATTGTCCCACAAAAATTATGTGAATTTGAGGATCTTGTGTGATTCTAAAACCTCATTACAGTGTATGTACCAGTGACAACATCACACAGATTCAGAATAAAGGAAATAAGCTGCATTTATAGAGGGAAACTTTTGGTTGTCATTTACCATACTGAATCTTGACAAAATCCTACCGTAAAGGTGCTAATATATGTAGGTAAAGAACGCAGAAAGAAATACCATTCCTACACAAAATACGTTAGGGAACAAACACATTAAAAAAAAACCCTCGGTCTTCTCAATAATGAATGAAAGTTTCACAATTTTTTTAACCAATTGAGAAATTAAAGAGCAAAGATCCAGGATTTAACTTTTCCCATACAATTCCCCTTGGTTTGACAGCCAAAATTACCTTGCTCTCTCTCCAGGAACAGCCTGATAACGTTAACTCTGCTTACCGTAGTTCTCCAATTATTTAGAGTCGGGGAAAGACTACTTTCCCCCCCACTTTCTTCCTCTTCTCTGGCTTTTCTTCCATTTCTCCTCCATTCACTAAACTTAAGATGCATTGAGGGCAGAGCCTGAGCCATCCTGTTCTCCCCGCCCATTTCCCGCTCCATCCCTAATTGTTCTTTGCCCAGGCGCCCGCTCCTGCTTCCCCTGCTTCTCTCAAACTCCCCTCCCCCTCGGATTTTAAAAGCCTTCCCCTCCCCCTCCCTTGGTCCCTCACTCTCTCTGCCCCCTCCCCCCCCCTCGCCTTGTGACACATCCTGGGCTCTCCTCCTCTCAGCAGCAGTAGCCGGTACAGCAGCAGCAGCAGCTTCAGCAGCAGAGGCAGCCGCTGGCCGCTCAGCCTCTCTTCCCAGCTGAGCTCCTGCTGCAGTCATGGCTGCTGATGGAGTGGATGAACGCTCTCCTTTGCTGTCAGCATCCCATTCTGGAAATGTCACTCCGACCGCCCCGCCGTATTTGCAGGAAAACAGCCCCCGAGGTAAGGCAAGTGAGGCTGCTTTTTGCTTGGCAAGGAAAGGGCTGGAATATTGGAAACCGGGAAGCTTGGTCTCTGAGAGCTGAGCCTTTCACTTGGTCTTGGTGGGGGAGGTTTCGAAGAGGGAGGAGGTGAGGGGGGAGGAGGTGAGGGGGGAGGAGGAGGAGGAGGAGGAAGAGGAGAAGGAGCTGGAGGAGAGGTGGTGGGGAACGACGATGTTTATTGTGTCTTTCAAAGCCGGGGAGTCTTGCAATTACATTGCATTGCAAGGCTTTTCTTTTGTGCACGTTATACAAGTACTTTGCACCGGGAGGAAAAAAAAAAAGACCTGAAATGTATTTCCTGAGTGGGACTTTGCCTTTTGCATGAGCCTTAAGTGTACTAAAGCTGGTGTGCAAATCTTTCACAATCATTCACAAATCCCTTAGTGGTGCTGTGAAACAGGGACTGCTGCTCACCTTGATATCTGCCCTTGAAAGGACTAAGCTTGGAAAAATATGCAGCATGTCTTGATTTTCATTCGAATCACCACCTCCCCACTGCCTCCTACCACCCACCCAAGCCCGCCTGCTACTGCTCTGGTGAATCAGGGATTTCCTTCAGCAAAAGGAATTGGTTCATACAATCGAAGTAGGAACATGTTTGGGTTAGTGTATATTTGCAATTTCAGTTTTCACAGAGTAAATAAAACATATACTTCTGTGGTCCTCAGAAATGGTAGGTTTGGGTGTGTGGGAAGGGGGAGCAACCACAGTTTAGAGGGGGAGAGATGGTGTGTTTGATGCACACCTGGGTGATAGGAAATTAACTTCTCAAAAGTGACCTCTTGTCATACGCCAGAAGCTCCAGTTTATGCTGTCAACATTCCCCATCCTATTTCCTAATAAAATAATCATATATATTATTAATATCTATCTTATGAATAAAACAAATACTTTTATGTATTTTGGGGGTGGATGATCATACTGTTTGCATCTGAAGTCTCTAGTTGTCACCTCTACAAAAGGAAAGAGGAGTGTGGCGGGGGGTGGGGCGCGGAGCGGGTAGGTTTATTTTCACTTCAGTGAAATGAGAGGAGAGGACTGTGTTTTACCTTAAGAAATAACACTGAAGTGAGAAAGACTTGGTCAGCTGGCAACTGCTGATGTAGCTTAAGTGACTGTATCCCGTTTGGCTTGGATGCAATTTGGGGGAAGTATGGAAAGCCTTAGGAGACAACAGGGCTGTGCTTTCGAAAAGAAGGGCAGGTCGTGTTTCTGGTAACACTTAACTTTTCTTTTTAGTTCTAGTGTGAAATAGGAGCAGCTGCAGAGCAGGTTAAACCAGTCTGGTTCAAAGGCTCGTTTAACACATTATAGCTTGAAAGGCCACAAGCTAGACCACAAATCCTGCAAGAAACAGGACAGAGGGAAAAAATGTTCAGCTTTGAATAGCTCAGGGTGATAGATTCTCACATGCTGTGAGAGGTGGTTCATATGACACAAGATGGATAGACATGAAAGAAGATGACTAATTTGTTTTTGTTGGTCAGGAAAATAATGCTTGTCTCAGGTGGTGAAATTTCCCTTCTTGGGAATGTTCAATATTAAGATTTTTATTCTTGTTACAAATTGAGTTGAATGAGGTAGGTTGGCAACTGTCAGTAGAAGGTTCAACTTCATAAGCTTATCCCTTTGAGGGAATATATTACAGTCTGAATTTGTTTAAGTCATTGTCCTATAACTTCTATTTTATCTTTGCTCCTCTTTACTTTGAGGGAGGTATTTTTGGATTATTGAAAATGATCAAGTGGCATATCATTCCTAAAATATTCAAAATCATGAAGCCTCAGAGGTTGCATATAAATAATACTTGTCAAAATTTTTACCTTATGTCTTCCCCCAAATTTTTTTACCTTGTGTCCCAAAAGCCTTAATGTAGTTTTAAACTTAAAACTACACAGACTTCTGGACATGTTGTATAGTGCTTTAAAGTTTGTAAATGACTTACAAACTTGATCTGTACCACGAACCCCTAGATACTGCAGGTCTTATTATCCCCATTTTCTTTTCACAGATGAGGAAAGTGAGATTCAGACACCCTGAATTTGTAACACTAACCCCATGGTAGTAAGTGTCAGAAGTGAGATTCAAACGCATATCTCTTGACCTCAAGTCCCAACACACTACAGCAGAAAGCTTCGGATTGGCAACTTACTTTTAGAGAACTTGGAATCCTTAAATTTAGGAGACAGACTTGAGGAATAGGAGATTCCACCCCTCCCCATTAACACTAAGTGACTGAGACAGAATAAACAGCTAAATATGTTAATTTTGTGTGGTTAAATGGCTAGGCATCAGAAATGATAAATGACAAATAAAGATGCACTTTATTAGCAAGTTTTAAAACACAGTTTAGAGGTGTTTTCTTATGCGTTCAGTTCTGCCAACATTAAACAATACTGATACTACAATTCTAATCCAAAATAAAGGCTTCAAAACCACTATAAATTTTATATATGGGGTTGACTTAATTCTGCAAAGCAAAGTCTAGTCTTTATCTTTTTGAATTATAGCAATCAAAATAATGTAGCCTGTGGTAGTGGAATTAAACTTATCTGAAGTTGGTATTACTAAGGCTAACCTTTGGTTTTGAGGCTGCTTCCATTTACTTTTCAACTGGATTCTTTTTAATAAAAATAACAAGGGAGGAGAGAGGGCTAAAACTAGATAACTCACTGTTTATGCCTACTGTAGGAAGATACTGAATCTGAAATCCTAACTAAGACTCAGCGTTTTAGGTTGAAAGTCATTGGAGTGTTTATTGCGAGATAGGTTATTAATAATGTAGAGGCCATGAATCAATGTAAGTAGGTTTAAACCCAGAGAGAATCATCTTCAGTCTGAGTGACAGTCTAATTCAGACTTTAAGTGGAATGACTGGAGAACTCTCTACCAAGTCTGTGCTGGATATCTGTCCAGATCCTACTACAGTTCCTTAAAGGGGTCCAGTGGCTTCGACATTCCTTTGGGTATACTGGTTAGCCTGTGTGAGGGAGTGATGGTAATGAAAGGGGAAGTCAGTTTCAAACTTATTTGGAATGTGAGTTGAGCTCCATGATCTGGATTTATTTAGTAAATTTATTAATAAATTTGATAGTCTTATAGGCAGAGTATAGCATCAGTAACGTGATCTCATTTTTTAAGAGATTGCATTCATGGGCTCATAGCATTACAGCTGGAAAGGACAAGACCCTGAAGTTATCCAGTCTGATCTCCTTGTTTTAGAGGTGAAGAAAACAAGACCCAGAGAAGGGAGTGGAGTACATAGTAAAGTTCTACATAGGCATTATATGCCAGGGTCAGGATTCGAAACCAGAGCTTTTCATTCAAAATATAGTACTATTTCTATAGCACCAAAGCTTGTGTTTAGGATTATCTGACTATAAGTATGGTAACTGTAGGAATAAATTTTAGGCAACATTCATAGACAGCTAGGCAGTACAGTGTGTAGGGTGCGCAGAATTCCTGGAGTCAGGAAGACCTGAATTCAAATTTGACTTCAGACAGTTCTTAGCTGTAGAACCATGGACAAGTTCCTTAACTGCTGCTTGCCCCAGTTTCCTCAATTGTAAAATGAAGATAATAATAGACCTACCTCCCAGGGTTTTTGTGAACATTAACGAAATAATATTTTAAAGCACTTAACATAGTGCCTGGCACAGAGTAAACAATTAATCAGTGCTTTTTCCTTTCTTCATTGCTATTCCTAAGAAAATGCTAGATATTTGATCATTGAGGGTTTTTGGGGGGTGCATTTTTAGAAACAATTTGAGTTTTTTAATAGTAGTTCCTATTAGTGCTCTCTAGTAATTTTCCATTTGAACTCAAAAGTGACAGATAAATAAACTTTTGTTTTAATTATAAAACTTATTATAGTAATTTTATTTCAGTCACACAATAAAAGAAGTAACGGTACTTTATATTGATACACATTCAGATCTCTGATGAAAACAGTGTTAAAAAATTTCCCTTTACACTCTTTGTTTTACATATTTAATTGCATGAAACTGAAGTTGAAGGAGTATTTTTTCACTGACTAATAAAGTAACATTCATTGTTTTAGAGAAAGAAAAATATTTCATACATAGCCTTCTCTTTGAAATCTACCAAATGTATTTAATGATTCCATTATGTGGTGTGAGTAGAAAATTTGCTGATGTATAAGGCCATACATTAAGAGTAGGGAAAGTTCAGAGCTAGAACAGTATTCTGTTGCAGGAGCAGCTAGGTGGTATCATAGATAGAGTACTAGAAGAAAAGTTCAGATTCTGCATCTGACACTTACTGTGTGATCCTGGGCAAGCCACTTAACTTCTCTTTGCCCCCTTTTCCTCATTGGTAAAATGGGAAAAATAATAGCACCTGCCTTTCAGGTTTGTTGTAAGGATCAAATGGGATAACAATTTTAAAGTGCTAAGCATAGTGCTTGGCATACGGTAGGTACTTAATAAATGTTTATTTCTTGATTGTTCTTATCAAATTATATACTAGCTGTCTGACCTGTCACTTAACCTCTCTCAGTTTCCATATCTGTAAAATGGTGATAATAATAGCACCTACAGTCATTCAGTAAACATTATGCCTGCTATGTGCTAAGCTTCAGGGAGGAATCAAAGGAAAACAAAAGACAGTTTCAAGGATCTCATAGTCCAATGGAGGGAGCATTAGATAATAAGTTCCTTGAGGGCAGGGACTATCTTTTGCCTCTTTTTTTGTATCTAAAGTTCTTAGCACAGCGCCTGGCATGTGCCAGGCCCTAAGAAATGTTTATTGGCTGATATGTAAACAATTATGTAAAATTGGATATATAAATTGGAGATGATCAACAAAGGGTCATTGTGAGGTTCTATTGCGACAATAAGTATGAAGTGCATTGTATACCTTAAGGCCCTATATACATTCTAGTAATTATGATGATGATGATGATGATTATTAGACTGACAGGTGGCATCAGTGAGGAAAGTAACAATATCAGTTCAAATTCTGACTCTTCTAATTAGATCTGTGTGATTCTGGGCCTTAATTTCTTGATTTGTAGAATGAGAATGTTGGACTAGATGATTTCCAAAATCCTTTCCAAGCTTTAAATACCATGATGCTATGATCACTTCCTCTGAGTTATACCATTTGTGTTAATTTTGGCCTGTGTAGTACATTTTTATTAACTTTCCATGTTATCAGAGCATAGCAAAACTTTTACCTTTTACCTTTACAAATCTTAATTCATTTGATTTATACCCTGTGCCTCAGGTGCCATGCTTCTGCAGGCCTATTTTGGGATGCCCACACTTCCTTTTAGGTCATACCAACATGTTTCTTAACATTTGACTGAAGTTTGAGTGTTTTGGGAGATGAAATGATCAACTCCCAACCTCTGCAGATTATATTTTTTAGGTAGCTCATTTCTTAGGTTTAAGACAATTTGGCTAAGTTTTGTGGTTCAAATTATGAAGAACTTTAAAACCAAAGACAAATATAAAAATTAGGGAGGAAAGTAATGGCGTGAGTTGTCAAAACTATTTCCCAAGGTGCTAAAGGTATTATATTGGATATTATCCAAATGAAACCTCCATATCTCCTCATTTGGAAAAAAGCATATAGCCTTGGATGTGGATTCTCCATAACCCTTTTTGCCCTAAATTTATGCACTGATTAATAGATGTATGAATTATTGAGACCTGACTTGCTTGATATATAGCAGGAAGGGATATCTCTCCTGCTAGTCTTTTTCTGGGGAGGAGGGCACTGCTGCTTGAAGGCATTGTTTATATTGTCAGAGTGGTTTTCTAGTATACCCCTCCAATCCCACTGATATTGTTAAGGAGAGTTTCTTTTTTTCCTGTAGAAAACATATAACTGTCGATAAGAAGCAGGAAACATGAGTTTGGTTCCTGACTTTTAAAAGGAAACATGGTATTATGGATGGAGTGCTAGACTGCACTTGGGAATACCTACAAGTTTTAATCTTGCCTTGGATACTTAATAGCTATTTGACCCTGGAAAGGTCAGTTAACCTGTGTTTGCCTCAGTTTAATCAACAGTAAAATGGGGTTAATAATAATATCTACTTCCCAAAGTTGTTGTGAGAATCAAATGAAGTATTTGCAAAGCTCTTAGCATAGTGCCTGGCACATAATAAGCACTTAATAAATATTTGTTTCTTTCCTTTCTTCCTTCTCTTCCTTCCTTCCTTTCTTCCTTCCTTCCTTCCTGTAGAACTCATGTGAAGGATGGCTAGGAGCTATTGAAGAATATTTAATAATATCATTATAATATTATTAGAGGCAACATGGTATATTGGAAAGAGAAATTGGCTCAGAGTCTAGAAGATTTGGGTTCAAGTTCTGCTTCCAACATCTACTCTCTGTGACAGGACAAGTCATTTAATCTCTCTGCACTGTAGGCAGTTCTATAAGATTATGTAAGATGCGGAACAGTTGCTGATCTATAATGGTAAATGGAGTTTTCCTCCCTTGAAGTTTCCTACATGATTAAAAAAATAACCAAATTAATAATACAAATTATTATATATTGATGTCATATATATATATATATATATATATATATATATATATATATATAATCTCCCCTGTCCCCACATACTCACCACCAAATGGTGTTAGGGATTTGGAGGTGCTTTTATGAAAATATCTGTATTTATAAAAGTGACTTTTGAACTTCCATCTTACTTTGTGCTTATTTTCCAAACTATGCTGGATATGCAGTTGGATAGGTGAGTTAGTCTCATCAGTATATTTATCTTCATCTGGGACCACAGGTGGACAATGAGATGGTTGGAGGATTGAAAAGGAGGAAGAAAGAAGGCTGTGTTGTACAGACCTTTCAATCATTCTATGCTGCTCTTCTTTTCAATGCAAACTCATCTTTTTAATATCCATATCATCTGGTGATGTTCTATGGCTAGGAATCATGGAACCCTACAATGGTCAAAGAATAATAAAGTTGTAGAGGACCCAAAGGGCAATAGACAAATTCTAGATGCAAATAGGCTCTAGCCTATTACCAACAATGATTTGTTTTCAGGAAGTACCATAAAAGTTACTTTCCAGGAAAAGAAGGTGAGCTGCTCCTGTTGCTGAAGTGAGGGGTGTGGTGGGAAGCCTGAGTATAGCATTGTTCTCTGTGGAACGTCCCAAAGGCAAAAAGGAAGGCCTCTGTTGGGTAGCTTCTCCTTGGAGGTTTTATGGCAGAATATGGGCAAGAATCATACAGGACAAGAAGATATATGTGAAATGTGATCTGTGCTATTGGAGAAAGGACTTTTATTAGTGAGGTGATTGGGTTCATTGAAATACTGAAGTATTTTACTCTCATACTTTCCTTGATTCTAATTTCTCTTTCCGTTGTTATCTTCTAGTAGACTAGAAATTAAGTATGTTTAACCTTCTGAATGGTCTTTCTGCCTCATGTTTCTCCCTACTTCACTCAGCTATCAGATTGATCTTTCTAGAGTATGGGTTTGACCATGTTACCTACCCACACTTATTTAATAAATTCCATTGGTTCCCTATTATTTTCAAGATCAAATATAAAACCTCTGTTTGGCTTTTAAAGACCTTCATAACCAGACCCCCTCCTATCTCTCCAGTCTTCTTAAATTTCATTCCCCTCCGTGTTCTTTGCAGTTCACTGACACTGACCTCTTTGCTGTTCCTCACACACCATTCCATCTTTTGACTACACATTTTCACTGACCATCCCCTATATCCAGAATGCTCTTCCCATATCCAAATCTCCTTCAAACCACAGATAAAATCTGACTTTTGGCAGGCAACCCTTCCCAATCCCTTTTAATGCTAGTTCTTCCCTCCAAGATTATCTCCAATTTATCCTGCCTGTATCTTGTTTGTATGTAGTTGTTTGGGTATGGTTTCCCCTATTACACGGTGAGTTCCGTGAGAGTCGGGACTGCTTTTTACTTTTTGTTTGTATGCCCACTGCTTAGCACATACTGAAAAGATAGTAAGTGATTAATAAATGCTTGTTTACTTGTTGACTTGATATGGTGATATTTTTCACTTTTTATGAGCTATAGAAGCCTGTGTGACATTCCTATGAAAAATATGGGTGCCTAAAACTATTTCATTACCAGTATAAACATCCTAGAGAAATAACAAAATCATTTTCCTCTCTATTTTTCTTAAAAGCCAAGAGCTGAAGCTAGGAGTGGGCATATAGTTTGGGGCTTACTCCACTGACTGAAAAACTAAGAAAACCCCTGTCCAAATCTTGAAAGTGTAATTCCTAGAAAGGGAAAATTAAAGGGACATATTACATGATGAAAATTTCAAAGTACAAGTCCAAGTATATATAGATTTAGAGTCAAGTCACCATCTTATGCACATAGCCTTTCCTGTTAGTGCCCTCCATCCCAAATCACCTGCTATTATCTACTTTATTTATATTGTATTTACTCACTTTATATTTATGCCACATGTCATACTTGTCTCCTCCATTAGAAGGAAAGCACTTTGCAGTACAGATTATTTCGCTCTTTATGTCTGTATCCCCAACACTTAGCACAGTGCTTAGCCCAGGGGTGGAGAACCTGTGGCTTTGAGGTCACCTGTGGACCTCTAGGTCCCTTTCAAGTGTGGCCCTTTCCCTGAATCCAAACTTCACAGAATAAATCCCCTTAAAAGAAGGATTTGTTCTGTAAAACTTGGACTCAGTCAAAAGGCGGACTTAGGCAAAAGGTGGCACCTGAGGACCTAGAGGGCCACATGTAGCCTCAAGGCCACAGGTTCCCCACCCCTGGGCTTTAGCCCATATGTGATATTTAAATGCTTGTGGACTGTGAATTGATTGTGGATTTATTGAGTTCCAACTCTTCCTGTAATCTTGTAGAAGATGAAAAAAAGAAGACATTTTGATTTCATGGTTTACAGTCTAGTAGTGAAGATGTCAAGTACATAAATAATTATAATGCAAGCTATAATGTGAAAGTACAGTTATTGAAGTACAAAGGATAGGCTGGACAAGCATGTATTAAAGGCCTAGTGTTAGGCTAAAGAAAAACGACTGTGAAAGGCTTAAAAGAACTATGATGAATGCAATGACCAACCCTGACAACATATTTCTCACCTCTCAGCATTGGGAGCAGAATAAGATAGACATTTTTCAGTCATAGCTAATGTATTAATTTGTTTTGCTTGACTATACTTAATTGTTATATGGGAGGGCTTTAATATTTTGGCAGGAAGAGTAATTAAAGGAAGGATTGTGGAGTAGTGAGAAGAGAAGAAAAGAGAAGAGGGTTCTGAGAAGAAAAAGATTATTTCCAAACTGCCCTTAGGGTATGAAAGAAAGAGTAATGATTTGGGGAGCTTTAGAGTCACATTTTTTTTTGTCTGTGCTACTTGTGTGACCTTGAACCAATTATTTAACTTTTCTGGGCTTTGATTTTGTTACCTATAAAACAAAGGGATAAAACTAGATGATCTCTGAGGTCTTTCAGCTCTAAATGTATGATCTTTTGCTTAGGTAAAGGTTTCATAGAGGAGGTGGCTTTTGAGTTGTTCCTTGAAAAATGAGTAGGTATTGGATAGGCAGAAAAGCAGCAGAAGGAAGAACATAAGCAATGAAACAGAAGAAGGAAACCAAGGAGTACTTTCCAGGAAATGCAAGTAACCTAGTTCATTTAGAGTATAGGATATATAAAGTAGTATAGTTCTAGATAAGACTAGAAATGTATGATGAGGACAAAACAGGCCTTGAATGCCTGGTAAAAGAGTTTGAATTTCAGAGACTAAAGGATTTACATAGTAAGAAGATTATTTGGGAAGATTAATCTGATGGTATGTGTAAAACACATTGGAAGATGGAGAGATGGGAGGCAGGGAGACCCTTTACTAACTATAGTCCAAATGAGATCAATTAATTTAAGCAATTATTTGAAACAGCTATCATCAGGAGGAAGACAAACCATAAGGATGGGAGTGTGTAGATTTAAAGTGAAGAAACTTTTACAAAGAATTGCCTAAAGGACCAATAGCCAATACCAACATGTGTTGTGTCACTTCCTTGGGAAGTGTGTGGAGAAAGGGACTGAATATGTTTGCCTTTATGTTAAGGCTTTAAAATGTAAAAGGCAAAAATGTATCAGGGATGACTCAAGTAAACATATATTGGTTACTGCTGGGTTGGGGATTTCAAACTAAGTAAAGACAATTCTCAAAAAATATCCTCTTAATTTAGGGGTCCTATAACGCTAGATGGACATCCAAACCTTTTCCAGATTCAACAATTCAGTCTGAGTCTTCCATCATTTAATAACCCCTATCCACACAGTAGGTGCTGAAGACACAAAGACAAAATAAGAACCAGTCCTCACTCTCAAGGAGCTTATATTCCACAAACACCATTTTGATAGGCATACACAGACAAAATAAAAAATGTTCCCTTACCTTCTTACAAATATCCTTTTGATATGCTAATATTTCCTAATAAGAGAATCTGGTAGATTAGGAGCAGGATGAGCAGATCTCATAGAATCTATTCATTTTGTCAATTTTTATTTAACAGTACAACAATAAAAGTAATAAAAAGTACGTGTTAAATGCCTAATCTGCCAGGCACTGTGCTAAGCACTGGGGATATAAAGATAGGCAAAATTAGCCCCTGCTTTCAAGAAGCTCACAGTCTCATGAGGAAGACATATATAGGATAAATTGCAGGTAGCATCAAATGAGATGATAATTGGAAAGTGCTTAGCACTGTACCTGGCACATAGTAAGTGCTATATAAATGTCAGATATCATCATTGTCATCTTCATCATCATTAGAGGGAAGGCAATAACTTTGGAGAGGAACTGGAAAGCCTTCTTGCAAAAAGTGGGATTTAGCTGAGATTTAAAGGGAGCCAGGAAGCAGAGATGAGGAGAGAGGAAACCCCAGCCATGTGGAATAGTCAGTGACAATTCTTGGAGTCAAGAGATAGATGTCTTATATGAGGAAGATGAAGGATGTCAGTGTCACTGTATGATAGACTACATGGAAGAGAGTAAGGTGTAAGAAGATTGGAAAGGTAGAAAGAGGTCAGGTTGTAAAGGGCTTTAAAAGCCAAATAGAGGATTTTATATTTGATCCTGAGGCAATAGGGAGCCATTGAACTTTAATGAATAGAGGAGTGACATGGTCAGACCTGAGCTTTAAGCATCTCTCTTTGATAGCTAAATGGAAGGTGGATTAGAGTGGGGAAAGAATGAGGGGTAGGGAGGCCAACCAAAAGACTACATTGTAGTAGTTCAGGCATGAGATGATGATAGCATGCCCCATGGTGATGGAAATGTCAGAGGAGAGAAGGGAGCATATACAAGAAATGTTATGAAGATGAAATTGACAGGACTTGGAAACAGAATAGAGATAGAAGAATGAGAGAATGAGGAATTGAGGATGCCACCTAGGCTGTGAGCCTTTGTGATGGGGAGAATAGTGGTATCCTTAACAGTAATAGTTAGAAATTACTAATAGTTAGGAATTACCATTACTAACAACAATAAATTAGGAAAGAGGAGAGAGCTTGGAAGCAGGGGAAATATGAGTTGAGTTTGTTATATGTTGAGTTTTAAATTGTTTGTGAGACATACATTTCACGATGTCCAATAGGCAGTTGGAGATGTGAGTTTGGAAGGCAGGAGAGGTGATAGGGTTAAATAACAAGACCTGAGAATCGTCAGCATATGGATGATAACGGAATTCATCAGAGCTATGGAAATATTTAAGCGAAATAGAACAGAGGGAGCAACCATGACGGAGCTTTGTGGGACACCCACAGTCAGCAGGCATGTTTTTGATGAAGATCTAGCAAAGGACACTGAGGAGTGGTCAGACAGGAAGATAACCTAGAAAGAGTAGGGTCATAAAAACCTCAAGAGGAGATAATATCAAGAAGAGGATGGTCAATATTGTCAAAGGCTACAGCAAAGTAAAAAAAGACGAGGATTGAGAAAAACCTCATTAGATTTGGCAATTTAAAAATCATTAGTAACTTGTGAGAGAGCAGTTATCATATCAGATTATGACATAGGAAGATATCATTGATAGAATTTGGACTAGGGCCTTAAAAATCACTTAGTCCAACTCCATCATCTTATGGATAAGGGAAGAGTCCTCTTTCACTGGTTTCTCAAAATAATTTGCCCAAGGTCACACAGCCAGTGCATAACAGAACCTACTTCAAGCCAATGTCCATTTCTGCCTCCCAATCCGTTTCTCTTTCCATTAACCATATGGTTCCTTCTACAATATATTCCAACAGACATTGGACAAGCCTCCCATGCATAACAAAGACTAAATATTTCAGTTCTCAACTCTGATCTAAAAATACAAACTATAAATGTTACTGGGTAAATATGTATCAGGAAAGGACAGTAAGCTTGAAGATTATGAATTCATTAAAGATGTAGACATCCTGAAAGCTTCAGCAATCTGCATAATCTGGTCTCATCTCCCACATCTCCCCTATTTACCATTCACAAACTGCTTTAACACTGTTAATTTTATATCCCAGTAATTTCTTCTCTTTTTAAAGGCAGTTTCTTAACAGTGGGAGAAACCTGGGCATGTTGGTAGGTTTAGAAGTAGTTAGTAGATAAAGGGAAGTTATAGATCTGAGAATGATCAAATAGGTAAACTCATGTAAGTTGTTGTTTTTTAACTCAGTGCTTATTGTCTTTACAATCATTGCTAAATATACCTCTGTCCTACTTACCCAGTGAGTTATCTTTTATAGTAAATTTTTTTTAGAAGCTCAGAAAAAACAACCACACATCAACCCCAACTGACAGGGAATTCTACGCCCATTATCTCTCACCTCTCCATTAAAAAGAGGGAGAGGCATTCTCTTAACTCTTCTTTGGGGTCAAGGTTGATCATTATAATTACATAGCATTCTCTTCTGTTTTCTTTTCTTTCAGGTTCCTTGTGCATCCATTGTGTATATTGTTTTCATAGTTCTGCCTACTTTACCCTCTGACGGTTTATGTGTCTTTCTTGTTTGTTGAATGTTTCATATTCATCATTTATTATAAGCAATAATATTTCAGTGCATTCATGTCTCACAATTCCTTTAGTCATTCACCAGTCAGGAAACTCCCATTTTAACAGTTCTTTGCTACCACAAGAAAAAAGTGCTGCTATAAATATTTTGCCATTTATGGGACTTTTTTGGTTCATGACCTCCATGGGATCTAAATATAGCTGTGGGATAGGGTATGGACATTTTAGTTACTTTGCCCACATAATTCCAAATTGTTTTTCAGAATGATTGGACTCTGAGAATTTCAGAATTGTCAGATCCATTCAATTAGTGTGCATTATCTTTCCAACATTTGTGATTTCCAACTTTTGTTATCTTTGAGAATTTGTTGGGAATGAAGCGAACTTCAGAGTTGTTTTAAATTACATTTATGTCAGTTTGGAGAACGCTTTCATATGATTACTAGTAATCAACAATTCACCTTTTGAAAGAAAGGGAAGGAAGAAGGGAATAAGTATTTGTGTGATGCCTACTATGTGCCAGGTGCTGTGTGCTAAGTACTTTTTACAAATATTATGTCATTTGATCCTCAGAACTCTGTGATGTAGGTGCCATTTTGCAGTTAAGAAAACTGAGGTAAACCTGGGTTAATTGACTTGCCCAGGGTGACACTGCTAATACTCTGAGGCCAGATATGAATTGAGGTCTTCCTGTCTCCAACTCTTGAAGAAAATAAGGACGAGGCTTCTGAATTATCTACATACTTTTCCTCGTTTTCATTTCTTAATTCCAAACTGTATTTTCCAATGTATTTCCCACAAACCTATTCTGTGGTCACCTTTGCATGGAAGTAATCAAGAATTGAATTAATTTGATGGATATCATTACATTTATCTAAGATTTCTGTTAATCATCCTTTGTAAAAGATGCTGCAGTATGCTGCAGCTACCTTCATAATGATCATTTGACTTTATAGCTAAAGAAATGACACTTACTATCATTGGACAGCTGGGTGGTGTAGTGAATAGGGTGCTGTGCCTCAAGTCAGGGAGTCTTATCTTCCTGAGTTCAAATCTGGCCACAGATACTTACTAGCTGTTTTACTCTGGGCAAATCATTTAACTCTTTTTGCCTCAGTTTCCTCATTTGTAAAATGAACTGCAGAAGAAAATGGCAAACCACTCTAGAATCTCTGCCAAGAAAACTCCGAATGGGGTTATGAAGCATGGGACATGACTGAAACAACTGAACGACAACGACAACAAAATCTTAATGTACCATATAAATGGTAACTGCTGTTATATTATTTGATCTGATTTACAGGCCATTTGGAGGAAAAAAAAACACTATACCTAGATTTATGACATATATAGGCCTAAATCCCCAAACTGTAATTATTGAGTTTTCTATTCCGAGCACCCAAATCCTGAGGTTTGTCTGAATAATATGATCACAGACATAGAGCTAGAGGGACTTTAGAAATGATTCGGTCCAACCCCATCATTTTATAGATGAGGAAACTGAGGCCCAGTCAGATTAAGATTCCAATGTCCTTGAGGTAGTAAATAGTAGAGCTGGGATTCAAGTCTATATCCTATTGCTTTAGAGCCAGCAGTGTTCTTTCCCCTGTGCCATGTTGCCTCTTCCATACAGCCTTCCTCCCCGAAAATACAATCCTAATACAATTTGTTTTTAAATTTTTGTCCAAGTGTATTAGATTTTTTTATTTAATTGTATTTGTATTTCTATTTGGTTTTTAAATGGTAAGGTATTAAGAGGCAGCAACAGCAGAGCAGCAGATAGAAAAGGGCCTTGGAGTCAAGAAGAGTTTTGTCAAGTCTGGTCTCTGAGGCGTGTTTGCTGAACAATCTTAATCAGGGTGCCTTAGGTAACTCCTTGAGACTTTAAGTGAAAAAGAAGGTATTTTTCTGAAGTGGTAGAGGGAGTTCTCTTACCAGGAGTCCCCTACATTAATAAAATCACAGGTCTGGTTGCCTATACCCCAAAAAGTCTCAAGGAATTTTCAGCTATGCACACACATATGCTCATTCATTATAGAGTAATAGTTCCTTTTATTCTTTTGGGTAGCATCATAATCTCTGGTATTTACTGAAAGTAAATTTACTAAATCCAACAGAATCATCTTTATGCCCAGACCAGTTAATAGAAGTGCTTATTAAGAGGAAGGCCATTGTACTGAATTTCTATAAAGTATTTTGTGCATGTTAAAGACATAGAATCCTTTTCCCCTCCCTTAGATTGTATGCTTTTGACAGGATTCTGGGAAGATGGCAGAACAGATCAGAAAATTCCAAGTACTCAAGATTTTCCCCCACAAACGTGCTAAAATAGTGCCTCGGGGTGAATGTAGAATGGTAAAAAATAAATAAGAATAGGGGCAGAACAGGGGTTCTCCTGGGACAATCAGAAAAGATCTGAAGAAAAATTCCAGGATGAAGTTTGATCCCTGTGAAGAGTAAACATCTCCAGGAAAGTTCCTAGGACCCTTTAAACAACAATCAGCAAGCTCTGGGGTTAGCTGTGTTGGGAGGCTGCCTAAGCCCCAGCCACAGGAACTTTTACCCCCAAGACAGCGAAGGGAGTTGGGTATCTGAGCCAGGGAGATCAAGAGAACCTCTGCTGATAAGGAACATCAGACCCAGCTGTGCTGTGGAGATGCGAGCAGGGGAGAGAAGGAACCAGCACATGCCCAATGAGTGCAGAAGCAGTAGGGCAGGGATGCCACTGACTGTGGGCACTTAGAGGAGGCTGGAGTTCTTGGTTTTGCTTCCAGGCCGGAGGGGAGAACTGAAGGAGGATCTGAGGCCAGAGGCACCATCTCCCATACCCCAGAAGTAGAAGTGATTACAAAAACTAAGCTACTACAAATAAAACAATGTACAGTAAAGGAGAAAGAATGCAACCATAGTTACTATGGGAATAGGAAAAACTGGGGCTCATCTTTAGAGGAGAATACTGAAGTAAAGAAACCCGCTTCTACTCCAAAGAGTAATGTCAAATGGTCAGCTGCCCAAAAAGAATTCATAAAAGAACTTTAAAAACAGTTCAAAAATCAAATGAGAAAGATTGAGGAAAAACTAAAAAAAAAAAACAATCCAAGAAAAATAAGAAGAATTATGAAAAGAAAGTCAACCAATTAGAAAAGGAGATCCAGAATCTTGAGGAAGACAATGACTCCTTGAAAATCCGAATTGGGCAAGAGGAAACCAGTGAAGTTATAAGAGATCAAGAAATAATGAAAAAATATAAAGAATGGAAAAATAGAAGAGAATGTAAAATATCTCATAAGAAAAAACAACTGATCTGGGAAACAGATGAAGAGAAAACATAAGAATAATCAAACTACCTGAAAGCCATGATTAAAAAAAGAATCTTGATAAAATTATACAAGAAAGAATTAAAGAAAATTGTCCTGAAGCATTAGAACAGGAGGGGAAAATAGAAACAGAAAAAAAAATCCACTGATCACCACCTGAAAGAGATCCTATGAGGAAAACCCATGGGAATATTATAGTCAAATTCCTAAATCCCCAGTTCAAGGGTAAAATACTACAAGCAATAGGAAAAAAACAATTTAAATATGGTGGTTCCACAATTAGAATTGCACAAGGCCTAGCAGCAGAGATGCTAAAGGCCCACAGGTCTTGGAACACTGTATGTTGAAGAGCAAAAAAAGTGGGCTTACAGCTAAAAATATCATACCAAGCAAAGCGAAGCATGATCCTGAATGAAAAAAAAATTAATGAATTGTCAGGATTTTGTTAAAAAAACAAACAAATCTGAACTTAGAAGATTTGACATACAAGAGCCAAGAGAAATAGAAAGTGTGTAGCAAAGACTAATTGCAAGGGACCCAATAAGGATAAATATTTACCTTTTATGTATGTAAACTATAAAATGTATGTCTAAGATCGTCATCAGTAATTGGTAGTTCATAAGAAAGACTGGCGTAGACCTGAGTATGATATGACTTTAAAAACCAAAACTGTTTAGGAATAGCTGAAAAGAGTGCCTCTCTTATACAAATGAGGTACAAGAGGAAGAACCCATATAGAGTAATTAGATGGGAGAGAAGGGTTGTTAGTTCTGGAAACCTACTTTCATTGGGAATGGTTTCAAGAGGGAACAATACATATATATCCAGAAGATTATAAAAGCTCTAAATTCAGAAAGAAATAAAACACTAAAGGGATGGGGGGGGAGAGGATAAGAGAGGGATTTTTAGAAGGAAGGGGAGGGAATAGGTCAAAAATAGAAAGGTGTTTAGATTTATAGGAATGGAAGGATAAGGGCAGGATCCCTGAGTGTGTGTTGGGGGGTTGGGTGTAGGTTAAGTAACTGGAGGACAAAGTAGCAGGTAGAAGTAAAGTAGAGGAGTCAGGAGGGAGAGGAAATAAGAGATATACACAAACATAAAAATCAATATCAGGAATAGAATTTGTCAGGGAAAGTATATGTCTATGTATGTATGTGTATATGTGTGTGTGTATATATGTATATATATATACATATATACACACACACACACACATATTCATACTTGTAGCTTTTGGGGGAGTGTGGGAGGAGGAAAGCAGAAAAAAGAACAAAGTAAAAAGTGCACAGCAGAGGACAAAAGAAAACTTACAAGGGAGCAAAGAAAAGATGGACAGCTCTCAACACAACATATAGTATTTATTATATAGGCTTTCCTGAAATGGAAATTTATTTCTATATATTTTGAATCCTTTCTTACATTCTGCTGTGTACATGACATGCTTTTTTCTTTTCTTATTTTGTATTTGTTTTAATATTTAAGTTTATAATGTTTCTTTTTCTTTTCTTTATTGTATATTTTTTAGTATTTAAGCCTAAACAGTTTTTTTTAAAAACAATGTGTGCTTTCTTAGAAACAAGATTGCAAGAGGAAAATGAGACCATGTTAATAAAGTGTATTTTTTAAATAGTGTTAAAGCCATAAATCATGTCAGGGAATCCAGGGAATCTCGATTTTTAAAAGTAGCATCAGATGGTAGTAAATGAAGGGAATAAAGTAGAATTAACAACTTCATTGCAGTAGAACATTTACTTATATTTTTTCAGGGGTTCCTAATCTTTCATTTGCTTAATTAGTTCCTTATTTCAGTACTATTTCACAGTATTGTTTCACAGAACATTGAGAAACAGGATGGGAGAAACCCTGTTATCAATATCATAATAACAATAATAGATTAATATTTTATTACTATAATATTACTATACTAAGATTATATAGTATGTTAAGAGGTGTGTGTGTGTGTGTGTGTGTGTGTGTGTGTGTGTGTGTGTTGTGTGTAAATAAAATTTGACCCTCACAGCAACCCTGTAAGGTAGGGCTATTTTTATTCTTATTTTACAAATGAAGAATCTGATGCTGAGAAAGGTTAAAGAACTTACCAGGTTTATACAGATAGTAAATATGTGAGGCAGAATTTGAATTTAGGTCTTCTGACTACAAATTGAATCCTTTTAACTACTGTACCATTAGATATGAAAACCTGGGCAAATCATTTTACCAGTCTGATTCTTCTTATCTACCTTCTCTGTCAAATGTGGATAACAATATTAACACTATGTACTTAATAGTTATTGTGAGGAAAATGCTTTGTAAACCTTTAATAAGTATATGGGCAGCTAGGTGGCACAGTGGAGAGAATGCCAGGCCTGAAGTTGGGAAGACTCATCTTGAGTTCAAATCTGGCCTCAGACAATTACTAGCTGTGTGACCCTGGGCAAGTCACTTTTAACCATGTTTGTCTCAGTTTCCTCATCTGTAAAATGAGCTGGAGAAGAAAATGGCAAACCACTCCAGTATCGTAGCCAAGAAAATTCCAAATGGTGTCATGAAGAGTCAGAAATGACTGAAATGACCATACAATAAAAACATGATATAAGGTGTTGATCTATACCTACTTTTATCTAGGCTGCTTTCCAGTTTTCTCAGAAGTCTTTATCAGATTGGGAATTCATTACTAAGTAATTTTTGTTTTCTGGTTTATCAAACACTGGGCTACTGAATTCCATCATTTTTCATTCCTCCTTGTTTAATATATTCCATCGATCTACTTCCCTGTTTTTTAACCAATATCAAATGGTTTTAATGACTTCTGCTCTTATGATATAGTGTGAGGACTAAAAATGCTTCCCTCTTTCATCCCTACTTCTTTTCATTATTTCTTCTTGATATTCAAGATATTTTTTCCCACAAAATGATTTTTAAAACTTTTGAGTCCCATAAAATATCCCTTTAATAGTTTAATATGTCACTGAAGCTTTGAAATAAATTTGGTAGTATTGCCATTTTTATTATGCTGACACTATCCTGCCCTAAGGATTGAATATTCTTCCAGCTATTTAAGTTGGAGTTAAAGTTAAGTTTAGGAGCATTTTGCATTTGAGTCTATATAAGTATTTGGTTTTCTTTGATAGACTGATCCCAATTA
Source organism: Trichosurus vulpecula (assembly GCF_011100635.1). Lineage (NCBI taxonomy): Eukaryota > Metazoa > Chordata > Mammalia > Diprotodontia > Phalangeridae > Trichosurus > Trichosurus vulpecula. Next base: position 157,905,742 of record NC_050573.1, read on the forward strand.
TTTCATGCATTTTGTAGATATTTTCAAATGAGGTTCCCCTTTCTATTATTTATCCCCTACTAGATTTTATTATAATACAGAAATTCTTTTGATTTTTGTGTTTATTTTGTAGTCTGCAACTTTGCTACAGCTACTGACTCAATTAGTACCTTTGCTGATTCCCTAGGATTTTCTAAGTATATATCATCAGGATATTAGAATAGTTTTATCTCCTCTTTATGCTTTCAGTTTCTTTTTCTTGTCTTGTTGCTATTACTAGCATTTAAATCTGTTTCTTTTTCTGAGACTGGATTATTTAAGATCTTTAGCTCTTTTAGTTTCACTGCTCATTTGCTAGTTTGTTGGTTTGATTTTCTACCCTCTTTTTAATCAGTTTGGCTAAGGTTTTATCATTTTTTTTTAGTTTTTTCAAAGAACCAGCTTTTAGTTTTATTTACCGTTTCTATAGTTTTTTTGTTTTCACTTTATTTCTTCTCTAATTTTTAACACCTATTTTCAATTTATTTTAAGTTTATTTGTTGACTTGCTAATTTAAAAAACGAATCTTCAGTTCATTATTCTTTTGCTTTTCTATTTTGGAAATATATGTTTTAGGGATATTTTTTCCCCAGAGATACTGCTTTAGCAGCATCCCAGAAATTGTACTATGTTATTTCTTTGTTATTGTTTTCTTCCACATACTTTTTAGTTATTCTTATGATTTGTCCTTTGATTCGATAATTATTTAGGTTTTCATTGTTAACTGTCCATTTCAGTCTTCTATTTGTACTCCTTGAACTGAAAACTATTTTTACTGAGTTATAGTCTGTAAAGATGTGATGACTATTTCCACCTATTAACTTCAATATTTCTGTGATCTAGTAATCAGTTTTTGTCAAAATTCCTTTCAGAAGCCTTTCTAATCTAGATTTCCAATAATTTCTTCAATTTTGTGTTTTGCATTTTATCTTTGTTAAACTTGTCTAAGACTGAAAGAAATTAATGTTTCCTGGTATTACTGTATTACTGTCTGTCTTCTTGTAATTCACTTAATTTTTCTTTCATAAATTTAGATGCTAAGGTGTTTGGAGTATGTAGGTTTAATATTGATGATGGTTTGTTGTATGTTTGCTTCATAATAATATACTTTTATTTATCTCTTTATATTTTGAATTTTTGTTTTTGCCTTTTTATGATAGAATGATTGGAATGCCAAATTTTTCAGATTCTCCTGATGCATAGTAAATTTTCTTTTAGACCTTAATTTTTATTTTGTGTATGGCCTTGAGTTTTTGGTGTGTTTTTGGTAGGCAAAATATTGTGTAGGGTTTTGTTTTCTTATCCAAACTGTTACTCTTTTTTATTTTGTTGGATTGTTAAATCCATTCACATTTATACTTATGAGTTAGGTTTATATTTTCCTCTATTTGTCTTTCACATTGTATTTTTTTTCTTAATTGGAGTTTTTGTTAATGTTTCTTTTTTCTATAAAGCCAACACTTTGTCTTTTCATTTTCACTACTTTAAGACATCCCTATTCTCACCACCTGTCTTTCTTTCACCTTCAGGCAGTTGGTAATGTAGGATGAGAACTCCAGAGAAAAGCTTAGACAGGATATATAGATTGTACTAGTAAAGTTGCAACAAAGGCAAGCTAAGACAAATTTTTTTTTTCTCCAGGTCAAGATAACATTTTATCAGCAGTGACACATAAACTGTCAGTAAAATGGGTCACGCTGGCTTTCTCAGCCAAAAAGCCAGGGACCTGAACATGATCAATTTGTTAGGCTAGCAATAACTAATAAATTGGGATGGTGTCATCTCTCAATAACTAAAGACCTGAGTGAGGGTCCTACAAGGTCTTTAATCCTAGCTGTGTTCTACTTCCTACTGGCCTAATAGTACATCACTTGGACCTTCCCTGGAAAAGGTAAGACAATCCCAATGAGAGACATTTAAGGAGGAGTTGGGTTAAAAGTTACCTCAGCTTTTTCCTTTAATTTTTCTTTGTGGGGGAGTAATCCTCAGGTGATAGAATTAGTCTGCAGTTGGGGAAAGTGGATTGACCTTCAGGTGTGGCTGATTATATCCCTCCGTATCCCTCCCAACCTTGTTTGCCTTCCCCTTGGAGACTAAATCACCCCTAATTTTGACAGGGAGTCATAAAGACAGGAGAGTTGTCCATTGAAGGGAGCCCAAGGTAGTTTTTTTGTTTATCTTTAAATAAAAGCAGGGGTCCCTGGTCAGCAAGCAATTATACCAGACTGAGAGAGTGATCTTTTGGGCTAGACTGAGAACTGGGGGTTTGACAAAACAGGGAATAGGATGGATTACATAGTAATATTGGTTATTAAATAATATAGCGTAATATTAATTTTCCTCAAGATATAGGAATCAAATTTATGGAGATTATAATTGAACCCTTGGGAGCTAATGAGATCACCAAGTGAGTATGGAAGGAAAAGAGAAGATGATTGGGAATCATGAAAACACCCACAGTTAGTAGGCATGATGAAGATCCAGAGATTTACAAGGAGCAGTTGGACAGATAGGAGGACCAGGAAAGATCAATGTTATAAAGATCTAGAGAGAGTACCCAGGAGGAGAAGGTGAGACCATGTCAAATATTGGAGCAAGGTCAAGAAGCATTAGGATTGATTAAAAAACAGCAATTAGATTAGGCCATTGAGGGATCATTGTTAATTTTGGACAGAGCATTTTAGTTGGCTGATGAAGGATGGAATCCAGATTGCAGAGGATTTGGAAGAGAGTGAGAGAAAATGAAGTGGATGGCTTTTTATGTTTCTCTCCAGGATTTATTATAATTTCCTCCTAATTGATCTCCCTGCCACAAATATTTATTTTCCACTCTTTCACACACCTACTGAAACAATTTACCTAACACTCAGTTCTGACCATGTTGCTTGCTCAGAAATCTTCAGTGGCTCCCTATTATCCTTAGGATAAAATTCAAACCTCTCAGCTTGGCTGTCTGTAGTCTTTCTCTAACCTACCTATGCAGTGATATTTTCCTCACACTCATCTTTGCATACTCAATTTTAGCCAAAGTAGACCACTCACTGTTCCTAAATCTAATGTGCTATCCACTGCATCTGTACATTCCTAGAGTCCCTCCCTTCTGCCTGGATCTCACTATATTTATTTACCATGTGCCAGGCACTCTGCTAAGCTTCCTCCAAGACTTAGCTCAGGTACCACTTCCTCTGTAAAGCTCTGCCCCTTTCTATTAGTATATGTGTGTGTATGCATATATATTTTATTTTTACCCCAATTACATTTTAAAACAATTTTTGACCTTTTTTAAAGGGTTGAGTTCCAAATTCTATCCCTCCCTCCCTTCCTGAGACAGTAAGCAATCAGATATAGGTTATACATGTGCAATCAGGTAAAAGGTTTCCACATTAGTCATTTTGTACAAAGAAGACCCAAACAAAAAAAGAATGAAAGAAGGTGATGAACTCTCTTTTCTCAAAGATTTTTGAAGACTTTTTCTGATCTTTTCTTTGCCTTTCTCCCTTAATTTCCCACTCTGCATTATATTATTTGTGTTCATATTATCCACCCCTGTGGTGTGCAAGTCCCCATGGGGAGGAACTATTTTGTTAATGCTTCAGAACATACTAGTCAATAAATGTTTGTTTAATTTTTAAAGATTGAATTCTAACCTATGCTTTTATTTCACATATGCTTTGCTATTTTTGGTACCAAAGAACTGGAAACAAAGCAGGTGCCCATTAATCAGGGGATAGCTAACCAAACGGTGATACGTAAATACAATGGAAAATTACTGTACTGTAAAAAATGACAAAGATGAATTCAGGGAACGTGGGGAAGGTTTGCATGAATTGATGCACCATGAAAAGCAGAATGAGGAGAACAATACAAATAAGGACTACTTCAGCATAAATGAAAAGAGCAACAAAAACACAACTGGGCTGGGTGTAATTATTATGAGCAAACATGCCCCATGAGAGGAGTTGTACCAATGCTTCTCTCTCTTTTCTCTGCAGAGGGAGTGAATATACATATAGAATGTTGCATATACTGTCAGACACAGTTGACATATTGGTTGTTTTGAGCTGAACTTTTCCTTTCCTTCTTTTTAAATCTTTGTTATAAGGGATGATTGTTAAAATGAATATGATCTAAAAAACAAAGAACATACATTAAAAATGAGAACAAATAATATATGTTGCATTATGCAAAACCACATTATATGGCATTCTTCACTCATATCAAGAAACATGGTACAAAGGAAACTGTGATTGACTTAGGGCCAGAAGACTTTCAAATTCTACTTTGGCTACTTATGACCTGTATTTACGTATTGTATTACGTACCTTGTTTTAACCTTTCTGGGTCTCAGTTACCCCATTTGTAAAATAAGGAGTTTGAACTGGATGATCTCTAAAGACCCTCTCAGGTCTAAAGTTATGATCCTAGGAAGCATATTTTTGTATCATTTCTTCATACAGTCATAATTCAGGTTTGACTTTCAACAGGTCTGTTATAAGCCTCAGAGGCATGTCACAATGTCGTATCATCTCCATCTTGCTGGGATTTGGGTGTGATAAAAGTTCTGCTGATTATAAATTGGAATGGAATATTGGGAGCCATCTCCAGGCATCCTGATGTGTATCTGGCCACTTGTCCCAGATGGCTCCCTGGAGGAGAAAGTGAGGCTGGGGATTTTGCACAGCCCTCCCTCACTTAAATCCAATTCACTTGCAACAACAATGGAGTGGAACGTTACTGCTACTCCTACTAAAAATGATAACTAACATTTATGTAGTGCTTAGTATGTGCCAGGCGCTGCTCTAAGTGCTTTGCAAATTATTGTCTCATTTAATGATCCTCATAACAACCCTGGGAGGTAGGTGCATTTTTTAGTCCCGTTTTACAGATGAGGAAACTGAAGCAAATAGAAATTAAGTGACTTGCCCTGAATCATACAGAGAGTAATTAATGTCTGAGACTGGATGTGACCTCGGGTCTTCCTGACCCCAGGCTTAATTTTCTGTCTGCGGAGCCATTTAGCTACCCCCAAAAGCATTTGTTAATAAGCCTTTGGGGGTTTCAGTGTGTTTTTGCTAAACCCGAGGTTGCCAGGTGATAGCATCCTCACCATACGTTATATAATGAACTTTTTTCTTTTTCTCATCTTTATTTTAGTTACATAGTGACCTATTCTCAACTCTTAAGGCAACATTACTCGCCATGCTACATAGAAATCATTTTACTACATCTTGAAATCTAGAAGCTAGTTTAGTTGATTTAGTGTCTGCTACTGGGAAATGATTCCATCACTATTTCTTTTTACTATAAGCAGTTTCAATTGCATTTTGCGATGTGGTCGAGGTCTTTTGGGTATCAGTCTTGTCTTGGGTAGTGCCGTATACTTTATTTAAGTCTTCTCTCTTTTATGCTGTAGCATTTAGTTTTAGTATTAACGGTAAAACAACGCTGACATTTATATAAAACTTTAGTGTTCGTGGGGGTCACACATTCATACACAATATCCCAAAAGATTTAGCTACTACAGCTATTATTTACCCCCATTTTATAGATGAGGAACTGAAACTGAGAGAGGAGGTAAGCTAGGTGGACTTGGAGTCAGGAGTATCAAAGTTCTAGTCCTGCTTCAGACGCTTAGTAGCTATATAACGCTGGGCAAATTACTCCACATGTCTCAGCCTCAGTTTCTTCATCTGTAAAATGGTTATAATCCTAGCACCTACTCTGTGAGAATCAAATGAGATGACATATGTAAAGTATTATGTAAACCTTAAGACATTAGATAAAGGCGAGTTATTATTAGCAAGATCATATGCCTATTAAGTATCTGGGCAAGATGCAAACTCAGATTTTCCTGACTATAAGTCCAGAGTTATTTCATTCTGCTTCTATACCAACACAACACTAGCTTTACTGCAAGGAAACATATGCTTTATAAAATTCAGGCATTTTTGAAAAGGTTTTAGAACCCTGAGGGATGCCTTGTATCTGAACTATTTATTCATGACTATTTCAGGCCTGGGACTTTATATACAAAAAAGTAGGATAGTTTACCAATGGAGTTCTTAAACTTTTTTTGTGTGATGGTCCTCTTTGGCAGTTTAGAGAAGCCTATGAACCTCTTCTTCAAATGATGTTTTAAAATTTTTTTTAAATCAAACACTCATTGCAAAGGATTACAAAGAAAACCAATTAAAATGAAAGATAGTAACGAAAATATTTTTCCATCCAAGTTCATGCCTTCTGAAATTTGTCCATGTAATTCAGGTTAAAAACTCCTGTTTTAGAGGAATATAGGGTAGCTAATTAATACTAAAAGGATATGAGAGCATTTCTACTCCTTAATTCTCAAACTCCAGTACTCAAGCTCCATTACGTGAAGATGAATACTTATGACTCTAAAACTGTGCCTCATCTGATCTCTTTGCCTTATCACGTTCAGCTGTCAGTGGTCATTTGGGCCCCAGTCTGTCTTGATTTTCCTTATTTCCTTGGAGGAGGAGGAAACTGTTCTGTTCCAGCATGGTTATACTGATTCCCTCCTTCCCTAGCCGAGGTTCACAGCTTTGGATCTGACCCTTTTGTATCTATTCCTTAAACTGCTGACATTGCAGTTTTACCAGAACCTTCATCATCCTGACTTGGCACTCCTACAAAGTCCCAGTTTGTGGATATTGTCAAACACAATATGGCACTGGCCCAAAGAGCATCCCCATTTCTCTGCCTTTTATAAATTGTCTTCTAGTCCTTATTTTAGTAACTATATGCAATCCATAGCAGGACTGTGTGTTCATAAGATGAGGAAGAATGTTAAAGTGAGTGTGTGTATGGGGAGGGGGGGGAGTGGGGAGGGATGTCTAGGAGGAACCAAGATGCCAAGATTATAAACGGATGCTCTACTTCTGCACCTTTTGGTAGTAGGGCTACATAGAATGCCGGCATGAGACTATGTGAGAAGGGAAGAGAGACCAGAGGATTCCCCATTTTTCCCATCAAATCTTTACCTGATGATTCCTGAAGGACTGTCTAAATGTACAAATCTACCACATAAGCATAGAAATATTAAGTGGAAGGGTCTATGCTGCTTTACTTAACAAAGGAGCATTTGCAGCTGCAAAATTAGATCATAACGTAATGATTTGCTTTCATGGGCTTTTCTGCAGATTTTAAATATTCCTTGGTTTTTGCATTAGGCACACAATAGCCAGACTGACTTTTACTGGATCATAGCTGGAAAAGCTTCTGGTAGAGGTCCAGTAATAGCTATGAGTTCAAAGCTAGGATCATTTTATTATCCATGACCATCGCAAACAGTATAGACTTTGTGTCTGCCATCAAAGACTAAACTGGCTAAGTTTAGAGAGGCTTTTATGCAGAAGGTAGACCTTTAGATGATGATAGTGTGTATGAGGGGCAGAGAATGCAACAATGAGGGAGATGTCTAATAATAGTCATAGGGGTTGCAATATAATGGGAAGAGGTGTGGTAGTAATAAAATTTTAATCACCTTTTGAAATAAGGAGTGAATTTATTCACTGGATTTGACCATGAAGTCTGACAAGTAGGCATTAGAAACTGGAACATTGTGGGTGAGCTTTAAGAAAATCAGACAAGAACTCAAAGCTGGGGTTATTTTGTTATATTTGGCTTTATCTCCTTTTTTTGAGGGGCAGGGCAGTTGAGGTTAAGTGACTTGCCCAAGGTCACATAGCTAGTGTGTCAAGTGTACGAGGTCAAATTTAAACTCAGGTCCTCCTGACTCCAGGGCTGGTGCTCTACTTACTGCACCACCTAGCTGCCCCTGGCTTTATCTCCTGAAATTAATTTGGGGGAACCCAGTCTAGGTGACTTCTTTAAAGAACAGGACTAAAAGCATAGCAGATTTCTGTTCCTTGACTATCCTCACAGAATATTTAAAAGTCATCTATATTGCCTCTGAGTTTAAAATAGGCATAATTTCTCTAAATATCTAATTTACCTTTTAGCCTCAATATTGACATTACCTCCTACCTCCCCACTCCCAAATCTTCTTATAACTTATGATCCAGCAACACCTGCCTCCTTACTGATTTCCTACATTTCCACTATCTTTTTCCTATGCCTGGCCAGCTAGGTGGCATAGTGGATAGAGTGCTGGCCTGAAGTCAGGAAGACTCATCTTCCTGAGTTCAAATCTGGCCTCAGACACTTACTAGCTGTGTGACCCTGGGCAAGTCGCTTAATCTTATTTGCCTCAGTTTTCTCATCAGTAAAATAAGCTGGAGAAGAAAATGACAAGCCATTCTAGTATCTTTGGCAAGAAAAACCTAAATAGGGTCATGAAAAGTCAGACATGATTGAACACATCACATTTTTCTCTCAGGCCTAGAATTCCGTTCCTCTACTTTATCACCTCCTGGCTTCCCTGACTTGTTTTAAGTGTTATCTAAAATCCTACCTTCTACAAGAAACCTTTCCTAGTTTCACTTAATACTAGTAATTCTCTAAGATTGTCTCCAATGTATTTTGTATAGATCTGGTTTGTACATAGTTGTTTGCATCGTCTCCCCGTGTTAAGCAGCTAGGTGGTACAGTAGATAGAGCATGAAACCTAGAATCGGGAGGGCCCGAGTTCAAATTTGGGCTCAGACAGTTGATAGCTGTGTGATGGTGGGCAGATCACTTAGTCTCTTCCTGTTCATTTCCTCATCTGTAAATAGGGGTTAATACTAGCACCTACCTGTCAGTTTTGTTGTGAGCATCTATGGAGATAACACTTGTAAAGTGGTTAGCCCAGTGTCTAGAACAGAGGAGTCATTTAATAAACGCTTCTTCTTAGATTGTAAGCTTCTCGAGGGCAGGAACTGAGTCTCCTCCCCCCTTCTTTGTATCCCAAACATTCAGTGCAGTATGTTGCATATAGTAGGCACTTAACAAATATGTATTGACTTGATTCCTATCTTTTCAGCGGAACTCCCACCTCCTTACACAGCCATTGCTAGTCCAGATGCCAGTGGTGTTCCTATAATAAACTGCCGTGTGTGCCAATCTCTAATCAATTTGGATGGCAAGCTTCACCAGCATGTAGTGAAATGTACAGTCTGCAATGAAGCTACGGTAAGGGCTTTTTTTCCTCCCCTCACTTGAAAAGCCTAAACTGGCATGTAAATCCTTTCCAAATGAAGTATATCTATGGGATAACCCTAGCAGTAGCTGGGCAGGAATACAAACACAGGGATCCCTTTATAATGACCAAAGTGTATTGCCGAAGCTAAGTCAATTAAGAAGTCCTCATGATTGTTTTGAATAGAATGCATTTTGTCTTCTTACAGAAGCAAGTCAGCGAACAGTAAGTTGTGAGATTATTACTTATTGTCCTCAGTTAGACTCTGTTCCCATCACAGTTAAGTACATTTTCTGTTTCTCATAATAAAAAGGTTTTATCAGGCAGTTTTGTAAATGAAAGATGTAGCTTCACTCTATGGGCGAAACTATTAAAATGTGTTTCTTGCATGTAGCGTACTTAGATGAGCTTTCTTGACTAATGTGAGCAATCATTTACTTGTAGAAACTAGACTAAAAGCCATTTTACTGATAGTTTGGTGACTCAAACACATTCGCTTTGATAATATTTAACTGGTTAGCAACACATATTCTTAGGGATGAACTTTCTCTCTTCCCCACATCCCCAGCTGAATGTTTCTCCTTCCCCAAGTTTTGCTAGAACATTTTGTCTGGACTATTTCATTGTCCTCTGTAGTGCCATTATCAGTACTTCCATCTGCCCTGCACCCCAATAAGCTCCCTGAGGGCAGAGACTAATACAGTACCTTGTACATAATCAACATTTGTTGAAGTAAACAGAAAAATAAAAAAAGGCTTAACACTGTACTTGAAAGAAATGTATTTATATCAGATTTTTACATTGTCAATCCCTGTGAAGAATGAGTGATGTAAAAAATGTCTTATGATAAGGGTCACAAGTAAGATAGGTTTTTGCTTGGAGATAATTGTTAACTTCTGTAATACCCTAACCCTGTGACAGCTCTTTTATCCCAAGAGAGAAGAGTGATGCCAATTATGTCTCAACACTGGCCTTAACACATTCTCCACCTGTGTTCTGTTACTCATTTAATTACATGATCATTGAATCAAGGGGATGGGAGATGGGGAGAGTTGTGGAAATTTTTGTTCTCTCCCAGCTAGTGGTTACAAGGAAGTGCAAATGTCTAGCCATTCAGAAACAAATGTAGAGAAAACAAAGAGACAGAAAACTTAAAAAATAAAGGCTATAGACCATCTTAAAATGATAATTTAGACTTGGAGAAAGAATTAAATTCAATAAGCATTAAGCATCGATTGTGTACAAGGTGCTATGCTAGATTCTGGTAATCTAAAGACAAAAATGAAACCATTCCTGTGCTCAAGGAGTTTAAACTGTATTGGAAGGATATACCATGTACATGTAACTACAAGGTAATTCAAGGAGAGAGAGAGAGAGAGCACACTAAATACTGGGGCAATCAGGAAGGGCATCCTATAGGAGGTTGTACCTTAATTGATCCTTAAAGAAAACATAAGATTTTACTAGTTAGAGGTTAGGAAAGAAGGCATTCCAGGTATGGGAGACAACCTATGCAAAAGTATGGCAGTGGGATAGGGAATGTTTAGTTTGGAAGAACAGCAAGGAGTCTAGTTTGGCTAGAATATATGTGATTATATGAAGCCAGATCAGAAATAAGTGACAAATAAAGATGTACTTTTCTTTATTAACACAGGAGAAGTAAAGGATTAAGCATTTATTAATCACCTATTATGTGCCAGACAGACACTGTGTTTAGTGTTTTACAAATATTATCTTATGAAAATCAGAGTCCTTGGTCCCATGCACTCTGTTTCTTTGGATAGGGTCTTTGTTTTCTCTGCATTTGTTTTTGAATGGCTAGACATTTGCACTTCCTTGTAACTACTCACTGGGGGAGAATAATAATTTGGGGTACCAATTTGTATATAGATTTCACAATTTTTCAGGTATTAACAGTGTGGGTCAGAGAGAGTAGTCAGAATGTATTAAAACCTGAATAGTGCTCGGCATAGTTTATTTATGGTTATGATAATACTAACAGCTAGCACTTAACTAGTGCTTTAAAGTTTATAAAACGCTTTATAAATGTTATCTCATTTGATCCTCGAAGCATCCTTGGGAGGTAGGTGCTATTATTATTCCTATTTTTATGGATGAGAAAACTGAGGCAGACAGAGGTTAAGTGATTTGCCTAAGGTCACACAGCTGAGATGTATCTGAGGCTGAATTTGAACTCAAGTCTTCCTGACTTTGCTACCTAGCTGCCTGTGAAGCTACCTTTTTGAAATCCAGTTCAGTTCAACATTTATTAAATACCTGCTATGTGCAAGGAACAGGAAGAAAGCAGACTCCGCCGTCAAAGAGCTTGTACTCTAGTAGGTGGATGATGCACGTGCAAAGGTAAGTATAATAAGAGAGAGGAAGTGATGGAAGCAAAGGAGGAATCAAAAATGTTCTAGGTATATTTGAAGAAGGAGAGACCAGTGATAACTGAGAGGAATCATTTGAAGCTTCATGGAGGTGGTAGGAGCTGAGCCTTGAAGGAAAATAGGGAGATTGAAAAGTAGAGAATAGGAGAGGGGTGCATGCTCCATGTTGGGCATGACTTGGGTGAAGTACAAGAAGTACGATATGGGGCATCAAGTTCAAGGTATAGCTGGGCATTCAGTTTGTTTGGAATGGACAGACTCTTGGGGAATGACATGAAACAAGTCTGGGACAGGATGTTGGACCCTAATTGGAGCAGGCCTTGAACGCCAGATTAAGGAATTTGGATTTTATAATAGAGGCAGTTGGAGACCACTGTAGCTTTCTTAAAGGGAGAATGACTTGATCATGATCAGATTTGTGTCGTTGGAGAATTATTTTGATAGCTATGTGAAGAGTAAGTTGAAGAGACTGGATGCAGGAGGATCTATAAGGCATCTCTTAGGGGTCCGGGAGGTAACATGGTGGAGTAAGATGTTTGTTGGATTTGAAGTTAAAACGTCTGGTTCCATTTCCAACATTGCCGTATTCTACCCGTGTCATTTCAACTCTGGGCTTCAGTTTACTCATTTCTAAAATAAGAGTGGGAACTGGATCAGATGACCTATGAGGTACCTTTGAGTTTCCAGACTTATGCTGTGATCCTCTTAAAGTTGTCCAGATGCATGGTGATGCACACATCAAGTAAGACTGCAATGTGCTTGGAGAGAACGTGACAGATATAAATTAGAATAGTTAAGAAATCGTAGAGTTTTGGAATTGATAGGGACCTTAGAAGCTACCTAGTCTAATCTTCTTATTTCACGGTGGAGGAGCCTGAAATCCCAGAGAAGTTAAGTGACCTTTTCAGGGTCACTTGTTTGTGGTGGTAGTGGGACTGGCATCTAAGACACCTGACTCCTGTGAAGGCACTGAGGTGGCACAATGGGCCTGGAATCAGGAAGACCTGCATTTGAATACTAGCTGTGAATCTCAGGTTTGAGGGTACCTTATACAATTCAAAAAGAGGGAACAAAGGTGTGACTTTCCCTTCTCTGTTTAATGGCAGCTAGCTGGTGTAGTGGATAGACATCCTGGAGTCAGGAGGTCCTGAGTTTAAATATGGCCTCAGATACTTGCTAGCTGTGTGACCCTAGGCGAATCACTTAACTATTATTTGCCATAAATTCCTAATCTGTAAAATGGGGATAATTATAGTACCTACATATTAGGTTTGTTGTGAGGATCAAATGAAATAATATTTATGAAGTTCTTTGTAAACCTTAAAACATGATATAAATGTTACTATTACTACTCTTCTTTTTAATGACCTATGTTTGGCTCCCCCCCTCCACTTATGTAGCCAATCAAAAACCCGCCAACAGGGAAGAAATATGTTAGATGTCCGTGTAATTGTCTCCTCATCTGTAAGGATACATCTCGGCGAATAGGCTGTCCAAGACCCAACTGGTAAGAATTAAAGATACATAACTTCAATAATTCATTTTTCTTTTACATAAAATGGGACCTGTGAACTGTGGACTTGATGGGCAGAACTGCCTTTGTGTGTTTAATATTCTTGAATAACTGATGAAAATTTCCTAGATACTAAATAACTATTTATTTAAGGCCTTGAGTTAAATCATTCTGACTCATTAGGTTAACATTCTCAAAACTGACAAATTACTTCACCTTTACCATATCAATTACTTTGAAGCATTAAGTGCTTAACTGATGTATTCCACAGTATGTAGTTAAGCATATATTGTACACAGTTGATAAGTATTAATATTATGCATGTGGGCATGATAAATGTAATCATGAGCATATGTGTATCCATGCATATCAGGACCTTGTGTCATCTCTTTTTTCTCTGCTTTCCTGAATTTTGGAAATTTCATGGGTCATTTGTACTTCTACCACAAGGCAATCTGAAGGAGGAAGGAGCATCACACTTTCTTATTTGTTGAAAGCACTGAGAAAAGGTTTGGTAGCAAAAAGAGGCTAAACTTGGCCGAAAAGACATTAGTAGATTATTTATAGGTATTCATATTATGACGTCCTCCCTACTACCACAAACAACAGAATTGAATTTGGGTTTACTGAATGAGAAGATGCAATTTAATTACAGTACTAGCCCAATTTTTTCACTTACCCAGCAATTTGGTTGTAACTTAATAGGAGCTCTGTTGTCTTCATGCTATGGAAATTCCTGTGTTGACATGATGTAAACTGTAATGTTGGAAAGTATTAGTCATGGTTGTTAACTTTTAAAAATATAGGCACTAAGACAATGGAATGTTTAAAATACGACTTTATTCCTTCATAAAATTAATATTGATACTTTTTTCTCTTGACTGTATTTTATGTGATCTTCTTACATACTGAGATTACTCTTCTGGTGCTTTCAGGGAATATTAGATATTTTCCGTCCTATTTGATAATCAAGAAAACCTGGTAATAGAAATAAAATTATTTTTCAGAATCTTAGTAAATTATGGATTAGGTTTATAGTAGATTTGCTAAACTCTTGTGATAAAGAAAATTCTGTCCTTTCAATGCTAAATACTTTTATTGTATATGTGGAAAGTATGTTGATACCATATGCTGTATAACACAGGAGTCTTTAAATCTTTTCCTTCATCAGTCTCTTTGTGGGATGAGGAAGCTGTTTAATTTTCTTTCCACAGTAGACGCATTATTAACCTGGGCCCAGTAATGCTAATTCCCGAAGAACAGCCTGCTCAGCCTGCATTACCAATCCAACCAGAAGGGACACGAGTAGTATGTGGCCACTGTGGAAACACATTCCTGGTAGGTGCCTAAAATTTATCATAGAGAAATTAACTCATAACTGCACAGTCTCAGGAGGTGTCCCCGCTGGAGGGTTTCAAGCAAAGACTGGATGGCCGTTTGTTGGTTGTAAAAGGGATTCATGTTCATTCGTTTGTGAGGTCCCTTCCAACCCTCAATTTGGTGACTTGCCAATTCAGCTTTCAGAAACATTTATGCTTATTTTTCCCAGAAAGGGAGGGTAGCGAAAGATTTTGCTTTTTTATTGTATGAATTGCTGTTGCTTAGCTCTGAGTTTGGTTGTGTCAATTAAAACTTGGCCTAATTTCTGTGAGGAAATTAATAACTTTAAAATACAGGAGAAATTTTCATTTTTTTGGTCAAATGCTTTCTACATATTTGTACTTTTTTTGGCAAAAGATGCTTATTCATACAGTACAGGTATTTCTGTTACCCTTATTTGGATAAACTGCTAGGATCCAAAGTTAGGAAAGGGGAAGGTAATTTTATTTGAGCAAAAGTTTATGTAGCTTTTTATTGTAAAACACCCAAGTCCAGACAAGAAAAATGAAGATTAATCTTTTCAATAAATATGATCTGCTGTTTCTATTCCACTCAACAAACATTAAATGAGCACCTGTTGTGTGCAAGGCTTTCTACTAGGCTTGGGGATACAAAGACTAAAGTGAAATTGTCTTTGCCTTCGAGGCGTTTACATTTTACTGAATCATAGAAAATCCAAACTACTTGTAACAGATTACAAAACTATTAAAAGAGACTTTCTTAGAAAAAGGCAGAGTGAAAAAGATCTAAAACAACAAAGGAGGTCTTGATGCCACTAAGTGATGCCCCCTCTAGAGGGCAGCTAGGTGGCACAGTGAATAGAGCACTAGGCTTGGAATCAGGAAGACTCATCTTGAGTTCAAATCCAGTCTCAGATACTAACTAGATGTGTGACCTTGGGCAAGTCCCTTAACCCTGTTTACCTCAGTTTCCTCATCTGAAAAATGAGCTAGAGAAGGAAATGGTAAAGCACTCTAGTATCTTTGCCTAGAAAACCCCAAATGGGATCACTAAGAGACATTATTTAACAACAACAACAGAGGGTAGAAAGTTATTTTCCCATATGTATGTGATACAGAAGGCAAATCTCTTTACTCCATTATCATTATAACCTTCATCAATATCTTATCTTCCTATCTTCGTTTTAACTTCGCAACGAACCTGTGTGATATTCTAGAAAGAGCACTGGGTTAGAAGTTAGAGTGCCAGGTTGAAACACTGGATGTTACTTATTACCTCTGTGGTCTTAGGCAAATCACTTCATCTGTCTAGTCAATAATTTCCTCCTCTGTGTTATGAAGAGCTGGATTAGACAATTTCTAAGGTCTCTTCCACCTCTCAATCCAACATGATCTTATAAGGTGGAGTAAATATGATGATGACAACAACAGATGACAATGACGATGATGATGATGATGATGATGATGGCATTTATATGTTACAGGGGTTCTTAACCAATTTTTTTCATGGACCCCTTTGGCAGTCTGGTGAAACTAAGGGCTCCTCAGTTTAATGTTTTTAAATGAATAAAATAAAATAATGTAATTACAAAGGAAAGTAATTACTCTGAAATATAGTTATCAAAATGTTTTAAAAAAACGAATTCACAGACCCCAGGTTAAGAACCCCTAACATGGTGCTTTCAGGTTTGCAACATGTTTGTGTTTATTATTTCACTTAAATCTTCTTTTGTTGTCCCCATTCTACATATAAGTATATTGAGGTTCAGAGTGACATGAGTGAGGTCAGGAATGGGTGAATAAGTATGGCTGATGATATTTTTGAGGGAAGGTCCTATATATTTTTGTTATTTTAGTAATTCAGTATATCTTTTCCTCTTTGTAGAATTCTTTGCCAGTTAATTTATGGACACTAGATTAATAGCTACTGAATTGAATTAAAAAAACATATGTCTATAGTTAACAATCCCTGCATATTCCTATATATTGTGTCCTAATGAAAATGACATTTAAGTCAATTCAAAACAAATTTAATCTCAATTTAGGGATTTTAATCAAATTTAAGGATTTCCCTTGCCCAACATCCTTGCATCTTCTCTAATATGTTTTTGTTTCCTCATATCTGTGGCCAAAATACTCCTTCCCTTCCTTCTTTACCTCTCATCTACTTCTGTTTTTCTATTCCAGATGGCCAAATGTAGTTTTTATAGAATCAGAAGGTGCTTCTGAGATCATCTTGTCCAACTTGTAATCAAAGAAGAACCTTTCTATAGTTCATCCGGTTAGTGGTTATACAGGGTCCTTTTGAAGACCATCTCCATTGGTGAAGAACTCTTAACTTTAAAGGTCATGATTATGTAGATTTTGAGCTGAAAAGGAACTTAGAGGACACCAAGTATAACTCGTTCATTTTACAAAAGCAAAAACTAAGACAGATTTTAAGTCAGTGTCTAAGGAGGGTTTCGAACCCAAGTGTGTCTGAGTTAAGGTTCAGGGCCCTATCCACCATAACATAATGTCTCTCTATTCAAAAGTGAAAAGGGCCAGTAGGTCCACTTTTGGATAGTTCTAATTGTTAAGAAGTTTTTCTTCATGTTGAATTAAAATCTAGCTCTGTGCAGCTCGCTTTGTACCTATGGATCCTCATTCTACCATTTAGTGCCAAGCAGAACAATTGTAATTCCTCTTCCACATGACAGTCCTTCAGATAGGAAGACTTGAAGATAGGAAGCTAGATGATGCTTGAAGTCAGGAAGATCTAAGTTCAAATTTGGCCTCAGACACCTCTGTTTGCCTCGATTTCATAATTTGTAAGGTAGGGATAATAATAGCGTCCACCTCTCAGCATTGTTGGGAGGATCAAAAGAAATAACATTTGTAAAGCACTTTGTAAACCTTGAAGTGCTATACAAATTCATTATTAGACAGCTCTCATATACTCCCCTTGATTATTTTCTTCACTGGGGTAACATCCCCAAGTCTTTCAACTGATTCTTTTTAAAAAAATGTCCTTCCTGATTCTCTCACCATTGGCTCTCCTTCCAATGGATGTGCTCTAATTGGTCCATGTTCTTACTGAAATGTAGTGCTCAGAACAGAATACACTGCTCTAGATATGATGTGAAAAAAGCAGAAGACAATGAGACAATTAAGGTAGCCTAATACTGTGTGTGTGTGCGCGCACACACACGAGTGCACATGTATGTGCGCATGTGTGTATGGATATGCTATTTCACCCTGTTGACTCACATTCACTTTGAAGTATAGTAAAAGGCCCAGATCATTTATGAGCTATTTTCTAGTTGTGCTTTGTCTATTATGTCCAATTGATTTTTAAAAATTAAAATTTAGAATTTTACATTTCATAGGATGAAAGGATTTAGAACAGAAAAAGGATTTTTGACATCATTTAACCCTACTCCCTCATTTTATAGTTGAAGAAACTCAACTCTTTAGAGGTGAACTTACTTGCCCATTGTGATACAACTGGAGTTGGAACTAAGGTTCTCTGATTTTAAATCCACTTTTCCTACCGTGTATCCCTCTTAAATTAGTAAAAGAAGCAGTTATTGCAAAGAGCTTCATGAAGTTTCATGGCTTCATGAAGGTCAGTTCTTGCTGGTCCAACCTTTCTTGTTTTAACACAATTACTACATGAGATTGCTAGATGAGGGGTAGCTAAATGGTGCAGTGGATAGAGTGCTGGGCCTGGAGTCAGGAAGACTCATCTTCCTGAGTTCAAATACTTACTAGCTGTGTGATTCTGGGAAAGTCACTTAACCCCGTTTGTTTCAGTTCCTCATCTGTAAAATGAGCTAGACTAGTCCAGGCAAACCAGCCCAGGACTTTTTCCAGGAAAATCCCAAATGGGGTCATGAAGAGTCAGATACTACTGAAATGACTGAATAACAACAGCAAAGACAAGAAGAATGCTGTAGAGTCCAGGGCTTCTTAAGCTTTCTCCAATCACAACCCCCTTCAGCACTTCTTAAACTATAGATCTTGACACACAGTTTAAGAAGCACTGGGAGTGTAGACCAGTGTTATCATCAGATAGAAATGGATTCCTGCAGACCACATATTGAATCAGAAAATCACAAATTAACATTATCTGTGTTATATTTTAATTTATTTTGTTAAACTTTTCCCAATTGCATTTTAATTTGGTTCAGGCAGCACTCTGGAGTGTGATACTTCTGGGCCAGAGCATTGGGGATACTGAATTTATGGGGATAAATACATCCCTATATCTCTGACCCTGGGTTAAAAAAAATCAACTTCATTTCTACAGGATGGGAAGAGGCATGATTAGATAGCAGTTTGTCTCAAAAAAAACATCTGATGATTTTAGAGTACTTAAAGCTCAATGTGAGTTAATAGTGTGATGTGCAAAAAATCCTTTGCAATTTTAGTCTGTCTTAAGAAAGATATGGATAGGTTCCAAGTAAAGGAATTACCCTGGTCAAACACATTGTGAATTCTGTTTGTTTCCAGGTGCTACATTTAGCAAGGATGTTGATTAGCTGGTGAATTTGTGGAGAACGCTAACCAAAATAGTGAAGAGGCTTGATTCATGCCATATGTGCATCACTTGGAGGAACTGGGGGTGTAAAGCCTGGAGAAGAAAAGACTCAGGGACATGAGGGTAGTCATGTAGAAGAAGACTTAGATTTGAACTGTTGGACCCCAAGGGCAGCAGGTTCCTCTTCATTGGAAATCTTCAGGAGGAAGCTGTTGAATTGTTGAGTATATTAAGAGTTGAGAATCCTTCTGGATGGATATGTGTGGACTAGATCGATGCTAACTAACATCCCCTCCAACTCTAGAATTCTATGATTTTTTTCAGGTACACATTAGGCTAGATCAGTTTCTTAACCTTTTTTGTGTGTCCTGGACCCTTTTGACAGTCTGGTGAAGCCTATGGACCCCTTCTCAGAATTATATTTTAAAATGGATAAAATAAGGTACATATGATTACAAAGGAAACCAATTACGCTTAAGATAATATTAATAAAGTGTTTTGCAAACCTTAAAGCACTAAATAAATACTAGCCATTATTATGTTGAAATAAAGAGAACTTTTTCCCATTCAAATTCACAGACCTCTTGGGGCCATTTTGGATCCTATGCTAAGAGCTCCTGGTATCTAGATGGACTCTGAGCTCCCTTCCAACTCTGGGGTTAAGTGAAATTTTGTCTTAGTAGATTCAGCCCATCATTTTATATTGTCAAGATCCTGATTCTGCCATTTGTCTTAGCTCTCCCTCCCAGATGCATGTTATTTGTAAATTTATCAAGAATGCCATTTTCTCCTTCATTTAAATCACTGATTAAAATGTTGAACAGAACTGGGCCAAGGGAAAATTCCTGGGGCCTTCCACTAAAGACCTACCTCCAGGCTGACACTGATATACTAATCACTACTCTCTGGGTCCAGTCATGCGACCGGTTCCCAACCTGAAACATGTATTTTTGTCTAGCCCACGTTGCCCCAGCTTGTCCTCCCAGGACATCATGAGACAATTTATTAACTTACTGACAAATGCCTATGGGCTGACTATGGCATTCCCTTAATCTAACAATGCAGTGGGGCAGCGCTGTCAAAGGGGAGAAGGGAAGGGAATAAGTATTTACGTAGCACCTACTATGTGCCAGGCACTGTGCTAAGAACTTGGCAATTGTGATCCCATTGGATCTTCACAACAACCCTGTGAGGCAGGTGCTGTTATTATTTACATTTTTGAGTTGAGGAAACTATGATTTAAGTGATTTGCCCAGGGTCACATAGCTAATTAGAGTCTGAGGCGAGATTTGAATTCAGGTCTTCCTGACTATAGGCCCAGGTCTCTATCTATTGCTCCACCTACCTATCTACAGGGCAGGTGGTTGCATGAGGCCCACAATATTCTCCTGTGTGACCAAAGCCAGATTAAAATGTAATTGGGAAATATAAATGAAAATATAACAAAACTAAGTTTCTGTGCAGTCCACAGGGATCCTTACTTACAGATTAGTGGCCCCCATTTCTATTGAAGTTTGACACCATCGATGAGGGATGGAGACTAGACCTGTGCTTTTGTTGGTATAGGGAACTCCCGGGTGAGGAAACTCCTTCTACTAGTCGAGCTGGATACCTCTTACAACTTATATTCCTAAAAAATTTGCCTAGAACACAGAGAGGTTAAGTAATTTTCCCAGGCTCACACACCAATATATGTCAGAGGTGGGACTTAATCGCAGGTCTTCCTGGCTCAAAGATAAGTTTTGTCTTCATTATGCCCCACTCCCTTTCCTGTAACGCTATCAAAAAATAAAATGCATTTAGTCTGGCACGACCTAGACGAATCCATGCTGGCTCTTAGTGTTTATTGCTCCCCTTTATAAATGCTCACAGTCTCCTAATAATACCCAATTCAAATTGATAAGCATTTTAAGTGCCTACTGTGTACAAAGTGCTATGCTGGGTTGTGAGGATACAGATGCAAAAGAAGAATAAAACATTACATATATACTTATGGGGACTTACATATGGGGAAAACAACATGCACTTACCAGTGATTTCATTGCCATAAGGACTTCCTTGGTGAGGAAATTTCTTCTACCATTGCAAGTCAGTACTTTTTCTTGGCCATGGCCACAGAGCCAGTGTGTGTCAGAAGTAGACCTGAATACAAGTCTTCCTGGCTCCAAGGCTCACTCTTTCTCCCCTATGCCATACTGCTTGATTTCTAGTCCAAGAAAGATATCTGTATCTTGGAAAGCATTGTGGTTCTGGTGGTTTCCAGTGAGTTCTCGCTGATCTTTGAAAATCTAGAGAGGAGGGTATAAATTTTGTGCCAAGCTGTTTTTATGTTCTTCCTCTTTATCACATCATTGAGACATTCTGTGTCTGGCTTCACTCTGGACTCAGATGAAAAATTTGCCCTCACTTTATCCATCCATCCCAGCTAGCTATTATCATATATGTGTCCTTCCTTTCTTGGCCAAACTCCTTGAGAAGGTCTTCTACAATTGGTGCCTCCACTTCTTTTCCTTTCCCTCTCTTCTTAACTTCTTCTGGCTTCTGACCCCATTATTCAGCCAAAACAGCTCTCTTCAAAGTTGCTAGTGATCTTTTAATTACTGTATCCAATGGCCTTTTTCCAATCCTCATCCTTCTTGACCTCTCTGCAACCTTCAGCACTGTTGATCACTCTCTTCTCTTTGATATTTTCTTCTCTCTAGTGACCCTCTCTCTCTGTGATCCTGCTCCCTCAGGATTCTTTTCCTACCTATCTGACCATTCCTTCTCAGTATCCTTTTCTGGATCTTCACCCAGGCCACAGCTAGCAACCATGGGTGTCCCCTAGGATTCTATCCTGGGTGCTCTTCTCCCTCTATACTGTTTTGCTTGGTAATCTCCTCAGCTCCCATGGATTTAATATCATATCTACGCGAATAATTCTTAGATCTATTTATGCAGTCCCAACTTCTCTTCTGACTGCCAGTTTTGTATCTCCAACTGCATATTAGACATCTCAAACTGGATGTCCCATAGACATTTTAAATTCTAGATATCCAAAACTGAACTCATTATTTCCCCCCTTAAACTCTCCCCTTTTCCTGTCTTCCCTGTTTCTGTTGAAGGTACCACCATCCATCCAGTTACCTAAGTTCACACCCTACTGTGATCCTCAACTTCTTATTCTCATCCCCTATATTCACTCAGGTGTGAAATTTTGTTGTTCCTACCTTCGTCACATTTCTCATAGGTGCACCCTTTAGTTCTCTCACAATGCAGCAACTTGGTACGGGTCCTGGTCACCTCATTCCTGAACTATTTCAGTGGTTTGCTTGTTGGTCTTCCTGCCTCAAGTCTCTCTCCACTCCAGTTTATCCTCCACTCAGAAGGCAAATTGATCTTCCTAAAGTGCATATCTGACCATGTCACTTTTCTATTCAATAAACTTCTGCCTGCTGGACCAAATATAAAATCTTGTTTGGCTTTTCAGGCCTTTCATAACCTGCTCCCTTCCTACCTTTCCATTCTTTTTATTCCATCTCCCAAATGCATTTTCACTGGCAGTCCTTCATGCTAGAAACACTCTCCCTCCCCATTTCTGCTTCCTGGTTTCTTTCAAGTGTCAGCTAAAGTCTCGCTTTCTGCAAGAAACCTTTCCCCGTCCATCTTTATCTGGTACCTTCCCTCTGAGATTATCTCCAATTTATCCTGGCTCTATCACATTTGTATGTAATTGTTTTAGTAAGCTCCTTGAAAGCAGGAATTGGGGTTTTTCTTGGTCTCCTCAGCAGTTAGCAGAGTGCTTGTCACATAGAAGATGCTTAATAAATGTTTCCTGATTTGATTTGACCTGTTCACTTTCCAAAGCCAAATCTTCTACATGCACGCATGATCCTGTCCCTTCCCATCATCTCCAGAAAATTGCATCAACTATCACACACTCTCTTTCTAATCTTCAGTTTATTCCTATCCAATGATTCCATCTGTTTCACCTATTCTTTAAAATAAAACCCTCCTTCTATCCTACTGTCCCTCTATAGTCCTCTTTAGTTAAACTCCTTGACAAAACCATCTACACTTAGTGTCTGTACTTCCTTTATATGTGTTCTCCTGTAAATCCTCTGTAATCTCATGTCCAGTCCCATCACTCAACTGAACCATTCTCTCCAAACTAGCAGTGATCTCTTAATTGCCTAATCTAATGACATTTCCTTAATCCTCAACCCTCTAGACTTGGGCAGTGTTTGACATTATTCATGACCTTCTCCTCCTTTTCTAGGATTTCATGATACTGCTCTCTCCTAGTTTTCCTATTGGTCTGACTTCTCAGTCTCCTTTATTGGAACTTCACCCATGTCACACAAATTCACTGTGGGTATCCGCCAAGGCTCTGTCCTAGGTCCTTTTTTCTTTTCCCTCTATATTATCTCACCTAGTGAACTCATCAGCTACAACGTATTTATCATCTCTATGCTGATGACTCTCAGCTCTTTCTATCCAACCCTTGTTTTTCTGCTAAGCTACAATATCACATTCCCACCTCTTGAACTGGATACTGTGGAGGCATCTACACTCACCTTGTCCAAAACAATTCGTTAGCTATACCCCTCAACCTTCCTCTCTTCCCAGCTTCTCTGTTTCTGTTAAGGGTACCACCATCCTCTCAGTTTCTCAGGCTCCCAACCTCAGTGTCATCCTCTGTTCATCAGTCTTACATAGCCTACCTAGCCAACTCATTGCCAAGTCTTGTCCTTTCTACCTCCAGACATCTTTCGGGTGTGTCCCCTTGTCTTCACTCACATAGCCACCACTCTAGTTCAGGTCCTTATCACTTCTTACCTGGACTCTTCCTGCCTTCTCTTCTATTGTGACTCATCTTCCACTTGGCTAACAAAGCAATTTTCCCAAATTATAGGTATGTTCCTTACATAATCAACTCCAGTGGTTTCTTATTACCTTTAGGATCAAAAATAAAATCCTCTGTTTCACTTTTAAAGCTCTTTATAACCTGGCTTCTTCCAACATTTCCGGTCTTAGTACACATACTCCTCCCCATGAACACAATCATATACCTACACTGGCCTACATGCTACTCCTTCATAGGACATTTTGTCTTCCATCTCTGTACTTTTTTTACTAGCTCTGTACCTAATACTCTGTACCTAATACTCTTTCTTTCTGCATCTGTCTCCTAGCTTCCCCGGCTTCCTTCAAGCTCAGCTCATGTCCCATCTTCTCAAAGATGACTCGCCACTGTGTTCTTCTTAGCTGCTAGTGCCTTCCTCAGTGAGATTACCTTCCATCTACTCTGTATATTTCCTTTATGTACCTACTTATTGACACTTGTCTCTGCCATTAGAATATAAACTCATTTAAGGAAGGTACTGCTTTTGTCTGTCTTTGTATCCCCAGCACTTAGCATAGTGCCTGGCACATAGCATGTGCTTAATAAATGCTTCTTTACTGACTGACCTATATCTGCAGCAGGTCTCCAAAGTAAACAGCTGCTAGCATGTTAGAACAATGTAGAAAGTCAACAAGCTATAGTTAGAACTTTAGATTTATTTTTTAAAGCATTTTTCAGTTGTAGTGCTGTAAGTAATAACATGTACCAAAAGAGTACACTGTTACTCTCCAGTTTAAAAAAAAAGGAGAGAGAGCAAGAAGAGAGCTCCAAGCATACAAGATGAGAGAGCTTGGAGTGATTGTGAGCTGAATTTGTGTTGGGAATTACCACAATGAGGAAATTGTGGATCATTGTAAGTGTATAGGGTGTTTTTTTTTAACACAGTTGAATTTGATTTTAACTCATAATTGTCTAGACACTGTTAGCTAAGTGCATTACCATCATTCTTTCAGCACATCTTTATCGGTCATGGGAGTATGCTAATTGCTGTTTGGGGAACAAAAATCACAGAAGATTCTTTGAGCCATAGAATTTTAGACCTTACTATCTTAGGGACATTAGGGAACCTTAAAATTTTAGGAACTTTACATACACTCAATCCAACTCTTGATTTTATAGTTCAGTATACAGGACTGAAGGGTTTAATTGATTGGCTCAGGTTATAAAACTAGGTATCAGAGATAATGTTATTAACCTAGATCTTCTGGTTTTCAATGCAGTATTTTTTCTACTGTGCTTGATATACAAGAAGTCTTGTTATCTGGCAACTTGCCACCATTGTGGAGAGCTGAAGCATATGCATAAATAGCTTCAGTATAAGTAAATTGAAGTCCTTGTAACTTCTCCAGTTTTTTTTAACATCCATGTAACTAAATGTGCAACATAACAGAGGCAGAGAATTGACTATGTCCTGTTTTAGAGTGGGATAAATTAAATACCTTTGTGTTTAAGAGAAAGAATCAAGTGCCTCTGGTATATGTGATGAGTGGTATTTCACCTGGACCTTCTCAGGTGGTAGGATTTCCATTGGTAGAGATTTGGGGAGGCAGGAAAAGGAAGACATTCCCAACAGCAGGATGGCTTGAATTACATTCTTTAAGTAGAAATTTCCGGAGACATGACAAATACATACAAATACCCGTGCCTCCTGTAGTGGCAACAACATATGATAGATTCCCATTTGTGTAAAATATCTGAATGGTGTACTTCAAAGCACCTCAGCTCTTGTTTTTGTTCTGTATTAACAACTCACGTTTCTGTAGTTCTTTAAGGTTTACAAAGTGCTCTCTTCACAACAACCCTGTGAGGTAGGTGGTGCATGTAGCATTCCTTCCATTTTACAGATGAGGGAACTGAGACATAGAGATGTAAAATGACTTGCTCATGGTCATAGATTTAGTCTCAGAGCTGTGATTTGAAATGACCTCTCTTGACTTAACAAGTCCTGTGTTCTTTTTCTTCTCTTAAGAAAGACTGATATCAAGTTATTGATATCTTTTGTTTTTTTCAACATGACCTAGATTTCTCCCTATAATCTTCCTTACTCCTCCTCTCAAAGAACTGTGCTTTAGAAAAAATAATTTTAAAAAAGGAATAATAAGAAGAAGAGAAGAAAAAGATTCAGCCAAACCTTTAATATATTGAAAAAATCTGAAGTTAATACAATGGTCCACACCTGTAGAATTGCAAAAGAATGTCATGAGGTATCTTCACATACCCCTTCTTTGGGGCTAATACTGTTCTTCATAATTTCACAACTTTGATTTTTTTTTACTATTTTTTCTTTCCATTTACATTGTTCTAGTCATTGTATAGACTACTTTCTTGGTTCTATTCACTTCACATCTGTTAATCTAAGTCTTTTCATGCTTCTCTGTATTCATCATGTTCATCATTCTTATAACACAGTAATACTCCTTTACCTTCGTGTAGTGTAATTTGTTTAGCCATTCCCCAATTGGTGGCCATTTATGTACTTTTTTCCAGTTCTTTGCTACTACAAAAAGTACTGCTATAAATATTTTAGTCTATTTGGAGCCTTTCTTTTTGTCATTAACTTCCTTGGGATATGTGTTTAGCAGTGGAGTCTCTGAGTTAAGGGTTAATGAAAACCTAGCCACTTTATTTGAATAATTTCAAAATGCTTTATAAAATTGTTACAATAATCCACAGCCTCCCACAACCCTTCCTCCCCACCCCCAATTGACTATTCCCATCTTTTTAGCTTTATCAACTTGTTGGGTATGATGCAAAACCTCAGGCTTGTTTTGATTTGCATTTCTCTTATTATTAGAGATTTGGAGCATGTGGTTTTGGATGTTTTGTTATAATAAGGTTTATTATATTGCTATCCTAATGTTGAACCATCTTTATATCTCTGGTAAATATCCAGCTTGGTCATAATGAATGATTTCTTGGGGAGAAAATCCTATAATGTTTGATTTTATTTAATTTTTTTGAATTGATATTCTTTAATGATAGTGGTCTATAGATCTCCTTCTGTGTTTTTTCCTTTTCTAGTTTAAGTATTAGTATTAAATTTGTCTCCAAAAGAAGTCTGGTAGAGTGCTTTCTCAATTTTTGAGAATAATTTGTGTACTATAGAGATTTATTGTTCTTTAAAAGTTTGAGAGAATACTTACAAGTTTTTCCCCTTCTTTTTGTAGTTCCCTTGCAGCTAGTTCTATTTTCTTTATGAGACTGGATTATTTAAGACATGAGTTCTTTACTTGGAATCTATAAACTTATAAAACTCTTTTGAGAAGGTGACAGAATTCAAGAGGTATAGCAAACTCTTTTATGGTGACAGGAATGTTCAAGACATAAACCTAGAAGAAAATGACTCCAAAACATCTATAAGCAAAAGTTTCAAAGAAAAACTAGATTTCTGGAACAAGATGAGGCAAGAGTTAAAAATGTTTATTTTTTTGGTAAATTAAGTGAGAATACTAGAGGAAAAAATTGGAAAAGAAATTAGAGCTATAGGATAAAGAATTGGAAAGTGAATTAATGGCTTGGCACAGGAGTTTTAAAACCTTGCCCAAACAACATACTATCTGAAAATTAGAATGTACCAAATAAAAGCTAATGACTCCATGAGACAAGAAGCAATATTAAGACTGAAAAAACAGAAAATTTAAGGCAACTAATAGCAGAACCAATTGACTTGGCAAATAAATTGAGGAGAGATAACTTAAGAATTAATGGATTACCTAAAAGCCATGACCAAAAAGGAGCCTACTCATCATTATTTATAATCATAGTTTTAAAAGACTGCAGCTTTTCTTAAATGATCAGTGTTTGAACTATTTTCTAGGTTGGTTGTTTTATACATACATACATATATATATATATACATATATATATACACACACACACATATGTGTGTGTATGTATGTATGTATTCTTTCATTTTTCAGTCTTTTGATTTTGTTCTAATATTTCTTGTTGTCTTATGGAGACATGATTTTTTTGGTCTATTCTAGTTTTCGGGGAGCTCATTTCTTGGGTAAGGTTTACTACCTTCTCATCTAAGCAACTTATTCACCTTCCAATTTCTTTAAGGACTTTTATTTCATTTCTTATCTTTTGCTTCATTTCTTCTAGGGATTAATGTGGTTTTATGGAAAATATTTTTTCCTGAGTCTTTGTTTGCAGCTGTTATAGAGTTAGATATGCAAAGTGGTTGATAATGGTTGGCATTTTTTTAAAAAAAATTGCACCTTTCTCCAGCTTTAGTTCCTGAATTAGATTTTTGAACTAGTGCCAGATCTGCCCCCTCCTTCACTTTTGGGTGGAGAGGTTTACCATGCTTAGTCTCACTTTGGGTTCCAGTGATGACTTCTACCTGTTGGGGCTATGCCTATCTGGATTAAATTTCAGAGCACTGGATCCTTAGAGCCCTCTCCAGTATCATAAGACAGAGTGGTAGGAAGACCAGAACCCCTGAGCCTGGACTGTCCAAGTCTGAGCACAAGATATTACTAGCTACTGTTCCCACAGGCTTCCAAAAACTCATCCCTCGGGCTTTTCTGACCTGCTTGGGCATGTCCTCAGATTAATCCTGTACTCTTACTGCCTCTGGACACAAAGCCTTGCAGATTATAAGCCTCTCCTTTCTGGTCTCTGGTTACGCTGTCACACCCATTCCTATTTCTGTGGACTTCTGGCTGACTTTAGTGCAGTTCTGGGTAGAAGTTGTCACTGTAGTTTCTAATTGGTTTCTTGATCATTATTCAGTCTAGGGGAAATTTAAGAATTTTTCTATAGTATGTGTAAATGAGTTAGGGAGCTGACCTCTTATTCAGGTAGCCATCATGGGAGAAAAGGGGGCTGATAAACTGGATGGCACAGTATTTGAAGATACATCATTGTGGACTTTAAAGCCTCCAAGATAGAGGACAAGAATTAGGGTGGAAAGAAAGACTGAGTGAAGTACTAAAATCCTTGGAAAAGGCAGGGAAATGACCCAGAGATTGAATGAGACACTGCAATTTTTCATAGCAATTCCTAGAGCTCAGTAACCAGGATCTAGGTATAATGATATAGATAAATGGAATGAACCTCAAAAGAAGAGAAATTGCTGCATGATAAGGGCTGAAAGAGGGTACTCCTTCCCCTGTCCTGGTGTTAGAGATCAGATGGGGGAGCATGAGAGCATCCAGCACTGAGCATCCATAGCCCCCTCAGCTCCACTTCTTAGTTTTTCTAGCTTCTGCAGGAGACCTTTCCTGATCTTCAGAGCTCCCAGTGACTTCCCCTCTGAAACTGCCTTCATCCACTTTGTATGTATCTTCTATGTACTTGGTTATTTACATCTTGACTCCCTATTAGAAAGGACGGTCTTAGAGGGCAGGTACTGTCTTTGTTTTTCCTTGCATCTGTGGTACACAGTGTAGTGCCTCACAGATAGTGTTAACTGATCGATCAGTTACTAATTATTTATAAAGGGACCCCTATATGCCAGGCACTGTGCCAGGTGCTAGAAATTCATGTGCAAAGAATGAAGCAGTCTGTACTCTTAATGAGCTTACATTAGAATGGAGTAGATGAGTACATATATAAATACAAACAGCATAAATATAAAGTGAACAAATAACAAATACATACAAAGCAGTTCAATACAACATTATTTGGGAAGCAGGGCACTTGCAGTTGGGGTCATTAGGAAAGGTTTCATGCTAAAGATGGTACCTGAGCTGAATCTTAAAGGAATAAAGGGCCTCTGAGGCAGAGGTTAGGAAGAAGTGCATTCCAGGTGTGGAGGATAGCCAGTACAAGTAAATTAAGTACTCAATAAGTGTCTGTTGGCCGATTGACTGGAAGGGGTGGTAAGGGATGAAATGTCTCCTGAAGAATGAGGTGATACAGAGGTGACTCTAGGTGTTCTCAAAGACGATGCCAGCAGCACACAAGTTCTGGTATGTCATCAAGCTAGAAGAGTTTGAAGGATAGTTCAGATGATAAGATGTCTTCTGAAGATCAGCTTAAGTTTAGAATTCAAAGGGACTCCTCACCAGAAGGCTGGCCCACCACATGATGAATTATTTTGGCCCCTAGCACTCTTTAAACAGCCACTGTTTAAGCATTATAGGGGTTGAGATTTGTGTCGGTGCAGTGATTACCTTCACCTATGAAATCATGGAACATTCTAAGGATTTGGAAAACATAATGCAAGATATTGCTTTTATATGTGGCTGGTTGCGTGAATTAAGTATTTACTGTGAAAACATCAACTGATTATATTAGCTCATAAATGATCTTTTAGTATTTTGAATCTATTTTAAAAAGAAATTTTTTTTTGGAAAGTACTCTTTTACATCTTTTTATACATCTTAATGGGAATCAGGAAATTCAGAATCTGATCTACCACTAACAAGCTGTGTAACCTTGAGTAAATTTTATAACATTTTGGAGCCACAATTTCATCACCTGAAAAAAGATGAGGTTAGACTAAATGAGTTCTAACCCTTTTTAAAAAAAGAAAGAAAACTGAGACCTGAATTGATTGGATTATATATTTAGACCTGGAAATGCTCTTAGAAGCCATCTAGTTCAGTCTCCTCATCTCAAGGATGAGGAAGGAGATTAAGCCTTGTGTTTGTGTTACCCAAAGTCACACAATTAGTAAGCATCTGAAGTCGGATGTGAACCCAGGTCCTTTGTCTCTAGGACTCAATTATCTTTCCAAATATTAGTAAATTTTTCCATGTTGGCATAACTATGTCAGATGTAGAATTTGGATTTTAATTCCCAAGTTTTGTTTTGTGGTCCCATGATTGACCTGTTAGGCCATTCGTCTTCTCTTAGATATGGAATGAATACCTAAGTTCATGGCCTATAAAGTGGGAAGTGTAATATTCCAAATCCAGCAAGATAAAATTGCCATACCGAACAAATAAAAATCAGTCATCCTTTTTGATCAGTCTGCCAGATAACATAGGAAAAGCTATTTACATCCCTTATTTCCACTTCTTGGCCTCTCATTTCTCAATCCTTTGCAATTTGGGATCCAACTTTGTCAACTGAAATTGCTCTCCAAAATTACCAATAATCTCTTACTTTTTTTAGTCAGTCTTTATCCTTTACCTCTCTTTAGCATTTGAGACTGTTGACTACCTTTTTCTCATACCTCTCTGACTGTTCCTTGTCAGCCTCTGCTGGATCATCAACCATACCATACCTCCTGTTTCTGTAAATCAAAGTACTGCCATTGCCCCTCCTCTCTTCTTTCTTTTATTCTCCTCCTTGGTGATCTCATCAGCTCACATGAGTTTAACTCTCTCTATGCTAATGATTTGTGCACACGCGCACACACACACACACACACACGCACGCACACACATGCATGCATACATGCATGCATTTAGTCTCTTTCCTGAGCTCTATTCCTTCACCAACAACTGCCTATCTACTTTTTGGACTGTATTACTGATCATACACAAATCTTTATTAAGGACGTACAATGTGCTGGGCACTGTGCTAAGTGCAGGAACTACAGAAAAGAATTTTTGCAAGGCATCTCAAACTCATTATATTTAAAACAGACCTTGTTATCCTTCCCCCCCAAACCCATCCCTCTTCTGAATGTCCCTTTTAGTCTTGAGGGCACCACTGTCCTTCCATTTAGCTAGTTTAATAACCTTAGTATCAGCCTTGACTCCTTAGTCTTACCCACTTATCCAGTCAGTTGCTAAATCTTTTCATTTCTACCTCCATAACATCTCTCCCATCTGCACCCTTATCTGCATTCAGGCCTTTATTACCTGGATATAGCCAACCAAGAGATCTCCCTGCCTTATTTCTTCCTAGTTCAGTCTGTAATCCATAGAGCTGTGAAACTATATTTTCCAAAGTGCATGTCACTTCCCTATTTGATGAACCACTGTGGCTCCCTATTACCTCTGGGCATAAAATATAATCTCCTCCCTTTGCATTTAAAGTTTTTCATGACCTAAATCCTACTTCCACTGTTATTACATATTATCCCCCTTCACACATATACTGTCCACTCACACTGGCCTTCTTACTAGTCCTCATACATAGCACTACACATACCATATCCTTACTTTGTACTGGCTGTCCCCATACCTAGGATGCCCTTCCTCCTTACCTCTGTATCTTAGAATCCCTAATTTCCTTCAAAGTTCAGCTTACCAGTTATGTAGTTAGCATACCACTATCTCCCCAAATGCTGATACCATCCCTTTCCTCTATATAACCTTTATTTCATTTTGTATCCACCTACTTACGTGTATACTGTCTCTTTCAGCTAGATTGTAAGCTTATTGTGGGTAGAAACTATTATGCTTTTGACTTGTATCCACAGAGCTTAGCATAGCACCTGACACATGGTAGGGCTTAATAAATGTTTATTGACTAATTAATTTGATCGTATAGAGGATTTGTGACACAGCATCAGTGAAACTATTTCTATAATGTGAGCAAAATACGTAGCACAAATTATTACAGCTTCTTACAGGAATAGAACATTACAATCATGAAGCTTGGCTTGACATTCTTGGTTATTGAAAAGAATCCCCTTTTTGTGAGTTGGAGGTACAAGGCTTATTGTCAGTTGGCTTACATTTGTGACCAACAAAGAAAAAACAATTGAGGGCTAGCTAACTCCTTGAAAGAAAAAAAAAAGAATCTGGGCAAATGAAGACAGGTTTGTTCCTATTTCTGAAGTTCCCCTTCAAGGGCATAAGAAATGCCCAGTAAAAGGCATTGCTCAACTACGTCCCCTATTGTGTAGGCATTTGAATTTGTATAACTTTGGAGCACCAGAGAAAATGAGGATCCAAAAATTCTAAAAAAAAAGATAAATGAATTTTGGATCCAAATCAAAATAATTATTTCAATAAAGCCAAATAATTTCTTTGGTGGAAGAGAACTCTTAAGCTATTTAAAAATTTCCCCAGTGAATGTAAATGAAACTACCTCTTCAGTGGAAGGCAGAATAATAGAAAATGGCAATGGTGATTAATATTCTAGGTGTGATGAAAATTTATTTGAAACTTTATATTCTCTCCTTTCTAAAGCCTACAAACAGCTAATTGATACAAGCCATTTAGGCATT
Organism: Trichosurus vulpecula; assembly: GCF_011100635.1. NCBI lineage: Eukaryota > Metazoa > Chordata > Mammalia > Diprotodontia > Phalangeridae > Trichosurus > Trichosurus vulpecula. The sequence goes on from NC_050573.1 coordinate 157,938,592, forward strand.
TAAATACCATCCTTGAGAGATAAGTAACAGATCCCAATCTCTGCATTTACGGGTAGGGAACCTGAAACAGGAGGGTAGTAAGTGTCTCTTGGTTGACATCATTAAAAGGAGTACTGGACTAAAACCAGGCTCCTAGCTTCCTCTCAAATACCTTGCCAAACACTCTTATACTAATCTGACTTTTGCAGCTTATTTTTCTTTGTTACGTTACTGTAAATTGGGTCATTTCAGTGCAGTGTGGGACCTAAAGATTTGCTTCTGTAAAGTACTGACTATAAAGATTATGGAGGAGTATGAGGGAGGCAGGGCAGAGGAAACAGAGAAAAGGAGCCTTCAGGATGAATAGTGTCACTAGGTGCAAGGGTTCATTGTTTAGGACAGGATATTTGTCCCAGCCCACTAGGAGCGTGCACAGTCCTAAAACTGAAAGAAATGACCTTAATTACGGCTTTGCATTCAGCCTAGGTTGTAAAATGAACCTGGATTACGTCAAAGAGGCTGGGGAAAGTCATGGGAACTGTGTCATGGAGAAAATGCCAAAGCTATTCCATTTAAGGAATAAGCTGAGAGTTGGGGGAGGCAGACCTTGAGAAAGCATGAGAAGTGGAATGTTTTGCAGTGATCCCTGGTGACATTGTAATGTAAATATTTTCTCAGGTCTGATTTTTTTCCAGCTTTTCCTCTCATTTTCTTTTTTTTTTGTTTTACAGTGGATGGAACTGAGGTTCAACACTCTAGCAAAATGCCCACACTGCAAAAAAATGTAAGTTCTTTACCAGTGGAAGACAATGGGAAATGAAATGCCAGCTCAATTGGAAGAGCTCAGAATTGTCACTTTAGAGAGATACCGATTACAGACAGATGGGAGGATGTCCCCAGTGCTTTTTTCAAACCTAGAAAAACTTGCAGGAATATGCCTTTAAACTTAATTAATGTATTCTGATGTGAATTTAAAGTGATTTGATCTGATCATCATTCTCTGCAGGTGTAATCAATTTCGGTGAAAAAAAGAATTTTAAAAATCTACAGTAACCTAATTGGGACTTTTTTTTTAATGGTCTTGGAGATTTGCCATATTTTGAAATAAGCCAGGATTTATCCTGAAATGTGCTAGGATTTGGGAGAAGAGCAAAGCTGTTTTATGAAGTATTCTATAGAGCATTGCTAGTTTCTGTCCCCTTTACCCTCTTCCATATTTATGTTGTCATTTTGAGATAAAGACCTTATATAGGTTGCGTGTTCATAGTAGCAAAACTTGTAAGCTTCTTTGTCTTGTGAAATTACCAACCATCATACCTTGGGAATGAATATCAAACAAGCAAGCAACTAGCATTTATTAAGTGCCTACTGTGTACTAAAAGCGGGGGATACAAAGATAAAAATAAAACAGTCTCACCCTTCAAAGAGCTTATGTCCTACCAGAGTAGACAACTTCTGAACACATACGTATGTGCAAAGAAATGCAAACTTTGGGGAAGGAGGGCATCAGGAACTGGAGGGATCCAGAAAGATTTTGTATTCTAGATATCACTTGAGCAGAGATTTGAAGGAAACAAGGGAATCTGAGAGCCAGAAGTGAGGTGGGAAGACGTTCGTTGAAAGGCCTCCTGTGATGGGGGACTCACTGCCTTTGGAGGTATTCCATTCTTCCTGTGGACAGCTCTAATTGCTGGAAATATTTTCTTTTATTCACATACATAGTGTCTATGCGACTTCTACACATTGTTGATTGGTTCTGCCCTTTGGAACCAAGTAAAATAAGTCTCATTTCCCTTTCACGTGGAATCCCCTCAGATGTGTGTAGATTGCTAGTACATCTCCATCCCTCACAAGTTCTTCCTTTTCCCAGGTTTCAGTGAACAATGTTATAGTGGTTTTTCTAAGAAACCACCACCGCAGTAATCATGCAAATGTTATCTCATTTGATCCTCTCAATGACCCTGGGAGGGAGGTGCTATGATTATCCCCACTTTACAGTTGAGGAAATTGAAGAAAACAGAGGGTTAAGTGACCTATCCAAGGTCATACAAGCTAACAAGCATCTGAGGCTGGATTTGAATTTGGGTCTTCCTGACTTCAGGTTCAGCACTCTGTCTACTACACCAGTGATGTCAAACTCAAATAAAAATGATTTATCTATACATAAGGATTCCTGAAGCCTGCTTATTTGACTTAGTTTTAAAATGTAATGTCACCTATGTTTTATTTATTAACTATTTCCCAGTTACAGTTTAATCTGTTTCAAACCACACTTGGGAGTGTTTCCAGGCATGTGTTTGATGCCTATAGCTGCCTAGAGCTAGCTGCTTCCATTTCCTCAATACCTATTCTCTCCTTAATCTCCTGATTTCTTTTTTATCTCTAACGCTGTTTTCTCAAAGGTCAAGAATGACCCTCTCATTGTCAAATCCAGTGACTTTTCTCCAGTACTTATCTTCCTTGACTTTTCTTAGCAGCCTTTGACACTATTGTGTATAATACCCCTCTTGCCTGCCTCTCCCTTTTGAAAATCTAACCTTCCTCAATTTTCTGTTGATTCTTTTTCTCCTTTTACTTGACTGATAATTGTCTGTCTCCTTTAGCTAGCCACTGAAAGAGCCTTGCACTTAGAGTATCTGGGTTCATATCCCAACTTTGGCACTCCTGTTGGATTCAATTTCATCATCCATAAAATGAAGGAGTTGAACTAGGTGTCTTTGAAACTCCTTTCTGGCTTAGAGTAGATGGTCCTGTGATTGTCTTCTCTTATATAAAAATGTGGCTGTTCCACAAAATTCAGTCTTCATACTCCTGCTTTCCTGTCTCTATTCTTTCTCTCAAAAAGATTACTTACCTTACTACAAAAATACCCCAGTGTAGTTATCTATATGTGAAATGTCAAGTCTACTAGGAGAGAACATGATATGATTATTCACAACAGACAAGTGTAATGTGAATTAATTTGGATTAAGCAGACTATATCTGTGTATCTATTCCCCATATGTGAATCAAGGACCTTGTCCCCAAAACTTTGTTGCCTCTATTTAGTTCCTAATTATTTCTGGGCCGGGGATGAATTCTTTTTATTAGAGCTTCCTTCAGAATTGGACATGTAGGTTTGGTAATCATTCATAGTCATTAAATCTCAATGTCCTCATCTCTAAAAATAAGAGACTTGCCCCACTGGCCCCTGATGTTCCGTCTGGCCCTCAGATTGGGACTGGGTGATTTGTTGTGATGAAGAATGTTTTTAGATAACATCTCAAGGCTCACTGTAGAATCACAGGGTCTTGCAATGAGAAAGGATGCCAGAGTTCATCTAATACCCCATGTAGCTGAGCAGGAATCTCCTCTTCCCAGCAAGTAGTCATGCAGTCATGCAACCTCCTCTTCAAGACCTCCAGTTAGGGGAAACTCTCTGCAGCTCATTCCACTTTTGGATGGCTTTCTTAAGGTTCCCTCCCACCACCCCCATACTATCTGAGATCTGCCTCTCTACAATTTCCATCCATTATAAGTAGTTATGTCCCTCATGCCATTCTCACATAACAGTTCTTCAAATATTTATTTAGAGTTATGATTCTTGTCCTCCCCTCCATCAATTATATACATATATTATGTATGTGTATATATATATATACATGTATAAGGTATATATACACACATATGTGTATGTATGTATACACACAGACACACAGATCTTATCTTAGAGGCAGTCAGGTGGCGCAGTGGACAAAGCAGTGGAGTCAGAAAAACCTGAGTTCAAATCCAGCCTCAGATATTTACTAGCTGTGTGACCCTAAGTAAGTCCTTTAATCTCAGTCTGTCTTGCTTTTACCATTGTAAAATGGGGGATAATAATAACACCCATTTTCCAGGATTGTTGTGAGGATCAAATGAGATAATATTTATAAATCACTGTGCAAGTCTTAAAATGTTACATAAGTGCTGGTTATTATTACTGTTCATAATAACCATTATTATTCACTGTTCCAGTCAGTCTTCATATGATATGTCCTCCACTATCCTGGTCACCCTCAGAATGCCATCCAGCTTGTCATTATCCTTCCTGAACTGTCGTGTGTAAACTGAGCCAAAAGCTCCAGATATGACCTTGAGAGTGCAGCAGGACTGTTACCTCCCTCATTCTGAATGTTTTTTCTATTGATGATAAATAACAGATGACTGTTTTCCTTATGACCCCTGGTGCAGAACTTAACCAGTGCTGATTTGCTTATTGCTATGTGACAATAATGGATTTCACCTAATGTTAGGTCACTATTGGAACCAGCAAAGTTCTCAAGATAAAAAAGGCTTATTTTGACCTTAATTCTATTTTTTTGGTGGAGTAAAATCTTTGGGAAGCATCAGTATTTGCTGATGGCTTTGCAGTTTTAAATATCCATAGTGACATACACACAAACACAGACTAATGATAATTTAAGCAAAACGTTAGATATTTCAAGAAAATTCCTCTGTAGATATTAATAAAGCCATTCCTTTTTTCCTCTACAACAGTATGCTGGCAAGGTTTTGATCATTTCTTAAAGAAAATGTCACTATTTTACCAATTATTTTTTAAAAAATCATTAATAAGCCCTGACTAGCCTATTAATGTTTAAGTTATAATCACAAGCCAGTATGTTAATTAAAAGAACTCTGAAAGAAGCTTTGGATATTGTAATACTTTGCAGAGAAATGCCAGTGGAATGGAAGTGCTTAAATATTTGGCACCATTTCAAAAAAGAATGTTTATAGCATTCTAATCACATGCTCAACGTGTGAGGCTAGGCATGTGTTCTTAATTCATTTAAGCAAGATTTTGTTTCTATCATATGATTACTCATTGCCAGTATGAATATTTCTCTAGTAGATCTTTTAAAATTTTAGAATAAAACAGTATACAAATGAAGAAAATAGATGTTTTTTTCAGAATGCTCTTTCTTCAAAGACAAATCGAAAACATAGTGAAATTATTTTCAGGATTCCAGAGGAACACAGTTATCTCCATGCTTTTCAAAATCCCCATAATGCCTAACACATAAATACATAAATAAGGAGCATTCATTTCACAAAATCACACTATGTAAGAGTTAGAAATATTGAAGAAAAAGCTGCACAATAGTACACTCTTTACTGTAGTCAGAATCCATGCATTTCTTGATTAGAGGGAGAACTATCCAAACTAACTGAGTGCCCCCACGCCCTTGGATATAGCACCACACAAGATAATCTCACAAAATGATAAAACATTATATAACCAAGAGTAAGGTAAAGATTAACGTTTTTCTTCATTTAACAGAAAAGTAATCACTTAATCTTTTGGTCATGACCTTGGAAAATCATTTTCTTAAAACCACTCAATTCCTCTATGACTAATCTCTTCACGAGCTCTTCCTGGACAGCTGGTCACAGGTGACATAACATAATTAAAGAGACTCGTTTCTTCTGTTTGGTGGATCATCATCCTCATTTCTTCAGAGTCCTGGGAAACAGTCTACTCTTCTTAAGTGGATCAATCAAGGGTCCCCTTGGTCTTGGCCTCAGTGGGTCACAAGCCCTAACTGCTTCAAAGGAGATGCACTTCCAGGGTGACTTAGAGGGAGGAGAGCAAGACATCATTTCAGAAATTTCTAAAGATTATTAAGGATTTCTCTTACAAATTTATCCAAAGGCTTCAGACTAGGATAACTTAACATGCTTTCTTAATATTTCTAAAAGGCTGTGAAAGGAAAAGACTTTGTCCGCTTCAGTGGAAGGAGCCTCAGCACCCATCTAGGCCAGAGGAATGCCCACAATAACATACCTGATGAGTGGTCTTCTGAACTCTAAGTTCTTCAAAGAGACAGCCCCTATCCCCTCTTGAAGCAGCCCATTCCACTTTAAGATAGTTCTAATTTTTAGGAAGTTTTCTATAGCTTTAGGCCAAAGTTTGCTTAAACTTCCACTTTTTGCTCCTAGTTCTGAACTCTGGGGCCCACGTCTAATCACTTTTCCATGTGTTATTGTTCAGTTGTATCTCACTCTTCATGATCCCGTGGACCATAGCACACCCATACTGTCCATGGGGCTTTCTTGGCAAAGATGCTGGGGTACTTCGCCATTCTCTTCTCCTGTGGATTAAGGCAAACAGAGGCTAAGTGACTTGCCCAGGGTCACACAGCTAGTAAGCATCTGAGGCCTTTCGGACAACCCTTCAAATACTTTAGAATAAGTATCATGTTCACATTGAGCCTTCTCTTCTCCACGCTAAACATGCCTTGTTCTTTCAGCTGATCGTCATGATGTGGATGCAAGGTCCTTTACCATCTTGATTCCCTTCTTTGGGTCTCCAGCTTACTAATGTCCTCAAACTGTGGCTCCCAGAACTATACACAATATTCCAGATGTGGTCTGACGAGGACATAGTACCATCAACAAGTCAAGTCAACGAGCTTTCGTGTAATGGAGATTTTTCTAAGCACCGGGGATCCAAAGAACAGCAAACACACAACAAAAAAGTCCTGTTCTCAAAGAGTTCACAGTCTATTGGGTGACAACATACAAATAATTATATGGAAATAAAATATATATGGGATAAAATGGAAATAATTTTAGAGAGAAAGTATAGTGAGATTATGTCCACTCCTCTCTATTCCTTAAAGCTCTTGTCTTAGTTCAGCCCAAGCTTACATTAGCTCTTTGGCGTCCCGCACTACACTGTGAACTTGTATTGAGCTTGAAGTCCACTAAGGTCCTTACATCTTTTTCAGAACAACCGCTATCTATGCCTCCCTAATCTTGCGCTTCTGAGGTTGATTTTTTTTTATCCAAATGCAAGACTTTATACTTATCTCTATTGGATTTCTTTTTTCCAATAGGTAACGATAACAGTTAACATTTATGTAGCATTTTCAGATTTAGAAAGTACTGTACAAATATTATCTGCTTTGGTTTTCACAGCAACCCTGGGAGGTAGGTTCCTATTTTACAGATGACAAACCTGAGACAAACAGAAGTTAAATGACTTGCCCAGGGTCACATAGCTAGTAAGTGTATGAGGTCAAATTTGAACTCAGGTCTTCCCGACTCCAGGCTTAGAGCTCTATCTACTGTGCCTCCTAGCTGACTCTTAGATTCAGCCCAGTGTTCTAGCTTTTTAAGATGCTTTTGGATCCTGTCATGCCTTGTGTAGCTCCCTCACAGCTTTTTGTCTTCTGCAAATTCAATAAGCATGACGTTGTGGCTTTTTTAAAAAGTCGCCAATAAAAATGATAATAAGTACAGAGTCTCTGAGGTACTTCACTGGAGACCTCTTGCCAGATTGACTGACATTGAACCATTCATTAAAAGCTTACTCTCTGAGTCCAATAATCTACCCAACTCTGAATCGATATGGTTATTTTCTTATTTTAATCTACATTTCTTCATCTTCTCTAAAAGAATAATATGGGATAATATATCAGAAGCCTTGCTAATATCTGATAAACTCTATTCATAGCATGAGCATTATCTATTAGTTTACTAATCCTGTCAGAAAAAGAAATGAGATTTCACATGACCTGTCCGTCATGGGAAGGAATAAGCATTTAGATAGTAAGTGGCTGAGGCTGGATCTGAACTCAGGACTTTTTGACAACAGGCCACTGGGCCACCTAGCTGCTTACATCACGAAGCCATGTTGGCTCTTTGTAATCACTATTTCCCTTTCCAGAAGTTCGTCAATGATATCTTTAATTACTTTTCCAGGAATAATAGACAGGTTCCCTGGCATTTTTGGTTTTTAGACTATATTCTTTCCATTTTTAAAACCAGGCAACATTTGTTCTTTTCCCATCTCGTGGCGCCTCTCCCACTTTAAATAATCTTTCAAATATCACTAAGAGTGGCTCAGCATTTACAGCTGTCCATTCCTGTGGTACCTTAAGAAGTTAAGTTGGATCTTGCAACTTTGTTAAGATTGTTGATAATTTCAAACAGATTTTAGTCGATTTTCTAGCATTTTCTAAGTATAATATATCATCTTCAAAGAGTAATTGTTTTGTTTCCTCGTGGCCTATTCTAATTCTTTTAATTTCTTCTTCTCTTATTGCTTTAGCTAACACTTCTAGTACAATATTAAATAGTAGAGGCAATAACGGGCACCCTTGCTTCACCCTGATTGTAGTGGGAAGCTTGTCTTTATTGCAGATAATGCTTGCTCATGGTTTTAGATAAATAGTGCTCATCATTTTAAAGTAAGCCCCATTTTTCCCTATGCTCTCTAGTGGGTTTTCATTAATTTATTTATTTTTAGTTTTCAACATTCACTTCCAACATTCCCTTCCCCCTCCCTCTCCAAGATGGCATGCAATCTGATATGGGCTCTACACATACCTTCCTATTAAACACATTTTCACATTAGTCATATTTCATAGAAGAATTATAATGAATGGGAGAAACCATGAGAGAGAAAAACAAAACGAAAAAGAAAATAGTCTGCTTCGCTCTGCATCCTGACTCCATAGTTCTTTCTCTGGATGTGAAGGGCATTTTCCATCATGAGTCCTTTGGAATTGTTTTAGGTTCTTGCATTGCTGAGAAGGGCTAAGTCTATCAAAATCAGTCATCACACACTGTGGCTGTTACTGTGTATAGTGTTCACCTTGGTCTGCTCACTTCAGTCATCATCAGTTCATATAACTCTTTCTAAGTTTTTCTGAAGTCCACCTGTTCATAATTTCTTACATTCTTACATTCATATACCACAACTTGTTCGGCCATTCCCCACTTCATGGGCATCCCCGCAATTTCCGGTTCTTGGTTGCCACAGAAAGAGCAGCTATAAATATTTTTGGACATGTGGGTCCTTTTCCCATTTTTACAATCTCTTTGGGATACAGCCCTAGAAGCAGTATTGCTGAGTCAAAGGGTATGTATGTTTTTGTAGCCCTTTAGGCATAGTTCCAATTGCTCTCCAGAATGGTTGAATCAGCTGACAGTTCCACCAACAATGAATTACTGTTCTACCTTTCTCACATCTTCTCCAACATTTATCATTTTCTTGTTTTATCATGTTAGCCAATCTGATAGGTGTGATGTGGTCCTCTCTAGTGTTTTTAACAGGAATGGGTGCTATATTTTGTCAGAGGCTTTTTCTGCATCTATTGAGGTAATCATATGAGTTCTACTGGTTTTGTTATTGATATGGCCAATTATGCTTACAGTTTTCCTAATATTGAACCAGTCCTGCATTGCTGGCATAAATCCCACCTGGTCATAGTTTATGATCCTTGTGATATATTGCTGTAATCTCTTTGCTAGTATATTGTTTTAAAATTTTGCATCAATATTCGTTAAGGAAATTGGTGTATAATTTTCTTTCTCTGTTTTGGCTCTCCCTGGCTTGGGGATCACCACCATATTTGTGTCATAAAAAAAGGAATTTGGTAGGACTCCTTTGCCTATTTTTCCAAAGAGTTTATATAGTATTGAGATTAATTGTTCTTTAAATGTTTGGTAGAATTTGCTTGTGAATCCATCTGGTCCTGGGGATTTTTTCTTACAAAGTTCATTGATGGCTTGTTCAATTTCTTTTTCTGACATTAGACTATTTAAGTATCTTATTTCTTTTTTTAATCTGGGTAATTTATATTTTTATAGATGTTAATCCATTTCATTTAGACTATCAAATTTATGGGCATATAATTGGGCAAAATAGCTCCCAAAATTTGTCTTAATTTCCTCTTCATTGGCAGGGAATTTACCTCTTTTATTTTTGATATTGGTTATTTGGTTTTCATCTTCCCTCTTTTTAAAATCAAATTAACCAATGGTTTATTTATTTTATTGGGTTTTTTCATAAAACCAGCTTCTAGTTTTATTAGTTCAATGATTTTCTTACTTTCAGTTTTATTAATCTTGCCTTTAATTTTCAGGATTTCCAAATTGGTGTTTAATTGGGGATTTTTAATTTGTTCTTTTTCTAGTTTTTTTTTAGTTGCATGCACAATTCATTGATCTGCTTTTTCTCTATTTTATTAACATAAGCAATTTGAGATATGAATGTTCCCCTAAGTACTGTTTTGTCTGCATCCCATAAATTTTGGTGTGTTGTCTCATTGTTTTTATTTTATTTAATGAAATTATCAATCGTTGCTATGATTTGTTCTTTGACCCACTTGTTTTTTATGATTAGATCATTTAATTTCCAATTAATTTTTAATCTTTCTTTCCATCATCCATTATTGAATGTTTTTTATTGCATTATGACCTGAAAAGGATGCATTTACTATTTCTGCAAACTGCATTTGGTTGTGAGGTTTTTTTGTGTTGGTGTCATGTACTGCTGAGAAAAAGGTATATTCCTTTCTATCCCCATTCAGTTTTCTCTAGAGATCTATCATATCTAACTTTTCCAGAATTTTATTCACCTCCTTTACTTCTTGTTTTTTGGTTAGATTTATCTGGTTTTGAGAGGAGAAAGTTGAGATACCCCACTACTATAATTTTATTATCTATTTCTACCTGTAACTCATTCAACTTCTTCAAAAATTTAGATTCTATACCATTTGGTACATAAATGTTTGCTATTGATATGATTTTGTTGTCTGTGGTACCTTTCAGCAAAACATAGTTTCCTTTCTTATCTCTTTTAATTAGGTGTGTTTTTTACTTTTGCTTTGTCTGAAGTCATGATTGCTACCCCTGCTTTCTTCAACTGAAGCATAATAGATTCTGCTCCAGCCATTTGCCTTTTGTTTGCATCTCTCTGCTTCAAATGCATTTGTTGTAAACAGCATATTTCTGGTTTTTAATCCATTCTGCTTTCCACTTCCATTTTATGGGTGAGTCCATCCCATTCACATTTATGGTTATGATAACTAATGATGTGTTTCTTTCCGTGCTATTTTTTGGTTATCTCTCTCTCTCTCTCACCCCATACCCTTTCCCTCATCTCAAGTGTTTTACTTCTGATCACTGCCTTCCCCAATATACCCTCTCTTTTATACACTCTTCCCCTCATACACTTCTTCCCCCTTTTATTATCCCTATCCCTTTATACTTCCTTATATGGTAAGATAGATTTTTCTGTCCAACTGAGAATATATGTTATTCCCTCTTTGAGCCAGTTTTGAAGAGAGTAAGATTTAAGCTTTGCCTGCCACCCCCTCCCATCTTCTCCTCCATTATAATAGCTCTTTCATGCCTCCTTTATTTATCCCATTTATTCTCCTCCCTCCTTCTTCCAGTGCAGTTTTCTTTCTCACTCCTTTATTTTTTGGGGGGGTGTATTATGCCATCAGTGTCACCTTACATCCATATGCTCTATCTACATATACTCCTTCTTAATGCTTTTATAGCAATAAAGTTGTTAAGAGTTATAAATATTAACTTGCCATGTAGAAATATAAACAGTTTAGCTTTAATTTCTTAGTTTTTCACTTTCTTGTATCTTTTTTTTTTACCTTTTTATGTTTCCCTTGAGTTTTGTATTTGGAGATCAAATTTTTTATTCAGCTCTGGTCTTTCCATTAGAAATGCTTAAAAGTCCTCTATTCATTAAATGTCCATTTCCCCCCTGAAAGATTATATTCAGTTTTACAGGGTGATTTTCAGTTTTAATCCTAACTCCTTTGCCTTCTGGTATATAGTGTTCCAAGCCCTCCGTTCTTTAATGTGGAAGCTGTCAAATCCCGTGTTATGCTGACTGTAACTCCACAATATTTGAATTGTTTCTTTTTGGCCTCTTACAGTTCTTTCTCCTTGACCTCCAAGCTCTGGAATTTGGCTATGATGTTCCTGGGAGTTTTCATTTTGGGATCTCTCTCAGGTAGTGATCAGTGGATTCTTTCAGTTTCTGTTTTGCCCTATGCTTCTAATATATCAGGGCCGTTTTCTTTGATAATTTCTTGAAAGATGTTGTCCAGGTGTTTTTTTTATCATGGCTTTCAGGCAGTCCAATAATTTTTATATTATCTCTCCTGGATCTATTTTCTAGGTCAGTTGTTTTTCCAGTGAGAAATTTCATATTCTTTTTTTTTTACTTTTTTGATTTTGTCTTATATCTTGATGTCTTATAGAGTCATTAGTTTCCACTTGTTCAATTCTAATTTTTAAAGAATTATTTTCTTCAGTGAGTTTTGTACTTCTTTCTTCCATTTGGCCAATTCTGTTTTTTAGGGAGTAATTTTCCTCAGTAAACTTTTGTATGTCTTTTCCCATGCTATTGGTGTTTTTCATGATTCTCTTGCATTAATCTCATTTCTTTTCCCAATTTTTCTTCTACTTCTCTAATTTGCTTTTCAAAATCCTTTTTAAGCTCTTTCAGGAATTCTTTTTGGGCCTAAAACCAAATTGCTATTTTTCTTTGGGGCTTCACTTGTAGCCATTTGACACTACTGTCCTCTTCCAAGTTTATGCTTTGATCCTCCCTATCACCATAGCAACTATAGTCAAGTCTTTGCTTTGTGTTTTGCTCTTTTTTCCCCTTTTTTGTGTGTGACTTGGTGTTTTTATGTGAGAGTTGGGCTCTGGGCCTACACTGTCCCAAGCTTTTTGTGCTGGGACTCTGGGTCTTATTGCTGGCTTTCACTGGGTTTTGGGGCCTAGCTGCTTGTTTTCTCTAGGAGGGAGGCTTTCCTTCTGGCTTAAACTGAGGTTGGGGCCTCCCAGTTGTCCTCCCTTGGGTATGCAGTTTAGTTGTTGGCCTGCTTCAGGGGTGGGACCTTGCTGCTGGGTTGCTATGGAAACACAATTTCTGTGGGTAGGCCCCAGTGGTCTTGCTGTTGGCCAGCCCCAGGGCAGGGCTTTACTACTGGTCAGCAGTGGGGTAGAGGCCTCTCTGGTGGCTTGTGCTGAGGATGAGGTTTCTGGGGTGGGACTGCTAACCTGCACAGGGGACTGCTGGTTTGCAGTAGGACAGGGCCTCTCTGGTGGATTGACCTAGGCATGGAGCCTTGCTGCAGGCCCCCTGCTGTGACGCTGCTGCTGCCAATCCTCTTGGACCTTGCTCCCCTCCCATCCCATTGAGACAGGTCGTTACTGCTGGGCTGGTAAGCTGCTTCCCTGCTCCTAAAGCATTTCTGAGGTAGTTTTATAGTTATTTGGAAGGGAATTTGGGAGGACTTCAGAGGGTTTCTTCCTCACTCTGCCATCTTGGCACTGAAAGTCTTTGTAGGGCTTCTGAGTGACCCTCAGGAGAGTACAAAAATGTGATTTCCCTTTCATCCACATTTTGATCAGATCCTCTCCATATGAACTCTCATGTAGCCTTAACAACCCATCTTCTGCCAGTGGACAAGTACTTCTTGAAGTCTGCTAGGTTGAATTGGCATTGTTCTCTCCCTCCAATCACCAGAGAATCCAGCTAATTGCCCTGTTTCCAACAAATGGTTGTGATATATTGTTGTAGTTGGGCCCTGACTATTCTCCTGTACTATTTGGTAGCCTGGAAGATTGCCCAAAATCTAAACTAATTTGTATGAGATGGGAATTGGTACAAGACACTATTTAACATAAGACACCAAGATATCTTAGCTGTACTCTATCACTTAGTTAGGGTTCCAGACAGAATTCAAACATATCATTCTTTGTTCCACTTGAGGCCTTCCTGAGCTTTGGATAAAGGGCTAGCAGTGAACTTTCTTAGCTGATCTCTAAGCTTAGGAAGTATTGGTTGTGAATTTTCTCATCTTTCTCCTCCACATTCCAAAGGACCAATCTATGGTAAACCTTCACTCCAACATCAGAAATGAGGCAGTAAAGCCTGTATCATCTTTCCTAGTAACTTTATATGCAAGCATGAGAAATGCCACATGTTGACTCCGCTGAACCTTCTGCTCAGGCTTCTGAGTCTTCAGCAGGCTCAGTAATAAATGGTTAAAATCCTTCACGCCTCCTTGAAGGTCTCAAAGTATGCTTCTAAACTTCTTGATTCTTGCTAAAACCAGTGTCTCCTTGAGTAATTTACTCTCAAGTTTCAACTTTGGTCAGAGCTGCCACAGGTAGGAGAGCCCCCACAGAGGAAAGCTACTGCTTTGGTTTTATTTTCCCCACTTCAGCAGGCCTCTGCCTATTGGGTAAGATGATTTTTCTCCACCAAGATTTTGCTAACTTTTTCCCAATCTCCTTCAGAGTTAAAAGTTTGTACGTATAATCTCCAAAGACTTGCTAGTAGTTGACTTCTCCATCATGCCCTCAGGAAGCTCGTTATTTGGAAAACTTCATCATCCTATAGGATCAGCCTTGGAACTCTACCTCATCACTACCCTGATCTCTCTGATTGGAGGATGGGGCCATGAATTCTGAACCTCCATTTAAGGAAAGAGCTCGGCTCAGATATCTCCTCATTTTTCACGTGGCTGCACTACCCAAGGACTTCTCTGACTGACCTCTCCACTATGCCCTTATGTTGATCACTTGACCCTTCTCCCTTTTTTTTTGAGCTTTGTCTTACCCCATTAGATTGTAACCTCTTTAAGGGCAGAGACTGTCTTTCCTTTTATTTTTTTTAATTTCTATCTCCTGTTCTTAGCATAGTACCTGGAACATAGCAGGTGCTTACTAAATGTTCAGTGACTGACATACATTCCATATAAACAGAACTAGTGGATAGCCTTTTCCTTAAAATACTCCAAACATACCTCACACTTCCTGTACATATTTGCTGTCATACTAGGCCACCAAAATCTATTTTGTTCAGGGATTCTCCTTACCTAAATATAATATATATATACATGCATATATATATTATATATATATATACGAGTACTACCATGTAGAACTTTCATGGCCAAAGAACAGAGGATCCTCTTCCTATTCCCTTCCTGTTTTCTTTCGCCCCCATAGAAACACATCTTATCAAGCTCGATATCAATATCATATCAGTATCATCGAGAGAAGCTAAAATACATAAGGATCCTACATAGCACTAACCCCTTTCTCTCATACCTCGTATGAGATCAGTTATTGTCAGCCGTAGTACTCCACTGCACAGCTACCACTTTTGCCATTCTCTCCAGAATAGAATAATGGCATTTCAGTCCCTCAATCATGCGCTGATTCCTGTTGCTTTGACTTCCTACAGGACCCCACATCCTATGATTGCTCTCACTGATGCTTATCTAAGAACAATCAAAGCCGATTAGTCTAACAAAAGAGCAAATGAGAGGTTGGCATTTCTTCACCAAGGCTTAAAATATACAAGTGACGGGCTCACAGTCAGGGATAGAGTGCACCTAACAAGGGAAGCTAAAGATGTATTTACATGGAATCTTGCAGGTTTAGTTTTTTAAAATGGATTTAAGCTGAAAAAGAGGAAAGAGCGGTCTATCTCTGATTCCTCTTTGTTTTCTCATTCCCCCCCTTTATTCCTTTTCTCCTCTTCTTCTTGCTTCCCCATAGAGACACATATTATCAAACAAGATATCATTATCATGTTAATATCATCAATGGTAGCTAAAATATATGAAGGGTAGCAGAAGACATGCTCCAAAATTCACAGGAGCTGACTATAAAACCCTTGGCCTTGGATATCAGTACAGAAATATACTTAACAATGGGAAGAGATCCTAATGCAAAGGGATAAATTTGACAACTTGACTGTTATTGAGATTTAATGCGATGAAATCCATGACTAGAGTATGGTTCTTGGAAAGAAAACCTAATTTATAAGTAACTGAATAGGTGAAAAGAGTATCAGAGTTAAATATATATATATGTATACATATATATATATATATATATATATTTATACACACACACACACACACACACACACACACACACTTATAAGATAGACTTGTAAGGACATCCAGGAACCAGAGAGGAAAACATTTGAGTGAAAGTCAACAGAAATAGAAACAATATTGTTATTGGAATAAACTACCAACCAATAGATGAAGACTTCAGGACATTGACTTTATGCCAGGAATGGAGAAATGATTCAGTAATGACAGAGGAATTAATTAATTTATTTGAATACCTCCTAGAGTTCTTGCTGCCCAAAAATGTGTCTAATATTATATTGAAAGGTTTATAATATTGTACATGTTATCAGATAGAGTTGTTATAATAACTTGTTTTGCTTCTTTTGTTATAAGGGAGAGATTTGGGGGGGATTCAGATGGGGGGGTGCTTATGGAAACTGATAGTCAAAGAAAAAGGCAGCAATAAAACATTAAAAAATGTTAGTGCCCAGTTTGACATCACTTTGACTGTGATTTATAGCCCAGATAAAAACACTTAAGCCTTGGTTTACAAGAATAGACCCCCCCCCAAAAAAAACAACAGCACAACCACTCAATAACTTAGAAGCATAATGGTACTCTCAGCCTAAAACTTCTGTAGTAACCACACAAGAACTTAAGCATTTTTTCATTTGAAAAATACTTGCTCATCTCCAAGATATTGCCAAGTTGAGGCAGCTTTGCAATATGATTGGTGAGTTATTTTAAAAGGGTGGGCACTTGGCAGGCTGAGACCTGATACTGGAAATATGCCAGATGGTAATTCTTTAGAGAAGTATTAAGCAGTAATAATTATGTCCTAGTTTGGAGTTATTGATTTGCAACTATTTAAAAATCAAGGATCTGATTACATTAAAAAAACATTTTGTTTCTGAATTGTCAATTCTTCAAATGGATAGTTTTGTAGTATAGATTGCTATGTGGCCTTGAGATTGGAAAAAAATATGTGTATATATATATATATATGTGTGTGTGTGTGTGTGTGTGTGTGTGTGTTTGTGTGTGTATACATACACATATATATACACACATATATGTATACACAGCTTTACCTTGTATCCCTGTTAGAAATTACATCTTCATGCTTTTCCTGCCCCTTTACAAGACATAAAAATATAGTGTCAAGTTCAAAGTTCAAGTCAGAGTTTATTGAAGCACTGGGTACCTACTTGCCACATCACAAAAGTTTTCCAGTCTTGGTGTTTAAAGGAGGGAATGCAAAGCCCCTGTCCTCAAAGTTTTTGTTGTCTGCATGTCCCTCCTGTTTTCTTCTGGGGGGCATCAATGCATCTCGAGCCCCAACTATTAGCTTTGAGCCAATGTTCCAGTTTTTAGGATTTCAGTAAGTGTGGCATCCATTCAAATACGCTGCAAAAGCCCATCTTCTTTCATCAATACTCTAGCCAAAGCTGCAGCAGAATCTCAGTTGCAGATGAAACCTAAGGGTGATAGAAATGTGCACAGTATATGTGCACAGAACATGGCTCGTTGCCAGTGAGACTTGTGCTCAATAAGTAGATGTGAAATATGTTGTCCAGTATGTGTGTGATTGAAAAAGGAAATTAACCAGTCATATAGTGAAGTAGGGGAGTATAATAGTCTGATACTGCATTGTTTCCACAAAAGATTAAAAAGTATTTAAGAAACATTAACAAAATAGGTGTTCTTTGACATCCTTTCTCTGCAATTTCCATTCCTCTTTATTTTGTCTCTTTTTTCTTAACCTGTCTAATTCTGTCTTCTGAGAAATCCCACCTTATCCTTGTCCATTCTAGTTATTCTCCTGTATTTCTACCTTTCACTGTCGAAATTTTTCATATGTATATTTACTACCTTCATTTTCTTACAAGTCATTCTTTATATATTCTTTGTTCCACTATCTCCACTGTATTGAAATGTCTTTCTCCAGGATGAGAAGTGACCTAATTTATAAATCAAATGGCCTTTTCTCGGTCCTTCTCTCCCTTGGCCTCCACAGGTACGGCTGTCTGTGAGTTAGTAGGTAAGGCCTACAACATTACCTGAGACATATAGGAAGAGATTAAGTAACTTGCTCAGAACCACAGAGAGGTAGAGGTGGGATTTGAACCCGGGTCATCCTGATTCCAAACTCAGCAGGGATCAGTCCTTTAACCTCCATGACTCAAGCAGCAACCTAGGATTTAATCTTCTAAGTCATAGCAAAATTATAAACCCTTAGTATTCTTTGAGCTTTCCTGACAACCCTGATGTCTTCTTTATTTTTGAAACTCCCTCTTGACTTCCATAATATTACACTACTCTTCCATTTCTGTCCCCTTTTACAAACTGCTTTTCTTCCATCCACTTCTTTAATGTGAGCATTTCCTGGACTCATTGTTTAGTCCTTATACAGTCTTTCTCAGAAATCTCAACCACTCCCACCTTTTCAACTGTTATCTTTCTATAGGTGATTTCTAAATCTCTATATTCTACTAATTTTCTCCTGATCTTCATTCTCGCATGTATAAGTGCGTACTTGAAATTTTTAGCTGGATGCCCTCTTTGTACCTCAAGATTCGGTATAACTCAAGCTGAACTCATCATCTTCCTTCTCAAACTAACTCCCTTTCCTGACTTCCCTGATGATGGTACTATGGTAGTATGGGCATATAAAAGCACAAGAGTCGGAGGGTTATTTAGTATAAAACAATAATTTAGTATAATAATTTAGTATAAAAGCCTCTGGGGGCATCATTTTATGACAGCATGGTATAAGAGTTGGTCTTCATAAGGATGACTTTGAGTTCTCTGAACAATGTTGTCATACCTTCTGTTTAAAGAGTCAGTAAAGTTCATTTTAAAAGAAGGACATTGATGATGAGAAGTATGCCCAGAGGAGCATAAGCAGGATGGTAAAAGGCCTCAAGTTCATACCATAAAATTGGTTGAAGGAACAGGGGATGCTTTGCCTGGAGAAGAGCTGGCTCAAGGTGGACATGATAGCTGTCTTCAACTATATGAAAGACGATTACATGAGAGAAAGATTAGAATCACAGCAGTCTTTTTACAGTGTCAAAGAGCTGAAGACAAAGTAGATATCCATCAATCGGGGAATAGCTAAACGAATTTTGCTAAATGGATGTAACAGAGTATTTCTGTATCATGAGAAACAATGAATATGAATAATTCAGAAGAGATTTATATGAGGTAATGTTAAGTGAAATAAGCAGAACCAACAAAATACATACAGTGACAACTACAACAGTGTAAATTGAAAGAACAAAAGCAATAAATACCCCATCCCTCTCAAACCTGAAGACTGTATAATCACCATGACTGAGATTGGCTTGAAAGAGGAAAGGAGAAAATGAGCTCTTCTTTCTTAGGGTGACTTAATGTAGAATCATATTTCTTCCATTTGAAAGTAAACTTGAGAACAGGGACTGTCACTCTTTCTTTTTTAACTATACGCATTGCATAGCACTATGCCAGGCTTATAGGATTGTTGGTACTTAATAAATGCTTATTCATTGGTGGATATACTGTCAGCTTAGGTTTATAAATTGATTAGTTTTGCTAAGCTCTTTTTCTTCCTATTAATCTTTGTTACAATGGCTAGCACTTTGGGTGGGGGAGGTATGTTTGGAAATGAAAGTGGCAAAAAAAATCAATAGCAATTTAAAGAGAATAAAAGAATTAGATTTGTTCTGTGTGCCACTTGACAGAAGAAATAGGATCAATGGGTGGAAGATACAGACAGGCAAATTTAGGTCTGAAACTATAAAAAAACAATTCTTCATAATTAGAGTCATCCAAGAGTGCAGTTGGGATGCCTTGCAAGGTTTGGGATTGTGACATAATCCCTCCCCACCAATTTTAGTGGAGGTCTTAAAACAAAGTTTATATCATGACTGGACCTTTACATTGAAGAAGAGGTGTGGTGTGTGTGTGGGGTGTGTGTGTGTGTGTGTGTGTGTGTGTGTGTGTGTGTGTGTGTGTATCTTTTCAGGTACAGGTTAGATTAGATGGCCTCAAAGTTCTCTTCCAGTTCTGATTCTGTACCTAGTCATTGGGCAGCACTGGTGCCCAGGTGCCTCAACCTATATCTGGTACTAGAGAGCATTCAAAGAAAATACCAACCCTCTTTGTTTCTCCAAGAACTGTTTACAGCTCTCCTTTACCTCTGCCCTTTTGTGGATAGTAGTGCATGTCTAGGGGCAAGGTCTTTATAAATTTATCCAATTAGTTATTAGTACTTTCTACTAATTCCTCAAATGACCATATATATGCTTACCTAGTTACATCATATCCTCCCAATTAGGTTTCTTGACTTTTCTTCCCTTTGTTTCCTTGCTGCCTACTTGGTTCCTTGATCAAGTGCCTACTAGGCACTTGAAAAGTGCTTATTGGATTCAATACATGCATATAGATGAAAGGTATATATGAAAGATAGCAGATTAAAAGAAGAATTTTAACCTAGATGTTGAATATCTTTTGTTGTTATGTACACACAGTTCCTCAGTGGGTAGTGCACTTCCACGAAGACGTTGCTGTGCATATATTACCATTGGAATGATATGTATTTTCATTGGAGTTGGATTAACTGTAAGTGTTATATTAATGGTGAGATGAATAAAGTTCTCTAATTTTAACTCTACAACATAGGGGTAGCTTTATGGTATTGCAAAAAGAGTTCTGGTCTTAGAAATCTGGGTTTAAATTTGTCCTTAACTACTTGTGTGACCTTGGCAAGTCACTTCACTTCCTGGACCTCAGTTTCTTCATTTGTAAAATGAGGAGCTGGACTGGATGACCCCTAAAGTTACTTCCATCTCTTAGTCCTCTGAGCCACCCATTGGCTCATAAACTTCACTGTGGAACTAATAGAAGTCAGTTGGCTTCTACTTCTTGCTAGGACTAACTTTGCCACTGTCCTGTGGCTCATTCCTGTTGATACGGGAGGACTATAGGTATGGAGTACAGAAAATAATTTTCTTTCTTCCTAATGCATGCTAAGAGAGAAAGATCCCATATCAGGGTGGGGAGGATTCAGTCTGAGAAAAGAGCAAAGCTTAGTAGGCATAGAGAGAAGGCTCAAAGACTGAAGTAAATTAGTCCTTTTCCAACTTTTAACTTTTGTTATCCTCTGTCTCTCAAGGAAAATTCACTCAATTTGGTATCATTTACTGTACTTACCTGTACCCCCTCTGGTCAGATAGACTGGATGCTTTTTAGAATTTATCTGTGTCTAATCATTTTATAAAGCTAGTGGCCAGCAGATATTTTTATAAACGAATAAAGATCTGAGAACATCTACTTTAGGTTGACTATAATTTACCCTCATATCAAGTAAATATTGTTTGGGGATGGTTATTTTTTTCTATCTGTTGATATATTTTAGATGCTAAGTAGTAATATAAAAGTTTGCTAAGTAGTAATATGCATTTTTCATCATTTAAGATGCCATTTTTTTCAATTTTTCTAACCCTAAATTATTTTGTTTTTCTTTTCATTTTAGGTTGGTACACAAGATTTTGCCAGACGATTTCATGCAACCTATGTTTCTTGGGCAATTGCTTATCTCTTAGGCTTGATCTGCCTTATCCGAGCTTGTTACTGGGGAGCCATAAAAGTCAGTTATCCAGAACACAGTTTTGCATAAGCTTGCTTCTAGTGATAGATTGCTGCAGGTGAGAATCTTTAGTAGTTCTGGATAAAACAAGTGGACATTTAAAAATAATTTTCCTTGATGGATTCCATTCTAAGTACAGTAGTTCCAAGTTGGGGGGAGGGCCTTTTTAAAAAAATAAATATCCATTGCACTGCATTATATGCAAAGAATTTATTTTGCTGCTAGATTTCCAAGTTCTGAATAATAAAGCTATGTTTACATGTTTATTTACGTATCTTATAAGGTACTTTAAAATTTTTCACTCACATTTTAGGTTTTACATCTCCTTTTCATAATTTTAAATTTTTTTGTTGCATTACTTTATGATCTAAGTGTTTAAGAGCAAGATGTTAATCAGTGTTTCAAAAATAACCTCATAATCATACTTAGATTTTAATTACAGCTGTATCAAAGTGGCTTGCTTTAAGATCTAAGCAATAAGCATTCTGCCTGAATTTACTGTAACTTTTACAGAAGATCATAGTGACCTTATTCAAAACACAATGTTTGAATCTACTTTCGAATACTGTGACACTATTACTATAAGGAAAACATTTGTAAACACTGTATGTTTGTTTTTCAGGTAGAAAGAAATAATATTTTGGTAGCATTGAAATAGAATGATAAAAAATCATTTGTCCACTATAGGAGAAAATGTTGGATAAATGTCTCTTCTCAAGGATCCCAGAAGTTGTTTTTTTCTGATTTTATTTGTCTGTCCTAAAAAGCCCTGATCTAGATTCATGGACTTAATTTTAATAATTTGTAGGAGTTCCTTTACCCGGTCTGGGGAAAGTGTTTCATAAAATGTTTTGTAATACATAACTCTCTTGTAGAAAAAAGGTAGGGTTCCATTTGTTTGCTTCTTGTCATTTGATTGTGGCAAAATTTCCCTTTGGGGGCCATGCTATACTGGTCATACGGAAAAGGAGTTATTGACATTTTGTGCTAGCTAAAAGGATGAGTATACAGTTAAGTCTTATCACTCCATCCTAATATAGCTGGTCAATTAAATACCCACTTTATATAAGGTGGAATAAGCAACAAGAAGCAACTTAGTTTTCTAAGAATTCACAAGGGTTAAGGGACCAGCTCTCACACTGCCCATCTTTGCAATTTTGAAAACAATTTTTTTGCAAATCTGAGAGAGAATGTCCTGAGCTCTTTATAAGCTAGTAGTTTTTAAAGTAATGGGGGTTGGAGTAAATTAGTTAGGTATTGCAGGAATAAGAAAATATTTAAAAATATTTCTGTTCCTAATTTGGTCAAGAAGACACTCAAGATAATCTGGAATACAGTAAGTGTAAGCTTCAAAGAGTAAATTATGTTTAATGTACAAATGCAGTAGCTCAGGATTATAATGTACCTTTTAAAGTACACTAATAAAGATAATTATTCAAAAGTTTCCCTGTTTTCCCTCCATGTAATTATTATTTTTAGTTAAGATGTATCTTCTCTGACTGGTCTGTGTCATTTGTGATTTTATTTCACAGTAGCCCACACTAGGAAGGAGCAGATTTAGGGCAAGTCCTCTTAATGACCTCTTTTGTATTTCAGACGAAGTATGGAAACAAGTTATGGATAAATGGAAATAACTTCCTTTTAAAAATATATTTTGTCCTAGAAAATGTAGGTGTATTTCTTTATCCCTATTCACAGACATAATTTATCCCAACAATTATTAACTACTCATTTGTCAGAATCATACTAGTTGCAAAAATATGGTAAGCCATACTCCTTAGAGGAATTTAAAAGAGACCAAGAACTGTTTATAATGGATTTACTACATTCAGTTGTGAAAAAATAAACTGTTAGCCCTCAATTATTTAACGGCTGATTATCCAGTTTGTGAATTTTCCAGCCTATTCATCCTTCGTTTCCTTAGGCATTTCTCTAATTATATCAGAGGATAAAGAAATAAACTAAAATTCAGATAAATCAGTTTGGCTAATTGCTAACAGTTGCGATTTGTGATGGGGGATTTGAAATTATTGGCAAAAATGAGGTTTAGAAAGCATCTGTGGATTTAATTTATTCATTTTACCCACATTCCATTTGCATAGGTATTTGAAGCGTTGTTTTATTCATCTAGATCTGTCATTCATATCTTTAGAATAAGTGCTTTCAAAGAAATCACAGAAAATTACTTAAAAGGAAGAGATTAAATAAAAGTGAGTTTAAGAAAAAAAGGGCTTAACTATAGCAACAAATCTACCTTGATTCACTCTTCTTTCTTTTCCACAGAATATTGCCATTTCCCTACAGGAGGGCTTCAGGTATCCTGCAATTAACCAAAAACTTGGTTAATACGAAGGTCTTAGTTACTTCCTTGGGACTAAACTAATGGAAATTTTAGCAGCGTAGGATGGAGCTTATTTTCCCTACTGTTTCTCATCAAGCATTTGGCTTTTAAAAAGTCCTTACAGCACGAGGGGACCATACGTATCTTTGTTAGGCCTCCTCTTTCCACTTCTTCTCAACTTCTCTCAGACTTTAGAATGGCTGCTCAGATACCTGGGGATTCTGCATATGGGATCCATTGCTGGGTAGTGTCTACATAAGGGAAAAAGACATTTTATTAGACCTAGCTGGTATGCGATGGAGTGAAATATAGGAAACTTCGCTGGCATAATGGATAGAGTCCTGGGCCTGAAGGCAGCAAGACTCAAGTTCAAATCCAACCTCAGACAACTACTAGTTGTGTGACCCTGGGCAAGTCACCTAACCTCTGCCTGCCTCAGTTTCCTCATCTGTAAAATGGGGATAATATAGCACCTACCTCCCAGGGTTGTTGTGAGGATCAAATGAGATATTTGTGAAATGCTTAGCATACTGCCTGCCATATGGTAGGCACACTATAAATGTTAGCTATTATGATTCTTGTCATTACTATTGTCCTGGATTTGCCTTAAGGGCACGGTCATGGAAAAATCTTTTCAACTTTCTGGACTTCAGTTTCTTTGTCTATAAAATGGAAAGGTTGGATAGTCTTTAAGATACCTTCAGCTCTAACATGATTCTAAAGGATCATTCATGGAAATTGTTCCAACAAATAAATTATTTTTCCTCACTTCTTCCCTTGTCATTAATTGTTCCCAATGTTTTATTTCTCCATTCCTAAATTCCCTCCTCTTCTGTTGACCTTTTTCTCCTTTCCCTTTGTTCCCTAATCCCAGTGACACTAAAAATACAATATACATCAACGAAAGTGTGGAAAACAGCAAAAAAAATTGAAATACAAAATTGCCTATTTTCTTCCTCTTTCTCTGTATTTAACATGTGATCCATTTTAGACTGTAATCTCCTTGAGGCCAGGAGTTATGTCTATACTTTTTCTATAATCATAACACCTAATTTCTGTGTCATCAGCACTATGCTCATATATACACTTAATAACTGTTATTTTCACTTTGTGTGTTTCTGCTTATGTCCTGTATCCTTTAGTCTCTCATCAGTATTATTAGGTATCATTTAATAAATATCTATGAATACATAGTGCTGCAAAGGACAGGTACAAATCCCATTTAAAAGGCATTGTTCCTGCATCCTGAAAGCTCTAAGTCAAACAGCTTATTATTTGGATAACCATGATGAGCAAACTAAAGACAGGTTATAAAAGGCCATAGTTAACTAAAAATATTACAAACTAAGATCGGTTGTGGTGGATTTGGGTTAGAGCAGTGGGAATAGTGAGAGAAGAGCTTAGACAGGGAGAAGGGTTTTTTAAATCACCATCTTAAGTCTCAGGAAGAATAATCTTAAGGCATCCTTGAACAAAGAGGACTTGCTGAAGTGTGTGGTGCTATGGTCTAAGCAGCGGAAAAGTTATTGACAAAGCATGGCTAGAATAGAGCTAAGTCGATAAGTGATTCTAGTTCACAAATCTGCAGCCTTTCAGAAAGGACCAAGTTACAAACTTCAGTTCTTGGTGGGTTAGGGTAGGAAATGAGTCTGCCTGTGGCCCTGAATAGGCAAGGAGCTGGGAAAAGTCTCCCCTTCTGAAAAAAATCATCTCTACTAGTTGAGAGATTCTTTTAAGATCTACTGTTTTAAAAATGCAAATGTTCCTATCAGTAATGTACATCTTAATGTGGATAATGGCCATAAAAATAAAAAAAATACAAGATACAATCTAAAGGTCACTGGATAGGCATCAGAAAGCAGAGTTATTGACATGGGCCACTGAAACCCAAAAGAATTTCATCCTTGTCACATCAGTCTTTCCTGGAAGAACATGTAGCAATTATATTATTATAACTATAATAATAATTTTCTTCCTCAGAACTTAGCTGGAATTTACTATTCTGAGGTAATGGAGATTTAGAGTGAAGAAGAAAATGTCAATTTATACATATGGAATTCTGATGGGAGAGTACAGTGGAGAGTACATGTGAAGGCAGTGGATTCTTGGGGAAGGAAAAGGAGGGGATAGATGGAGGAACAGGCTCAGAAGATGAGAAAAAGCAGTGAATGTGGAGTTTCCTAGGCAGTTCTTAAGTATCAAACTGGTTATATCCAGACCCAGATAACATTTCTGGAGTCTCAGGGCTGATTAAAACCAACTTCAGTTTATTCAAAATACTGGTAGAGTATCACAGACACCAAGCAGGAGGTTAGCATCTAAACACTCAGAAAATCTATGATACATATGCAGATATGTACAAGCAGGGAGAAGACATTCTGGGCATAGGGAATCAAAGTAGTAAACCAACCTTATAGCTCAAGGAGAGGCAGTGAAATTTGATTTAGGAACTTTGTGAATGTCTGAGGAATATGAAGATCATCTGAAAAGGAAATTTGGCTTGAGAATTGGTTTGTTTTCACTTTGGGATGCAGGCTGTGCTAAAGGAGTAGCACACAGAATTTCACTCAATTCCATATTTGGGGGATAACTGTCTCTTAAAGTTGCCTTATGAAGGATGGAGAACTACAGGACCATGATCTTATTCAGTGGTGCCATGAAGTCCCAGAATCCCCATATCTATCCCATAGTTGTAATAGAAGAATGGGAAGATCTGGATGTGTGTGGATACTAGACTTCGAGAAGGAACTATGGTAAATCAGTAACAATATGCTTAAGAGTACAAGATATACTAGATTGTCTGATGAACAACCAGTAGTTTTCAGTGTTGGACTTACAGAGTAAATGTGATCAAGTCTCCATGGCAGAGAAAGGTAAGGAAAAGGAGTCCTTCATTTGTCCTGTGGGATACTACCATTTTAATGCATATCTCAAGGGATTTCTGACCATAATACTTTTTGCTTCAGCTGAAACATAATAAATTTTACTCCAGCTCCTATTTTAATTCTGTGTGAATCTTTGTTTCAAATGTGTTTCTTGTAAACACCATCTTGTTGGATTGTTTTAGTTCAATCTACCATCCCTTTCTGTTTTATGGGGGAGTTTATCCCATTTACGTTAACAGTGATGATCATTAATCATATATTTCCTTCTATTTCTATTCTCTTATACTTCCCTTCACTTACCTCTTCCTTTTTATATAGAAGTGTACTCTGCTCCAGTGCTCTAGATCTGGTACAATGTGCTTCTGTTCCCCTGTCTCTTTTTTACTCACTCAAAGTCCAATAACAGGCTTCTGTCTTTCCTTTCTTACTTATAAAACTCTCACTGTAATCCATCCTCCATAGGTAGAGTATATTTTGCTTAGAACTACTCTCTCCCTTAATCTACCCTCCCCCTTATAAGCCTTCTCTCTCTTTTTCCTCCTCTTTCCCTATTGAATAAAATGAATTTCTGCATGGAACTATTTGTGTTTTCTTCTCTCCCTTCAACAATTCAGATAAAAGTAAGGTTCTAGTGTTGCCTGCTCCCCTTACTCCTTCCTTTTTGCCTCTATTTTTATTGCCTTCTATTTGTGCACCATGATAATGTGTACAACTCAGTCTGATGCCATTTTTTTTAGATCTTTGCAGAGTAGTTGAGGAGAGCTTATTCCTGACATTCTGCCATTTTGGTGGTCAGCAGTCAAGCCTATCCCAGTACTTTTTGGCAGCTCATCAAAAAAGTGCTTGATGACATGAATTACCTGAAAGTGTTAATGTGTCTTGATGAGTTCAGTTTGGACCCAAGAGAACAAAGCTGTTGATCTGAAGCTGTCAGCTGACCAATTCTAGTTTAGTAGAACCTCTGTTGAGTACATGGGTCACAGAGTATCTCTCTTTTTAAGAAAAATTCAAATTAATTATTTTAATTTTTTTTTTAGATTTTGAGTTCCAAATTCTCTCCCTCCCTCCTGCCCCTCTCCTACCCATTGACAAAGCAAGGAATATTGTATCAATTATACATTGCAGTATCTCAATAAAGAATATAAATCCTGAGAAGAAATAAACACTCCTCATCTGACCTCATTTCAAAATTTGCGACATGATATTCATAAAGTTAATTTCCTACTATTAGAGGTGGCTGAATAATTATTCAATCATTAAACCTCTTAGTGTTGCATCTCTGAGCATATGGTTGTCAAGGACCAAAATCAGAAGGTCATAAAGGGACAAAATGGAATAAATCCTTTTACACCATTTGGAATTCATTGAAATGAGAACTGTGAGCAAGCATTTAAGGACTTATTTTACTGCCTCAAATATGCCAGTGAAAGCTTTTGAAGAGCGAAGAAAGTAATTTTCAATCAGTGATGGATAAAAGTATAGATGGCATGCTTATCAGTTTTGCAATTGATATGAAACTGGTAGAGATGGCTAATGCATTAGATGACAGTATCAGGAACAGCAAAACATGACAAGCTAGGATGTTATGCTAAATTTAAGAAAATAAAATTTAGTAAGGATTGATGTAAAAGTCTTTCATTTGTGTTCAGAAAATGGACTTACAAGGTACAGAGGAGAGGAGGAGGAGGAAAGGTGTGGCTAAAAAACAGTTCACTTGAAAGTATGTTTTAGTGGACTACAAGTTCATATGAGTCAACAGCATAACATGGCAACCAAAAAGCTAAAGCAAACAGTACATGAAGAAAGGCAGAATCTTTTGGACTAAGGAAGTGATACT
The DNA here is from genome assembly GCF_011100635.1 of Trichosurus vulpecula. NCBI lineage: Eukaryota > Metazoa > Chordata > Mammalia > Diprotodontia > Phalangeridae > Trichosurus > Trichosurus vulpecula. The sequence goes on from NC_050573.1 coordinate 157,966,934, forward strand.
TTCACTGTGTTCTTTGCTCACACCACATCTGGAATACTGTATCTAATTCAGGGCACTTGATAAGCTCTAGGGTGTCTAGAGGAAGGCACCTGGGATGTGAAGTGCCTTAAGATAAAGACACATGAGTATTATTTGAAGGATCTAGGGATGTTCAGCCTAGAGAATTTAAGTTCAATTCAATCAACATTTATTAAATACCTACTATATGCCAAGCATTGTGGTAAGAGCTGGGGGTATGAGTAGGAAAAGGAAAGACAGGAAGTGGAGCTAAGATGGCACAGTAAAGGAAGCACTATAGTCAAGCTCTCCCAACATTCCCCTCCAAACAACTTTAAAATAATGTCTCAAATAGAATTCTGGACTGGCAGAGCCAACAAAACAAAAGAGTGAGACATTTTTCCAGCCCAACATAACTTAGGCGACTGGAAGGAGAGGCCTGTGATACTAAGGAGGGAGCTAGCCTGTAGCCCACATGGGGGCAACACCAGGTTTGGGCCCTGGAGGCAGCAGCAGCAGCTGCTTCAGAAAACTCTGCTTTCAAAGAGACAGTAAGAGGCAAGGGGATCAAACAACTGGTCAGAAAGATTACAGAGAGCCCCAGTACTAGCACTGGGCACTGTTTGGCAACTCCATTGCTCATATTCACTTCCAGGTTACAGTTTCAGGGTGAAATGGATCAAGACCCCTGAGAAGCCATATTGCTTTTGGTCCCAAGGAAACAAGGACCTTCAGAAGCAGTGGTACTTGTGGTTGCAAAGGATTAGGGGCGTTTCCTGGGTAAAAACCAGAATGCAGACCAGGAGAGCAGTGATCACAGCTCTCTCCAAATCACACCACCTTGGAAGCACCCAAAACTTCCAAACCCCTAAAACTAGCTCTAAAAAACAGCACTGTGAAAAAGCTTGAAGCTTGGGATAGTGCCTACCCCCACCCCACTCCAGGAACAAAATCCAACTTTAACATAAAGTTCAAAGTCAAGAAACAAGCTGAAAAAATTAGCAAACAACAAGAAAAGAACCTGACCACAAAAATCTGCCACGGAGACAGGGAACATCAAAACACAAACTCAGAAGAAGACAATGATGTTTTTTTTTAAAGCTACAAGCAAAGCCTCAAAGAAAAATGGGAATTGGACACAAACCCAACTAAGATTCCTAGAAGAGATAAGCCATTATCTACAAATTCAGATGAGTGCAAGAGGAAAAATTGGGAAAAGAAATGAGATCAATGCAAGAAAATTATGAAAATACAATTAATTGCTTGGTAAAAGAGGTCCTAAAAATACTGAAGAAGGGAGCCAAGATGGTGACTGGAAAGCAGGGACTAGTGTGAGCTCCCCACCACGTCCCTCCAAAAACCTATAAAAATGGCTCGGAACAAATTCTAGAACTGCAGTACCCACAAAATAGCAGAGGGAAGCAGGGATCCAGCCCAGAACAGCCTGGATGGTCAATGGATGAGGTCTATCAGGCATGGACTGGAGGGGAGCAGAGCTCAGCATGGGAGGCAGCAGGACCAACCAGACCAGGAGCTGGGCACGACAGGGCCTAGCACCCTGAAGCAGTGAGTTGTGGCAGTTACCAGACTTCTCAACCCACAAACACCAAAGACAACAGAGAAGGTTAGTGGGAAAAGCTTCGGGGGGCAGAGTTCTCGGTTGGGCCACTGCCCCAAGGGCAGCGGGGGAGGTGCAGCTACAGAACTACAGCTTCAGTTACTTCCAGCCCCAGGCCCACGTGGTGGGAGGAATTAAGTGGCGGATCAGAGGAGGAGTGCAGAGCCTGCTGAAGATTTGTGTCAGGTCCGGGTTGGTGGTTCTTGAGGAAGGAGGAGTGCTGGGGTGGCAGAGCTGGCTGTATAGAAATAGCTCTAAAATCAACGGTGCATCCCCTCAAGCTTGGAACAAAGTACTCTTTACTCTACAAGCAGTCATACCCTGACGAAAAACTCAAGGGTCAAATAAGTTGGCTGGGAGCATGGCCAGGCAGCGAAAACACACCCAGATTCAGTCTCAGACTTTGGAATCCTTCTTTGGCGAAAAAGAAGACCAAAATGTACAGCCTAAAGAAGTGAACGAAGTGCAAGAGGCTACACCGAAAGCCTCCAGGAAAACATGAACTGGTCTCAGGCCATGGAAGAGCTCAAAAAGGAGTTGGAAAAGCAAGTTAGAGAAGTAGAGGAAAAATTGGGACAAGAAACGAGAATGATGCAAGAAAACCATGAAAAACAAGTCAATGACTTGCTAAAGGAGACCCAAAAAATACTGAAAAAAAATATTGAAGAAAACAACACTTTTAAAAATAGACTAACTCAAATGGTAAAAGAGCTCCAAAAAGCCAATGAGGAGAAGAATGCCTTGAAAAGCAGAATTAGCCAAATGGAAAAGGAGGTCCAAAAGACCACTGAAGAAAATACTACCTTAAAAATGAGATTGGAACAAGTAGAAGCTAGTGACTTTATGAGAAATCAAGATATTATAAAACAGAACCAAAGGAATCAAAAAATGGAAGACAATGTGAAATATCTCCTTGGAAAAACCACTGACCTGGAAAATAGATCCAGGAGAGATAATTTAAAAATTATTGGACTACCTGAAAGCCATGATCAAAAAAAAAAGCCTAGATATCATCTTTCAAGAAATTATCAAGAAGAATTGCCCTGATATTCTAGAGCCAGAGGGTAAAATAGAAATTGAAAGAATCCACAGATCTCCTCCTCAAATAGATCCCAAAAAGAAAACTCCTAGGAACATTGTCGCCAAATTCCAGAGCTCCCAGGTCAAGCAGAAAATACTGAAAGCAGCCAGAAAGAAACAATTTGAATATTGTGGAAAAACAATCAGGATAACACAGGATCTGGCAGCTTCCACATTAAGGGACCGAAGGGCTTGGAATATGATATTCCGGAGGTCAATGGAGCTAGGATTAAAACCTAGAATCACCTACCCAGCAAAACTGAGTATCATGCTCCAAGGCAAAATATGGATTTTCAATAAAATAGAGGACTTTCAAGCTTTCTCAGTGAAAAGACCAGAGCTGAATAGAAAATTTGACTTTCAAACACAACAATCAAGAGAAGCATGAAAAGGTAAACAAGAAAGAGAAATCATAAGGGACTTACCAAAGTTGAACTGTTTTGTTTCCATTCCTACATAGAAAGATGATGTGTATGATTCATGAGACCTCAATATCATAGTAGCTGAAAGGAATATGCATATATATGTGTGTGTAAACAAATATATATATATATATGTACACACACACGTATGTGTGTGTCTATGTGTGTATATATGTAGGTATATATACATATATAAATATATATGTGTATATATATATACACACACACACAAAGGGCACAGGGTGAGTTGAATATGAAGGGATGATATCTAAAAAAATAAAATCAATTTAAGGGATAAGAGAGGAATATATTGAGAGAGGGAGAAAAGGAGAGTTATAATGGGGTAAATTATCTCGCATAAAAGTGGCAAGAAAAAGTGGTTCTGTAGGAAGGGAAGAGGGGGCAGGTGAGGGGGAATGAGTAAATCTTGCTCTCATCGGATTTAACCTGAGGAGGGAACACCATACATACTCAATTGGGTATCTTACCCCACAGGAAAGAAGGAGGAAGAAGATAAAAAAGGGGGGATGATAGAAGGGAGGGCAGACAGGAGGAGGAGGTAATAAAAAACAAACATTGTTGAAAAGGGACAGGGTCAAGGGTGAAAATTCAGTAAAGGGCGATAGGTTAGGAAGGAGCAAAATATAGTTAATCTTCCACAACATGAGTATTGTGAAAGGGTTTTACAGAATGATACGCATGTGGCCTATGTTGAATTGCTTGCCTTCTTAGGGAGGGTGGGTGGGGAGGGAAGAAGGGAGAGAATTTGGAACTCAACGTTTTAAAAACAGACTTCCAAAAACAACAACAAGAAAAAAAAGTTTTTTCATGCAACTAGGAAATAAGATACACAGGCAATGGGGCATAGAAATTTATCTTGCCCTACAAGAGAAGAAGGGAAAGGGGGATGGGAGGGGAGTGAGGTGCCAGATGGGAGGGCTGACTGGGGAATGGGACAACCAGAATATATGCCATCTTGGAGTGGGGGGAGGGTAGAAATGGGGAAAAAATTTGTAATTCAAACTTTTGTGAAAATCAATGCTGAAAACTAAATATGTTAAATAAATTTAAAAATACTGAAGAAAATAAAACCTTAAAGAACAGAATTGCTCAAATGAAAAAAGAGGCACAAAAGTTCATTGAAGAAAAAAATTCCTGAAAAATTGGAACTGGGCAAGTGAAGCTGATAACTCCATGAGACATCAACAATAAAACAAAGTCAAAAGAACAAAAAAACCCAGAGGAAAATGTGAACTACCTCACTAAGAACCCCCCCCCCCCAAAAAAAAAACTGACCTGGAAAATGGATTAAAGAGAGAGAATTTAAGAATTACTGGAAGCCTGAATGCAATGATCAAAGACTGAGCCTAGACATCATATTTGAAGAATTATAAGACAAAACTGTCTTGATATTCTAGAAATAGAGGGTAAAATAGAAATAGAAAGAATCCACTTCTCTCCTCCTGAAAGAGATCCCAAAATGAAAACTTCCAGGTACATTAGAGCCAAAATCTCCCATGTCAAAGAGAAAAGACTTCAGATAGGCAAAAACAAACCATTCAAACACCATGAAACCACATTTAGGATGACACAAGATTTATCAGCTACGACATCAAAGTAGTAGAGAGCTAGCAGAGAAATTAGTATTATAACCAAGAATAACCTACCCAACAAAACAGTATAAACCTCTAGGAGAAAAACTGGTCATTTAATGAAATAGAGGACTTTCAAGCACTCTCGATGAAAAGACCAGAGATGGATAGAAAATTTGACTTCCAAATGTAAGACTCAAGAGAGGCATAAAAAGGTAAGCATAAAAGAAATCACAAGGGACTCAATGAAGTTAAAATGTTTACATTCCTACATGGGAAAACTATACTTTGTAACTCATAAGAACTTCCTCATTATTAGAGCAGTTAGAAGGACTCTATATAGACAGAGGGCACAGGAGTGAGCCAATTATGTTGGGATGATAAAAAAAATGTATGGGTAAGCAAAATGAATGCACTGGGAAAAGAGGGAAGGGAGAGGAAGAATGAGGAAATTTATCTTACATAAAAGAGGCATGCAGGGAAGCACTTTTATAGTGGAGGGTGTAACATTACTAGAAAATGGGATGAAAGTAAAAAAAAGTGAATGTTGATTCATGGAACCTATGGGAAATAGGGGATTAGGTCACCATAGCCACCAAAAACTGTAACATTTTGCTAGAGATGGCTGAAAATAAGCTTTTTTTGTGCCCAACTCTTTATAACAAAAAAATTAATTCTGATAATATGCATTTTCCTAACACAGTAACCATGAAATAACTCACAAAGTTCAGTAAGCAAAATAAAACTGGTAACATGCAAAACATTTTTTCCCACTAGTACTTCCATAGAATTCTTTGACTTTTTTGCTAACATCTTAATTAAAAAAAGATTTCATTCATTTTTCATAGCACATGAAATCTACAATACCATAAATACTGTACATCAAATAAAATTCTTAAAACCAAAACATTTTTTAATCTGAATCTTATGTTTCACTGTATCAGAGCATTATACTGTATACTATACTGCTGTAAACCTTTCTACCTTGGCTGCCTTCTGAAAACCAAGGGAGAAGTTTCTGGGAATTTAGTTGTTACAGTTGGAAAACACCAAGACTGGTGAGGTCCACACATCACCTTAGAGTCCAAAGGACTTGCACCAGTTTTAACGGCAAATAGTGAAAATATGCAACAAATGCACAAAGAACCCTATATAATGGTAGGATAAATAAGACTAGTGAAATGCCTAATAGGATACCAGCCACTCCACAAATCGCATGTATCACACCTGTCATTTTTTTTCCTTTGCTGCTCACAGCTGCAAATATGTGTAGTTGTCAGTGTAAACATGTAAATAGATTACCAATAAAATCATGTAAATGCTTGAAGTAGTGAAACTTAAACACATGAATGTTGAGGATTGACTATATACACACACAGTTGAGTATAAAAATTTATCTTATCCAGTAGGGAAAGAGGAAGAGAAGGGAATAAGAGAAAGTATGTAGGGTATGTGATAAAATGTAGGATGGATTAAGGGAGGGATGGGTAGGATGGATAGAGGGATGGATTAAGTAGTAGGAAGCAAAACAGACTTTTGAAGAGAGACAGGGTAATAAAAGAGAAAGATAAACAGGAGAAAATAGGATGGAGGGAAGTGCATAGTTAGTAACCATAACTGTGAATGTGAATGGGATCAACTCGCCCATAGAGCAGAAACAGATAGCAGAATATAGTAGAGATGAGAATCCAACAATATGTTGTTTACAAGAAATACACTTAAAACAGACACTGAGTTAAGACAAGGGGCTGGAGCAGAATTGAACATGCTTCAGCTAAAGTAAAAAATGCAGAGGCAGTAATCATGATTTCAGATAAAGAAAAAGCAAAAATAAATTGAATTAAAGGGGATAAGCAAGAAAACTACGTCTTGCTAAAAGGTACCACAAACAATGAAGTAATATTAATACTAAACATATGCACCAGATGACATAGCATCCATATTCTTAAATAAAAAGTAAAATAAAAAGTAAAAATAAAAGTAGAACGAAACTAGTAGGGGACCTCAACTTCCCCCTCTCAGAGCTAGATAAATCGCATCATAAAATAAATAAGAAAGAAATTAAGGAGATAAATAGAATTTTAGAAAAGTTAGATATGATAGACTTCTGGAGAAAATCGAATGGTAATAGAAAGAAATATAACTTTTTTCAGCTGTACATGGCATCTTCACAAACATTAACCATGGATTAGGACATAAAAAGCTCATAAGTAAATGTAGAAAAGCAGAAATATTAAATGCACCCTTTTTAGACCATAATGCAATAAAAAATTACATTGAATAAAGGCCTGTGGAAGTATAGATTAAAAATTAGTTAGAAACCAAATAATCTAATCCTAAAGAAAGGGAAAGACAATACTCATTCTTAATGAATTTATGATGGAATTGGAGGAATGCTACCCATGAAAGGGAACTGAAAACGGTGGGAAGGTGAAAGGAAGAAGGTGCCCTGTACTGGGCACATGGTAGAATCTGATTCCAGGAGTATAGCTGGTGGGAAGAAGACAGCAGGTAGAAGAAAGCTGCCTTTGAGTTTTGAAGGGTTGCTATGAGACATTGGCTTATTTTGCTTAATTCCAGAAGGCAGAATTAGGAACACTGAATGGAAGCTGGCAAAGAAGAAACATTTAGGTCTGACATAAGGAAAAATTTCCTAATAATCTGAGCTACCCCAAAGTGGAATAAGCTGCCTTGGGAAGTTGTAGGTTCCCACCAACCAGAGGTCTTCATGCAAAATGCAAATATGGAGTGAGACAATAGCCCACACAGAGAGGTCATAGTCATAATTCAAATGGAGAAGATACTGATTGTTTTTGCCTCCTTAAGTGTCAAGGGACTTCTGCCCAAATGAGGGTGGGGACTTGTTGGAGTTGGGAGGAAGGTATGAATCAAAAGGCTTCCGTGAGGACCAACCCTGACATACTGCGCTTCTCTCAGCAACCTAAAGGGGCAAGGACAACTCCAGGGGACTCACGATGGAGAATGCTATCTTCATTCAGAGAAAGAACTGCGAAGTTTGAATACAGACTGAGGCACACTACATGCTCGCCTTTTCTGCTTCTCTTTTGTTTTTGTTTTTGGGGTTTTTTTTGTTTTTTTTTTTTTTTTTGGTTCTGTTTCTTCTTTCTCATGATTCATTCCATTGTTCAAAATTCTTCTCCACGACTTGACTAGAGCATAAATTAATTCAATGCGAAGTTATACATGACAGTTATAAGAGACTTCATGCCGTCTTGGGGAGGGAGGGGGGAGGGAGGGGAGAAAAACTGGAACTCAAAACTATGTAGAACCGTGTGTGGTAAACTAAAAATAAATAAAGAAAAAAAAAAGAAAATAACAGCAAGATGAGACCTGGGTTCAAGGTAAAAAAAAATATATATGTATAGTATATATCCAAAAAAAAAATAAAAGAGAAAAAAAAAAGGCTGTATTTTTACTTCCTACTATTCCAAGTTGCAGGCATCAAGGTAACTGAGGCCACTCTTAAAGTCTGAATCATTAGAGACTGAAGACAATTGAACTCACCATGAGATAACCCAGATTTGTGACTGTTGGCCAGTAGTTTTAAGGACACTGGAGTCAAGAAGACTTATCTTCCTGAGATCATATCTGGCCTCAAACACTTACTAGCTGTGTGACCCTCTGCAAGTCACTTAATCCTGTTTACCTCAGTTTCCTCATTTGTAAAATGAGCTGGAGGATGAAATAGCAAAGCACTCCAGTATCTTTGCCAAGAAAACCCCACATGAGACTACAGAGTCAGACACGACTGAAAAAAACGACAACAACAAAAACAAAACCAGCCCTATTAACCTAAGGAGGCTAGGGGTTCCAGAGCTGAATGGGGTATGATTGATCATGATGCAAATATCAATTTCTGCCTTACTTATCCACAGATATAAGAAATAATGGCTATGACATATTGGATAATGTGTTTTGTTTTTGGTAAAAATGAATTGATGGTTTTATGCAAGTTTTGCTTCTAAAGGATTGAAAAAAATATTTTCCATTATAAAGTTGCATACGTCTCCTACAAAAAAAAATTTCTTAATCACTCTTTTTTAAAGCTCAGTCAAATAAAAGTCCAAAATCAGTGGAGCCCAGATTGATGAGGTTTTTTATTGGATTGCTTACCGAAGTTAAAAAAAATTAAGTATTAGTTTGTCATCTACTGTCCAAAACAGTAACTATATCTCAAATTTCCATGTATTCTTTTAGAGCATTGGGAGTAGAGGGAAGGGGGCAGCTAGATGGCACAGTGAGTAGGGCACTGGCCCTGGGGTCAGGAGGACCTGAGTTCAAATTCAGCCTCAGATACTTGACACTCACTAGCTGTGTGACCTTGGGCAAGTCACTTAACCCAGATTGCCCTCCCTTCCCACCCTCCTCCAAATAAACATTGGATTCAGTTGATTGTATCTGCCTTACAAACAAAACACAGTTGGGAGTAGAGGGAGGGGCAACATCAATCAATACAGACATACATATGTCATTTCAGTCAGGGGTATTCAAAAAGTGTGTATATAAACACACAAAACAACCCTGTACTCACATTTTGTGGCAGAAAAGTTTATTGTATAGATAAACTGATTTTAGATAAATTTAGGATATGAGCCCTGCTGTTGTTATGATCATAACAACACGATATTGGGCCAACGCAAGAATATCCACCTTGCAACCACACATGAGGAACGTCATTGTTGTACTGTTATAGATTTTCAATGCCCTGTGAAGCTTTGTACCTTTTTAGCATGTAAGTAGTATCTTCGCTGTGTTGTTATAGCTTTTTGTCTCCCTAACAACTGCTTTTGAGATTTGAAAGCTAGTACACCAATTACTTTATATACCAAAATCTCAAGTAACAAGTAATAAACTGAGACAGAAGATTCTCGTTTCATTTACATGAACAGGATGAGACTAATTTCTTCTATAACTTCTTTAAATATTTGCATGAATATAAATACCTATGCATTTCAATCAACAAACATGTATATGTTACATCATATATATTTAAAATTATAAGAGAAATGAGCTTTATTTTATTTATTCAAGTTAACAATATGGAAAATAAGCAGATAAACCCTAGAATACCAAAGGCATTGATTAGAGGCTTTAAAAAGCTGTAGCAGCTCAATAAGGACATCACCTATGTGCTTACAAACCAATGATTTCTCATAACACATTGAAAATCCATTGCAATACAAGAAAACCATTCATCTAGTATTGTAAAGTTTTTGCATTGGCCAGATTAAGTATTGCAATGTTACAAGCATAGTAACATCAGGCTATATGTACCATGAAACCCTATATTCAATTTTGGGGTCAATTCAGGAAGATTCTAAATTTGCTTGCAAATTGCTAAATGACTGCCAGCATCAGACATAATGGCCTCCAAAAAAAAATCCAAAAATCATTTTCTCTCAGAGAGTAATGGGAAGTTGCTTAGTGGGCATTAGTAGAATGAAATATGGTTTTTTTAAATAAAGGGAACTACCAAAAACCAAGGAATAAAGGATGTCATAAGTGTTATATATGAGTGAAAGAGATGGGCTACTCATGTAGCAAAAATGAGGGATAATCAGTGTTCCATTTGTGTTTCGTTTGGGTTCTTATCATGTAATGTTAATGGAATAGGAAGATCTTCCCTGTCCATTAATAGGCCTATGTAACCACATGTGTTGAATCACAGCTGTGATACATCCTGAGTCACATAGAGCCCATTGCGGGAGGAACTTGCCTAAGGAGGAGCTTGCTTACTAGAAGGCTTGCTTGTAGGAAGGCTTTCACCCCTTTTGGTACTAAGCTAATTAAGTACTGAGTCACAAAGGTTGTGATACCTTCTGGCTCTGAGCCCATTAGCCAAAAGTGTAAATATATCCTGAGGTTGGTTTTTTGCTGTGGGGGTTCACTTATGAGAAGAACCTTTTGACTCCCTGGCTGGGACTCTGAGTAGCAGTTTCCTCAGATCCCCACAACTACTCAGATATATCTGTGCTCCCCCATCCAGTGGTGTATGTAGGTGGTTGTATTACATTGTTCAGACAGCTGGAGCCCTGTCTCTTGGTCTTTGTGCTAATTTCTCTGCTTGTATTTTCTCTGCTTGTATTTTTTCTGCTTGTATTTTCTCTATGTTCAGGGTGTTGACCTTTCCCATGAACTAGTGAATGTAATAAAATTAAGATTGTTGACCCCTTTAAAAGTTGCTTTCCTTTAAGAAAAGCAGATTGAAGAATCTGTGCTAGCAGGCCATGTTGGGTGTGCCAGGGTGCTTGCTGTTATACATGATGACAAGAGAAAATGAGGAAGGTATCCCAGTAGGTTGAGTGAACCTCCTGTGTCAAACTTAGGAGAGGACACAGACGTAAGTCACACAGAATGAGGCGGACATGGAAGGGTTGGGTTCTACATTGTTAGAGTAAACACCCACGGCAATGAGATCATAGATCTATGTGAGTATTTTGAGTATTTGATCATTAATGAGTAATTTGTTTTTGTACTATATTTGTAATAGGATAAGTAATGAATTTCTAAGACCTGTATTGCTCATTTTAAGTTCCTCACCCTAGAAGAGAAAAAAAGATTGGAAAATTTTATCTCCTGTGTTCAGTGTGCAAAAAATGAAATACAAATTTGAAAAGTAAACTTTTTACAAATTAGACATACAATAATTTTAAATATCTGGTTATTTCATATTTTACTTTACAATATTTAAAATACATTAATTCTTCTTTCTAAAAGAATAAATAAAGCCAGTTCTTGTTCCCATGGGTTGGAGTCAGGGGACCTGCTGGGTGAGGACAATTCTCCGCCATGAGACAGTGGCAAGAAGATTGCATTTGAAACCAAAAGACTAAGGTTCAGTTCCCAGCTCTGTTACTTACTACGTGTGTGTCCTTGGACAAGTCACTCTTGGGGCCTCAGTTTCCTCATCTGTAAAATGGGGTGACCTCCTACAATCCCTTCCAGCTTGAAGTCTATGATCTATATGTGGTAAAACTTTCAAGGACTGAGATTTGAATGAGTGGACACAAGGAAATGATGTATTTTCTAAACCATAAAAGTATAAAAACTCACTTGAGAAATCTAATTTGAAGTGTTTAATTTACTATACTTTCCCTCTCTCTCAGATGGGTTAGTGTAGCTTATTGTTACACATATAAAGAATGAGTTTTAAATAGTACTATAAATCTTAGAATTTTACTTTCATTTTATCCTCAATTTCTACAAGCTTAATTATAAATTTCTATAAGTATTACATCATGTCCTTGTGCCAAAGACTGGTGAAAAGAAGGGTATAAGTATACTTTGGATATTTTACTTCTTTCACGCAATGAGAATATCTGGGAAAATCACTGCTACATCACTCTATATACTGACACCAATATCCTTAGCATATATTTTGTGATATTTAGAAAGGCAAATCTTATTAAAGAAAGCAAAGCAGAACCCCTGAAAACAAAATGGAATCCCAAATAGTGCATTCTAGTAAGCACCCCTTTCCCAAAGATGTACGTGGATCTCAGTTACTTGTAGGAATGCAGGACAAAGACCATTAGTGCCATAAGGCCTTCTCCAGTCTTTCTAAGACGAAGTAAAGATCTTGGGAAATCTGCACTGTTTTGGTATTTGTTGGTGAGGCATTATGGGAGTTGAAAGTAATGTACTCCAAATCCACTAGCAGGCTGGCATGGTGAAACTGTTGCTAAAGTGGAAGCAAAGGAGTTCAAATGACAGGTTTGATTTAAGGGAATGTCCCTGATTTGAACAAGTGTGGCCTACGGTCTGAAGACTGAAATACGCTAAAGTCTGGACTACATTGACCAAAAGAAGTGTTCCCCTTCAGAGATGGGGCAGCACAGTGATTGTAATCATGTAGGACAACCAGGAGATGGCAGCAAGAGCTCAGTGAACAACAATCAGTGTTACCCAGGGAAAGATCAAGTGGTTCTACAGATGGGGTCCTTAGAGCAGCAGATGGCCTTGGGAGATATTTGGGGAAGCAGATCTGCAGCCAGAGGAGAGTGAGGTGGTTCTCTTGACCCTCAGTGGTGGGAAATCTGTGATTGAGTGTGCCTCTGTGTATGTGTGGCATGTTCCTTTTTATTTACCTGCTGTTCTAGTTTAAACATCTTTTACTATGTTTTCTTCAGTCTTGTCTGGTAAGAAATAAACACTTGGTGTGGGCTCACTAGATGGGGTTTGAAATGGAGGATCACTTGAACATGTGCAAAGTTTCCAGAGACTCACATTGGGGGGCGGGGCAGATTACATTTATAATTTTAAATATGCAAGGTCTTCTCTCTGATTATCTTTTTCCCCTTCCTCTGTCCTCAGCCTCTCCAGGGACGTGGTTCATTTGCCCTGGCTACCTCCTCAACTGCTTCCAGCAGAGGGCCCTAAGTGTGGCACTTTCTCAGTTACAGAAGTTTTTTAGACAAAAAACTGCAAAAAAATAGGTTTAGGGAGTACTCTTTGCCCCCAAGGTGAAACCTCTCAAGTCTTATTTGTCAGGAGAAAAGTTCTCCTAGTTATATCATAGCTCTAGTGTTAAAGTACCAGATGAAGCACTTGTCCTGTTCTGGAAAAGAGATTCTTGTCCAGATATGGCTTGAATTGTGTAGTTTTTTAAATATCCCTTTCAACTCTGAGATTCTTTTCTGATACTGTGAGGCTAGATCTGTTACCTGTGAGTAGGAGGGACTGTAATGAATAACAGAAAGCAGAAATAATCAGCTCTAATTTTGCTTATTCTTTCTCTACCAAGGACAAGATCATTTAAAAGATCATTTAAAGGAGGGAGGTTAGGACAAAAATGATTAACAAGTAGTTGTCACTTAAAATAGGTAAAAAGATGCTCAGAGAATAGCCTGGTGGTCAATGGCAGCAGTTCACTGAGCCTAGATGGAGAATATTTCTTGGTAGCAAAAGAAGTTAGCGTATATGATTTTTGAGCAACTTCCAGGGATCTTGAAAAAACTGAAAACAGAAGAGGAAAAATAACCTGTTTTTCAAAAGAAAGGAAGGGGTGGAATTTTCAAACTAAGTAAGTGAGCTTGTCCTATAAAAATACTAGAATGTATTAATAACAGGATAGTTTGTTAGCAAACATTTGGAAAGTGAAGTGAGGATAATTATGAGCCGGTATGGCTTTATCAAACAGGTAATATGAGATTAATTTTAATTTCACTTCCTTCTTTGACAAGGTTATTAGATTGGTAAATCAGGAAACAGCCTATAGGCATAGCATACGTCTGTATGTTTCAGACATAGCATATCTGCTATTCAATAGACATAACATACTTGGATTCTAGCAAAGCATTTGGCAAAATCTCGTGATCCTTGTAGACAACATAGAAAAAATGTGCTAGGTCAGTGGTGTTCAACTCATATAGAAATGGGACCCAATAAACTGTAAGTATCACTATAGGTGACAGATTGACTTAGAAAACCACATATTAATGTTATCTGTATTTTATTGTATTTTTATTTATTTTGTTTTATATTTCTCAATTACATTTTAATCTGGTTCAGGCTGTTGAACCTGAACAGAACACTCCAGTTGGGAGTGGTCTTGTGTTTGACTCCTCAGCACTAGACAATAGAACCATTGTGGTTGTTTTTGTTGTCGTGTGTCCTTAGTTCTGGAAGAGGACCAATGACTTTAGGAGGATGATCTTGACCTACAATTGAATTAGATCTAGTGAGACAGGGCTGTGCAAAGTCATTAGCCTCATTCTCTTCTTCAGGGTCATCTAAGTCCAGTGGCAAGACATAGGTCAGGATGACTGGAGATGACCTCAGATGCAATGGGAGACCTTGGCCTTTTTAAGCTAAGGTCTTTCCCAGGTCTCAGTTTGTCTGAGGCAACACCTGTACAGTAGTTTAAGGCTAGGTAAGAAATGAAGCAAAAGATGGCCTAGTTTGCCTACTCAAAAAAATAATCAAACTGGGAGGGGAAGACCTGCAGGGTTTGTGGCCAGAATAGAAATAATTGCTATTTACACTCATTCTGAGCCCTCTAAACCCAAATAATGACAAAGGGAGGCTTGGGCTGGGACCTGCTATTGGCCAATCAATGAGAGCCAGAGTGATTTGGGTTTAAAGTGTGGTCAAGTAGCTCCATTTGTTTTTTCAGAGATCTATTTCAAGAAATCATAAATGAAACCACATGGGACAAAAGAGTTAATTGTCCCAGTTTTTTAAATAATAGAATAAATAAGTAGGGAAGAGAAAAAAAAACTAGCCTCCAAGTCCAATATATCTTGTAAGGTTTCAGTGATCAAAATTTATATTTCTTTGGAAAGAGCACCTTCATGTAAGGGTACGATTCCCCATGTAGATGGAGGGAGGGGAGAGAGGAAGGAAGGAAGGAAAAAAGGAAGGAAGGAAGGAAGGAAGGAAAAAAGGAAGGAAGGAAGGAAGGAAGGAAGGAAGGAAAGAGGGAAGGAGCATTGCCCAACTGGATCTGGCTAGTTGGGTCCTCAGTGAGGCAGCTACTACAACTCACAGATTGTTGTTCATACTTGAAACTGGTTGAATGATCTGACCCAAAGGTTAGCAATGTCAGCCTGAAAGGAAGCCTCTAGTGGGATCACCTGAACAACCTGTCAGCTTTGTACTAACATTTTTATCAATGAGTTGCATAAAGAGATAAATAAAATTTTCAGATGACATAAATTGGAATGAAAGAGTCAGGTTCTGAAAAGATTTTCATAGGCTGGAACATTGGACCAAATCTAATAGGATGAATTTTCATAGGGATAAATGTAAATTCATAGACTTGGTTTAAAAAAATCAACTACATAAATAGAAGATAGGGGAGAGAAGTAAACTCAAAATAAATCAATAATGTAACATGGCTGACCCAAAGATCATTTGCTTTTAGTCTGTAATAATAGAAGCTTAGCATCCGGATACTCCATTTATTAGTTCAACACCTTCTTAGTAACTTACAATCTGAGAGGGTTACTAGAGCACTCAGTCTTTATGACTTGTCCATGGTCACAAGGCCATGAATGAAATCACAAGTCCAGTCTCTATCCCTATCCCTGTCCCTATTGTGTCCAGAAGGAGGGAACTGACAATCCTTGTGTAGTTTGCCCTGGTCATGCTACATATGAAGAATTGTTTTCAGTCATGGGTAACACAGTTTAGGAAGCACATTGATGAGTTGGAAAGCTGCCAGAGGAGGATGACCAAGGTGCTGAATGGTCCTGAAAGCATGCAATATTGAGGGTCAACTGGAGTAACTCTGGAGGTCTAATCTGGAGAAGAAAAGTGTTAGGGCAAACATGATCACAATCCTCAAGTATTTAAAGGGCTATCATTTGGCAGAGAGATTGGCCTTGTTTTGAATGTCCCTAGAGAACAAAATTAGGAGCGATAGGTGAAAAGTGTAGAGGCATATATTTAGGCTTCATGTACTTATCATCCCCTCTAAACCTACACCTCTTCCTGACTACCCTATTTCTATTGAGGACATTGCCATCTTTCCAGTCACTTAAATTTGCAACTTTCAAGTTATTCTGTATTCTTCCTATCAGTCATGCCAATTTTACCCCTATGATGTCGTTTACATTTCTCTACCTACCTCTTCTGTGTCTTTGCACACAGGCAGTCTCTGGAATGGCCTTTCCACATTTCTCCTTATTAGAATCCCTAGTTTGCTCAGCTTTTGTGCTATGTTCTTTGGGAAGTCTTTCCTGATCCCCTTAGTTGTTAAAAGCTCCCTTTCTTCTCCTGCTTCTGAAATAATGATGTATGTGCTTTTTTTAACATGTGGCATTCATTTAAGTTGAATATATATTTCTTAAGGTCAAGGATTATTCTTTCCTTTTGTTTTTGCACAGCAGAAACTTAGCACAGTGCCTTGAAAGAAGTAGGAGCTTAATAAGCGCAAGTTTGGACTGGATTGGATAGAAGGAAAACTTCAATCATTTAAAGCTGTTCAGAAGTTGAAGCTGCTTTAGGGAATAGTGCGTTGCTTATCACGGAAGGTCTTCAAAGAGGAGTCTAGATGATTTCTTTCTTAAACTAACTTTTATTTTCCTTTGATTTCCTCTCTCTCCATACTCCTTCCCAACTAAAATAGAAAAATAAAACCCCTATAATAAATGTACATAGCCAAATAAAACTCATTTCCATATTGTCCATGTGAAAAAAATTTCTCATTCTGTAGATGGCTTCTTTTCAGAGACATTGTTTAGGCTATTCCTGTTCAGCTACATATTGGAGCAGATGACCCCTGAGGGCTCTTCCATCTCTGAGTTTCTGGAAAATTCTATGAAAATGGAATGGGCTATGTCAAAACATGGCATATGATTAGAGAATTTCTGCAACACCCTTTTGCTCAAATATTTTTTCCTTGTTGGCTTTATCATAGTGCCTGAAATTCCCAGAGTAATAATTTGTTTTGGTTCAAGATAGAAGGAAGCTGTTAAAATGAAAATGCATTATCTGATAGAGAAGCCAAGAAATCCATTTAGCAGTTCCTAATATCTTAGTAAGAAATAGTAAGTAGAGCAAGTCCTAGAGAGTAAGGGAAAGGCAAGCTTTGATGGAGAAAAGAGAGGGAAAGTCTGAAACATAAAACATTGGCACCTGGGAGCCAGTGGACAAGTAGGAGAAAGTGGTATTTGGGGCTGCCATGTTACATTAAAAATCAGACCACTTTAAGAGCACTGAGTGTTTAATATCGGAGAAAAAAGAGTATGAAGAAATTAGTGGCTACTGAAGAGGAGATGAAGTGGCTTGTAAACCACTGTAGATTTTTTAAAAAGTTATTTTATTTGTTTTAATTACATATGAAAACACGGTTTAAACATTAGTTTTTTAGATTTTTTGTTTTTTGTTTTGTTTTTGTTTCTTTGTACAATTTTGAGTTACAAATTTCTCTCCCACTCTCCCTTCCTTCCCCTTTTATTGAAAAGGCAAACAATTTGATAAAGATTATACATGTGCATTCTTGCAAAACATTTCCATATTAGTCATGTTGTGAAAGGAAACACAGACAAGAAAAAACCTCAGAAGAATGAAGAAAGTAAAAAAAAAAAAAAGAAAACAGTATGCTTCAATCTACATTCAGATTCCATCAGTTCTTCCTCTGGAGGTAAATAGCATTTTTCATCATAGGTCCTTCAGAATTGTCTTGGATCTTTGTATTGCCTAGATTAGCTAAGTCATTCACACGTGATCATTGTGCAATATTGCTGTTACTGTGTACAATGTCCTCTTGGTTCTACTCACTTCACTTTTCATCAGTGCTTGTAAGCCTTCCCAGGTTTTTCCAAAACCATCCTGCTTGTTATTTCTTATAGCACAATAGTATTGTATCACAATCATACACCACAACTTTTTCAGCTGTTTCCCGATTGATGGGCATCCTTTCAATTTTCAATTCTTTGCCACCACAAAAAGAGCTGCTATAAATATTTTTGTACAGACAGTTCTTTTTCCTTTTTAAAAAAATCTCTTTGGGACACAGCCCTAGTAGTGATACTGATTGTTGGGTCAAAGGGTCATATTTCCAAATTGCTCTCCAGAATGGTTGGATCAATTTACAACTCCCACAGTGCCTCTTGTCCCAATTTGTTGGAGCAGATCTCTAAAATTTATCATTTTCCTTTTCTGTCATATTAGCCAATCTGATAGATGTGAGGTGGTACCTCAAAGTTGTTTTAATTTGCATTTCTCTAATCAATAGTGATTTAGAGCATTTTTATATGATTATAGGTAGCTTTGGTTTCTTCATTTGAAAACAGCCTGTTCATGTCCTTTGACTCATATTCTTGACATTATCTTAGAAATTTGACTAAGTTCTTTGTATATTTGAGAGATGAATCCTATTTCAGAGAAACTTGCTGTAATTTTTTCCCTCAGTTTTCTACTTTCCTTCTACTTGGCTGTATTGGTTTTGTTTGTGTAAAACTTTTTTAATTTAATGTAATCAAAGTTATCCTTTTTATATATTATAATGTGCTCTGTCTTGTTTGGTAGCAAATTCTTCCCAAATCCATAGAGCTGACAGGTAAACTATTCCACACTCCCATAATTTGCTTATGGTATCTTCCTTTATGTCTAAACCATGTACCTATATTGACCTTATCTTGGTATATAGTATAAGGTGTTGGTCTATACCATGGGTAGGGAATCTGTGGCTTCGAGGCCGCACCTCAAGGTATACTTAATCTATTCTATTGATCCACTACATAATTTCTTAGCCAATACCAGGCTGTTTTGATGATTACTGCTTTGGAATTCAGTTTGAGATCTGGTGTAGGTAGGCTGCCTTCACTTTTTAAAAAATTAATTCCTTTGATATTCTTGACCTGTTATTCTTCCACATTAGTTTTGTTGTTATTTTTTCTAGTTCTATAAAATAATTGTTTCATAGTTTGATTGGTATGGCACTAAATAAGTATTTTTAGGTAGAATTGTCATCTTTATTATATTGGCTTGTCCTATCCATGAACAATTAATAATTTCCCAATTGTTTAGATCTGATTTTATTCATGTGAAAAGTATTTTGTAATTGTGTTCATATAATTCCTGAATTTGTCTTGGCAGGTAGACTCCCAAGTATTTTATATTGCCTGAAGTTATTTTAAATGAATTTATCTTCTTATGTTTTGCTGCTGGACTTTGTTGGTAATATACAGAAATGATTCTGATTTATGTGATTTTCTGTCCTGTGATTTTGCTGAATTTTTTAATTATTTAATTAGTGTTTTAGTTGATTCTCTGGGATTCTCTAAGTATACCATCATATCATCTGCAAAGAGTGATGGTTTTATTTCCTCATTGCCTATTTTAATTCCTTCAATTTTTTTCTCATTTTATTGCTATAGCTAGCATTTCTAGTACAATATTGAATAACAGTGATAATAATAGGCATCATTTCTTTACCCTTGATATTATTGGGAAGGTTTCTAGCATATCCCCATTACAGATAATATTTTCTGTGGGTTTTAGATTAATACTACTTATCATTTTAAGGAAATCTCCACTTATTCCCATGCTTTCTAAGACTTTTTAGTAGGAATGAGTATTATATCTTGTCAGATTTTTTTTGTATTTATTGAGATAATCACATGATTTTTGTTAGTTTTGTTAGTTTGTTAATTTTCCTAATATTAAACCAGTCCTGCATTCCAGGTATATATCTCACTTGATCATAGTGACGATCTTTGCGATATGTTAATGTAATCACCTTGCTAGTATTTTATTTTAAATTTTTGCATCAATATTCATTTGGGAAATTAATCTATAGTTTTCTTTGTTTTTGCCCTTCCTGGTTTATGTATCAGCACTATGTTTGTGTCATAAAAGGAATTTGGAAAGACTCTTTGTCTATTTTTCAAATAGTATTAGAATTAATTGTTCTTCAAATGTTTGGTAGATTTTGCTTGTGAATCCATCTGGTCTTCAGGATTTTTTTTTAGAAAGCTCATTGATGGCTTGTTCAATTTCTTTTTCTAAAATAGGGTTATTTAAGTATTCTACTTCCTATTTTGTTCATCTGGGCAACTTACACTTTTGTAAACATTCATCCATTTCACTTAGATTGTCAGTTTTATTGGCATGTAATTGGGCAAAATAGCTCCTAATAATTGCTTCAATTTCCTTTCCATTGGTGGTGGATTCATCCTTTTCATTTTTGATACTGGTAATTTAGTTTTCTTTTTTCCCAATCAAATTAAGTAACATTTTGTCTATTTTATTGTTGTTTTTTTCCCCCAAAACCAGCTCCTAGTCATTAATTGCTTCAATGTTTTTTTTCTTTTAAATTTTATTAATTTCTCCTTTGAGTTTTAGGATTTCCAATTTGGGGACTTTTAATTTGTTCTTTTTCTAGTTTTTTTTTTTTAATCTGCATGCCTAATTCATTGATCTGATCTTTCTCTATTTTGTTGATTTAAGCATATAGACATAAAATTTCCCCTCAGTACTGCTTTGGCTGTATCCCATAAATTTTGGTATGAGTCTCATTATTGTAATTCTCTTTGATGAAATTATTGTTTCTGTGATTTATTGTTTGGCCCACTAGTCCTTTAGGATTAGATTATTTACTTCCCATTTAATTTTTAATCCATCTTTCCATGACCCTTTATTACATGTAATTTTTATTGCATCATGACCTAAAAAGGTTGCATTTAATATTTCTGCCTTTCTGCATTTGATTGTGAGGTTTTTATGCCCTAATACATAGTCAATTTTTGTGTAAGTGCCATGTACCACTGGGAAAAAGATATATTCTTTTCTACCTCCATTCAATTTTCTCCAGAGGTTTATCATATTTAACTTTTTAAAAATTCTATTCACCTCCTTAACTTCTTTATTGTTTATTTCGTGTTTAGATTTTGTGATTAGATAGGTCTGAGATGAGGAGGTTGAGGTCTCCTCTAGTATTGTTCTGCTATTTCTTCTTGTAACTCATTTAACTTTTCTTCTAAGAATTTGGATGCTGTTACACTCAGTAATGATGTTACTTTGTTGTCTATGATACATTTTAGCAAGATGTAATTTCTTTCCTTGTCTCTTTTAATTAGATCTATTTTTTGCTTTTGCTTGGTCTCAGATCAGGATTGCTACCCCTACTTTTTGCATTTCAGGTGAAGCATAATATATTCTTCTCCAGACTTTTACCTTTATTTTGCATGTGTCTCTCTGCTTCAGATGTGTTTCTTGTAAACAACATATTGTAGGACTCTGGGTTTTAATCCACTCTGCTATTCACTTTGGTTTGCTGGGAGATTTCATCCCATTTACATTCACAGTTATGATTACTAACTGTGTGCTTCCCTCCATCCTATTTCTCCCCTTTTTATTCTTTTTTCTCTCTTTTTCCCCTATCCCTTCTTACCAGTATTTTGCTTCTGGGGATCACCTCCCCCAATCTGCTCTCCCTTCTATCAGCCCCTTTTCTTTTTTCCCCCCTTTCCCTCCTACCTCTGCCCACCCTTCTATCAGTCTCTCTCTCTCCTTTCCCCTTTCCCTTCCTACTTCCCTATATAGTAAGATAGATTACTCTATCCAAATGAGTGTGTATGTTATTCCCTCTTTGAGCCAAATCCAGTGAGAGTAAGGTTGAAACAATGCCATACCGTCCCTTCTTTCCCTCTACTGTGATAAGTCTTTCCTGCCTTTTTATATGATATAAGATACCCCATTGTGCCTCCTCTTTTCCTCTTCTCCCAGTATAATCGTTTTTTCACCCCTTAATTTTTTTTATCATCGCATTAAAGTCAACTTCTACCCACACCCTCTATCTAAGTATACTTCTTCTAACTACCTTGATAGAGATATAGTTCTTAAGTGTTATCAGTGTCATCTTCCCATGTAGGGATGTAAAACGTTTAACCTTATTGAATAACATTTTTTTTTATTTCCTGTTTGCCTTTTTATGCTTCTCTCGAGTCTTGTATTTGAAGATCGAATTTTCTTTTCATCAGAAAAGTTTGAAAGTACCCAATTTCATTGAAATTCCATTGTTTCCCCTGAAAGATTATGCTCAGTTTTGCTGGGTAGTTGATTCTTGGTTGTAATCCAAGCTCCTTTGTCTTCTGGAATATTATATTCCAAGCCCTCCAATCCTTTAATGTAGAAGCTGCTAAATCCTGTGTAAGCCTGACTGTGGCTCCTTGATATTTGAATTGTTGCTTTCTGTCTGCTTGCAGTATTTTCTCATTTGCCTGATAATTCTGGAATTGGGCTATAATATTCCTTGGAGTTTTCATTTTGGGATCTCTTTCAGGAGGTGATTGGTGGATTCTTTCAAAGACTATATTACTCTCTCATCCTAGAATATCAGGGCAGTTTTCCTTGATAATTTATTGAAAGATGTTGCCCATGCTCTTTTTTTGATAATGGCTTTCAGACAGTCCAATAATTCATAAATTATCTCTCCTAGATCTATTTTCCAAGTCAGTTGTTTTTAAGGAATTAATTTTTTCAGTTAGCTCTTGTACCTCCTTTTGCATTCGGCCAATTCTATTTTTTAAAAAATATTGTATGTTATTTTTATTTATTTCCCTATTTTTACATGTAAAAACAATTTTTAGCATTCATTTTTAAGACTTTGAGTTCCAAATTGTCTCCCTTCCTCCCTTTCCATGCCCCGCCCCCATTGAGAAGGCAAGTAATTTGATATAGGTTATACATGTGTAGTCATGCTAAACATTTCCATATTAGTCATGTTGTGAAAGAAAACATAGACCAAAAAAACCCCTCAGGAAAAATAAAGAAAGCAAAAAAAAACTATCCTTCAATCTGTATTCAGACACCAGTTCATTCTCTGGGAATGGGTAATATTTTTCATCTTAAGTCCTTCAGAGTTGTCTTGGATCATTGTATTGCTGAGAATAGCTAAGTCATTCACAGCTTATCATCTTACAATATTACTGTTACTTTGTGCACAGTACATTTTGCTTTGCATCCCCTCATGCAAGTCTGTCCAGGCTTTTCCAAGAGTATTCCATTCATAATTTCCCTTAGCACAATAGTATTCCATCACAATCACATACCACAACTTGCTCAGCCATTCTTCAGTTGATGGGTATCCCCTCAATTTCCCATTCTTTGCCCCCCAGAAAAGAGGCAATATAAATATTTTTGTACATATAAGTCCTTTTCCTTTTTGTTTTTTAATCTCTTTTGGAATACAGACCTAATAGTGGTATTGCTAGGTCAAAGGGTATGCATGGTATTATATCCCTTTGGTCATAGATCCAAATTGGTCTACAGAATGATTGAATCAGTTCACAACTCCATCAATGGTGCATTAATGCCCCATTTTCCCCCATGTTCCCTCCACCGTTTGTCATTTCCCTTTTCTGTCCTATTATCCAATCTAATAGGTATGAGGTAACACCACAGAATTGTTTTAGTTTGAATTTCTCCAAACGATAGTGAGTTTGAGCATTTTTTCATATGGCTATGGATAGTTTTTATTACTTTATGTGAAAGCTGTTCATATCTTTTGATCATTTATCAACTGGGCAATTGCTCTTATTTTTATAAATTTGACTCAGTTCTCTATATGTTGGAGAAATGAGGCCTTTATGAGAGAAATTTGCTTCAAATTTTTTTTCAAAGTTACTATTGCTAACTATATCCCCCTCTATCCTGTTCCCTCCTGTTTATTCTATTCTCTCTCTCCTTTAACCCTGTCCCTCCTCAAAAGTATTTTGCTTCTGACTACTCCCTCCCCCAATCTGCCCTCTCTTTTATCACCCCTCCCCTTTCTTTATTACCCTTCCTCTCCTACTTTCCTATAGGGTAAGATAGATTTCTATACCCAATTGTATGTGTATGTTATTCCCTCTTTGAGCAAATTCTGATGAGATTAAGGTTCACTCACTTCCTCTCATCTCCCTCCTCTTCTCCTCCACTGTAAAATATTTTTCTTGCCCTTTTTATGTGAGATAATTTACTCCATTGTACCTCTGTCTTTCCTTTTCTCCCAATACATTCCTCTCTCATTCCTTAATTTAATTTTTTGAGATATCATCCCTTTATTTTCAACACACACCTGTGCCCTTTGTCTACATATACTCCTAATCTGCCCTAATAATGAGAAAGTTCTTGTGAGTTATAAGTATCATCTTCCCACATAGGAATGTAAACAGTTTAACCTTATTAAGTCCCTTATGATTTACCTTTCCTGTTTACCTTTTTATTGAGTCTTGCAAGTCTCTCCAGGCTTTTCCTTGAGTCTTGTATTTGAAAGTCCAAATTTCTCTGAGCCTTGGATTTGAAAGTCAAAATTTCTATTCAGCTCTGGTCTCTTCATCAAGAATTCTTGAAAGTCCTCTCTTTCATTGAATATCCATTTTTCTCCTGAAACATTACACATGGTTTTTCTGGGTAGGGGATTCCTGGTTTTAATCCTAGTTCCTTTGCCCTCCAGAATATCATATTTCAAGCCTGTCTTCTATCCTTTAGTGTAGAAGCTGCTAAATCTCATGTAATCCTGACTGTGGTTCCATGATACTTGAATTGCTTCTTTCTAGGAGCTCTGGAATTTGGCTATGATATTCCTGGGAGTTTTTATTTTGGGATCTCTTCCAGGAGGTGATAGGTGGATTCTTTCAATTTTTGTTTTACCCTCTGGTTCCAGAACATCAGGGCAGGTTTCCTTGATAATTTCTTGAAAGATGATGTTTAAGCTCTTTTTTTGGTCATGGCTTTCAGGTAGTCCAACAATTTTTAAATTATCTCTCCTGGATCTATTTTTTAGGTCAGATGTTTTTCCAATGAGATATTTCACATTGTTTTCCATTTTTTTGTTCTTTTGGTTTTGTTTTATTGTTTCTTGATTTCTCATAAAGTCATTAGCTTCCATTTGTTCAATTCTAATTTTTAAGGAATTATTTTCTTTAGTGAGCTTTTGGACCTCCTTTTCCATTTGGCCAATTTTTTACCTCTTCTACCATTTGGCCCAGTCTAGTTCTTTAAGGTATTATTTTCTTCAGCATTTTGGTCTCTTTTACCAAGCTGTTGACTTGTTTTTCATGGTATTCTTGTATCATTCTCATTTCTCTTCCCAATTTTTCTTCTACCTCTCTTACTTGATTTCAATATACTTTTTGAGCTCTTCCATGGCTTGAGACCAATTCATATTTTTCTTGGAGGCTTTAGATGTAGGAGCTTTGATTTTGTTTTCTTCTGAGTGTGTGTTTTGATCTTCCTTGTCACCATAGTAACTTTCTGTGGTCAGAACTTTTTTCTGTTGTTTGCTCATATTCCCAGCCTATTACTTGACTTTTAACTCTATGCTAAAGTGGGGCTCTGCTTCCAGGGGGAAGGTTGCACTGTCCCAAGTTTCTGGGATTTTGTGCAGCTGTTTTCAGAGATACTTCTAGGGACTGGTAAGTTTTCAGTACTTCCAAGTTGGTATGATCTCAGGAGAGGAGTTTATTATTCTTGGACCTGTGTTCTGGTCTGTGAGTGACTACAAGCACTCTTTTCTGACTGGAGCTGTTAGCAGGGTCCCTGTTCCACTGTGGCTGAATGCTCTGGTGTGCTAGTGCTCCTCCTTGCCCTGGGACTGCCACCCAGGACTGGATCAGAGTATGGGCAAAGCAACAGAGTCCTGCCTCAGTTCCAGCAAAGAAACCCCTATAATCTCCTTCTGACCAATTGGTTGACCCCATTACTGTCTGTAGGCTAAAAGCTCCAGAAGCAGCCACTGCTGCTGCTGATTCAATGGCTTTCAAGGCTTGCTTCTAGTTTTCTGGGGCTGAGACTGTGCTGGTGCAGCCTAAGCTGGACTGAACTCCTCTCTCGCCCTGGTGGAAGAGACCTTTCCTGCCAACTTTCTAAGTCATCTTGGGCTGGAAAATTATTTCACTCCATCTTTTTGTGGGTTCTGCTGCTCTAGAATTTGTTTAGAGTCATTATTTAAAGATCTTTGGAGGGGTTTGAAGGAGACCTCAGTTAAGTCCCTGCCTTTACTCCACCATTTTGGCTCCACCTGGCCAATTCTGCTTTTAAAGGAGTTGTTTTCTTCAGTGAATTTTTTCCCCATTCAGCCAATTCTAGTTTTTAAGGAGTTGTGTTTTTAAGTCAATTTTTGTTCTTCCCTTTTCCAAGCTATTGACTCTTTTTTTTATAATTCTCTTGCATAACTCTCATTTCTTTTATCAGTTTTCCTTCTACCTCACTTGATTTTTAAAATCCTTTTTGAGCTCTTTTAAGAGGACTTTTTGGCCTTGAGACAAATTCATATTCCCCTTTGAAGCTTCACATGTGGGCATTTTGACACTGTTGTCTTCTTCTGAGTTTATGTTTATGTTTATGATTTTCCCTGTTGCCATAGTAGCTTTCTATGGTCAGGGATCTTTTTGATTTTTTTGCTCATTTTTAAAAGTTGAGTTCTGCTCCTGGGAATACAGACAGCACTGTCCCCAAGCTTCTTGCACTGGGGGTCAAGGACCTGGTCACTGGCTTTCTGTACTGGGGGCTCTGGGGCTTGCAGCTTGTCCAATCTTTCAAGTTTATATTTTTACAAACACACACACACACACACACACACATATGCATTTGAATTCCATAAGAACTAAATTTCAGGGAACTAAGTTTTTGTCACTCCTGAAGTGATCAATTGGAAAAGAAATAGTAACTGCTTATACTAAAAATTTAACAATTGGCAAAAATTTTTGTATGTGCTGGCTCTAGCACACCCCAGATACACCCACTATTAATGGCTTTTCCTTGGATGAGGAACCATCGAAGGAGACTGAGAAGGTTCAGACAGGTAGAGGGAAAACCAAGAGAGAGCAGTGTCATAGAAATTTAGAGGAGAGTTGTCCCAGAAGAGAGGGTGATTAAACAGCATCAATTGCTGAAGCCTGAGAAGGATGAAGACTGAAAAAAGACGATCATATTTGGCCTTTATAAGATCACCGGTAAGTTAGAGAAAGCAGCGTTAGTTGAATACGGTGGTTAGATATCAGATTGCAAAGGGTTGAGAAGAGAGTAAGAGGGGAGGAAGTGAAGACAGAACATTTACATGGCTTTTTCTAAGAATTTTATTGAGAAAGAGAGGATAACATAGGATGATACTTTAAAGAAATGATAGGGTCTGGAGAGGTGTGGGGTTTTTTTGGTTGTTTGTTTTTTAAGGATGAGGGTACTTGGGCATGTTTGTAAGCAATAGGTAGAGAAATACTGAAGAAGGGGGAGAAAGACTAGCTATTATGGGGGAAGTTCCTGTAGAAGATGAGGGGATGTTATTAAAGGTATGTGTAAAGTAGTTAGCTTTGGCAAGTAAAAGGACTACCTCTTCATCAGAGACTGAAGTGATGAAGAGGTGGAGAAGAAAATGAAGGGATGATGTCAGAGAGTTGAAATGTAGAGTAGGGGAGAAGAGAAAGCATCCATCAAATGGCCTCTTTTATTGTGTGTTTTATATGTGAAACTGTGACCTCATACTATTTGGTTTAAAAGTATATATTAAATTTAACACAATACACTTGCCAAATGGAAGGTTAGTATAGTCATTTACTGCTGTAAGTTGTATATATACTGTATTCTACCTTTCTTTTTCTTATCTAGTACCGGGTAGTTTTGATTATTACTGCTTTATAATATAGTTTAAAACCTGGTACTGTTAAACCTCCTTTCTTTACATTTTTTTCATTAGTTCCTTTCATATTCTTGACCTTTTGTTATTCCAAATGAATTTTATTATTTTTTCTAACTCAGTAAAAAATTTTTTTGGTAATTTAAGTGGTATGACATTGAATAGATAAATTTTGGTAAAATTATCATTTTTGTTATAAATTAAGAAGGCCCTGCCTACTCAGGAGCAATTAATATTTTCCAATTATTTAAATTTATTTTATTTGTTTAGGAAGTTTTAAAATTATTTTGTTCATATAGTTCTTGGATTTGTTTTGGCAGGTGTACTCATAGATAATTGAGACTATCTAGAATTATTTTGAATTGGGGTATCTCTTACTATCTTTTCTTGCAAGTTTTTGTTGGTGATATGTAGGAATGCTGATGATTTATGTGTGTTAACTTGATTGATATCCTGCTACTTTGCTAAAATTAT
This sequence comes from Trichosurus vulpecula, assembly GCF_011100635.1. Classification (NCBI taxonomy): domain Eukaryota; kingdom Metazoa; phylum Chordata; class Mammalia; order Diprotodontia; family Phalangeridae; genus Trichosurus; species Trichosurus vulpecula. The sequence goes on from NC_050573.1 coordinate 157,995,200, forward strand.
TAATTATTTCAACTATCTTTTTAGCTGAGTCTTTAGGATTTTCTAAGTGTATCATCATATTGTCTGCAAAAGGAGATTGTTTTATCACCTCATTGCCCATTATGTTTCCTTCTATTTCTTTTTCTTCTCTTATTGCTGTTGTTAGGATTTCCAATACAATATTGAATAAGTTTTTGGGATAAGAATTCATTATTTGTTAAAAATTGTTGTGAAAGCTGGAAAACAATCTGACAGAAATTGCGCATAGACCAATATCTTACACTTTTACCAATATAAGGTCAAAATGGATTCATGACCTAGATATAGAGTGAAATATTACAAGAAAATTTGAGGCAAATGGAACATATTACCTATTGGACTTATGGATAGGCAAATGATTTATGAATAAACAAGAGAGAACAGTGTGAGTTGTAAAATGGATAATTTCGATTACATTAAATTTAAAAGTTTTTGTACAAATAAAACCAATGTAGCCACAATCAAAAGGAAAGCAGAAAATTGGGAACTATTATCTCAGATAAAAGTCTCATATTTCAAATACATAGAAAGCCTTGTCAAATCTATAAGAATACAAGTCATTCTCCAATTAATAAAAGGTCAAAGGATATGAACAGGCAGTTTTCTGATGAAATAAAAAAAAATTGTAATGATGTGAAAAAATGCTCTAAATCATTATTGATTAGAGAAATGCAAATTAAAACAACCTTGGGATATTATTTTACACCTATCAGATTGGCTAAAATGATTGAAGTGGAAACAAATGTTGGAGGAGATATGGACAAATTGGGACCCTAATTCACTATTGGTGGAACTGTGAACTAATCTTTATTATATATTAAAAAAGAAAAATAGGTTATATATAACAGATACAATTTCATGTGCAATCATCTTTTTTAAAAATTCTACTATGTTATGGAAATGTTTGTTTTATTTCTTAAGGTCAGAATAAAAATGAATTTTTTTTTTTGTGAAACAGAATAAATTTAACAGAATAGTTAAAAAAAGTCCTTAAACTTTCTTGTCTGTGGCCCATTCTAAATTACCTTCTGTGCTCTTTGTATTTTTAAATGTTTCATTGATATTCTTTTATTTTTGCATTATTACTCCATCTTCGACCTATCTCCTGTTACATATAAGTGTGGTAAAATAAAGAAAATTCATACATTGGTACTATCTTAAGATGTATGTCTCATTCTTCATCTATAATTCATGGTATATTTACCACGAAGTAGGACAAATCTTTCATCATCAGTGTTTAGAAGTCTTCCTTGGTCATTGCGTAGATCTGAGTTCTTAAGTTGTTTTCATCATATTTTTTGGATTCACTGGATAGATTATCTTCCTAGTGCTGCTTACTTTCCTCTACATCGGTTCATACAAGTCTTTCTAGATTTTTCTAAATCTACCTCTTTCATAATTTCTTATAGTTCAGTAATATTTCACTATATTCCTATTCCGTAATTTGGTAAGACATTTTCCAATTGGTGAACACTCACTGTTTCCAATATTTTGCTACAACAAAAAGTGCAGCTTTAGATATTCTTGCACATATGAGTCCTTTGTCTCTGTCTTTAAACTTTTTTTGCAGTATACGTCTAGTAGAAGCATTGCTGGGTCAAAGGGTTGCACAGATTAGTAATGGGAGGGGTTATGATTGCAGATTGCTTTGCTAACTGGTTGGAACAATTCACAGGTCTACTCACAGTGCATTAGTGTGCCTATGTTCCCAGGGTCCCTCGACAATTGTTAATTTCCCTTTTTTAATGTTTGACAATTTGATGAGTGTGAAATGAAACCTCAGAGTATTTTACATTTATTTCATTCGAGATTTGGAGCATTTTTCCCCATATAATTACTGATAACTTGCATTTCTTTTTTATAAAGTTCCTGTTCACAAATCATTTGACATTTGTCTTCTTAGGAATGGTTTTTGTTCATATATATTCCATATGTATATTAGATATGACCTTAATTAAAAAAACTTTGTTGCAAAGATTTTTGTCTGTTAAGTATTTTGATTTTGTTTATGCAAAGGCTTTTCAGTTTTAGGTAACCACAATTGCCCATTTCATCTTTTGTGATCACTTCTTTTCCTTATTTGGTTGCTCTGTTTTCTCAGTAAAGTATGATAGAGTCTTCATTTGAGTGTTTGTGTGGTGGGGAGAAGGTGAGAAGAGAAAATTCATAAATGGTATGGTGGTAAGTGGGCTGGAAACTCAATTAGAAGGAAGTAAATGAACTGCCTTAGTGAAGTGAGGTTGCAGGTTGAGATTATATAATATGAAATTGTAGTGTATCCAGTCAATGCTGTTGTAGGATTGTCTCCAGCTCTTTTCAGCAACACATGAGTAGAAGTGAAGAGGGAATAACCCAGGGCTAGGATTTGGCAAGGTGTAAGTGGCAAGAGGATAGTCAAGAGTACAAAATACAGAATAAAATTGTTAAAGGATTGGAGCTGCTAGGTGGCCAAGTGAGTAGAGCACCGGCCCTGGAGTCAGGAGGACCTGAGTTCAAATCCGGCCTCAAGACACTTGACACATTTACTAGCTGTGTGACCTTGAGCAAATTACTTAACCGCAATTGCCCTGACCCCCCAAAAATTGTTAAAGGATTAAGATTGGGAAGGGAGGAAAGTGAAGGAGGAGAGAGGAATTGAATGTCATGGTAAAGGTGAAGAATAGATTTAGGAAGAATAAGGCACAGAGAGGGAAAGGAATAATAGTTTAGGACAGGACAAGCATTTCAGAATCCTTGATTATGGATGTAAAAAGTTGTTTGATGGCAAGTTCAAGAATATGCCCATCCCTATGTATAGATCTGCTGCAGCAAGTTACAGGAGTTGAGTAAATTGAGAAACTATGAGGTTAATATTCGAGGAAACATTTATGCTGAAGTCGCTTAGTATATGGACAGGAATTGCAGTCTTTGAGAAGGGAAAGAGAGACCTAAATTCCTGGATCTAGATACTAAACTTAAATATTCCAGGTCATAGGATATTTATGCATTCCTTAGCCAAGTTATTTCTGCGGTAAGGAGCCTCTTCTTTCAGTAATTCCCTCTTTTGGGCGGGGAGAGGGGCTGCTGATCGATAGTAAAGGGTCTACATCTGGAAGGCAGTTAACTTGACTTTTGCTCCCATTGGCTGAAGGTGGATTTTCCTGAGACTTTCTATCCAGAGGGGCGGCGTGGGTTAGTGAAGGGTTAGAGAGGGTCGCCTTTGAAGTCAGTCTCAGATATAATGGGGGCTGTGCGGTCCTTGACAAATGTCACAGAACCTCCCTGGCCAGGCCTTGATCATCTTGGTGGAAGTTCTTGTATCGGAGCTCTACATCTCTCTGATGAAAACTCAGGTCTGATTAAAAAAACCAAACCAACAACCCAGAAAGATGATTTGAGACAACGGGTGTCTCAAGCATCTCCTCCAGAAAACATTGATTGTAACGTGGTTTTGCTTGACTGTGTCTATGAGTTACAAGAGACTTGTTTTTATGGTTGTTTTGTTTTTCTATGTGTGTGGGAGGGGGATAGGAAAGAGAGAAAATAAATGCTTAATTGAAAAAAATAATTTGAAAAAAACTGTCGTAGCCTCCAGTCTGTGCAAACTAATCTATTCCCCCTTTCAAACGTCCCCGAGGTTTGGAAACTGCCGGCGGAGTGTGAGCCGCACCTGACAGCCCGAGCCGGCTCTATGCCTCCGGGAGTCCCTCCACTGGACCTCCAAGGAGACCCGGCCCACAGCGAGGCTGCGCCTAGGCCCGAGGGGGCGGTTTTAGAAGCGCCTCGCCCCTTCCCGCAGCGCACTCTTCCTCTTCCTTTCCTCCCCAGCACCGGGGGCGCGCGAGCACCCACCGGCCCGCGCGCCGCCCGTTTAACGGTCCCTGCAGGTGCGAGACCGCGCCCCGGCCTCTCCGTAGGCTCCGCCCCCTTCCCCCGCCCCTCCCCGGCCCCACCCCAGCCTCGCCCGTCCCCCGCCCCTCCCCCGCCCCATAGCCCCAGTCGGGATCCCGCTCCCGACCCCGCGGCCGCTCCCGGAGGTGGAGGAGGAGGCGGCGTGAGGAGGGTGCCGTGCCCTCGACGGGAGGCAGGAGGACGGACGGGGTGGCTGCGCCGGGGTCCGTGTCCCAGGGCTGGGAAGCCGTGGTGCCGCGCCCGACACCCCTCCCCGAGCTCTCTCGGATCCTGAGGCGGTAGGTGGCCTGTCCTCGCAGGAGGAGGAGCCAGGACTGGGGTGGGGTGGGGTGGGGTGGGGGGGACGCTGTGGGGGTGGGGTGGGATGTCCCGAAGGCCGTCTGTGAGAGAAGAGAAGGGGGCATCGACGTGGTGGGGGATGGGAGAGGGCGGTTACCGTCGTCCGGTCGGGCGCCCCGAGACCCCGAGGAGCGAGAGCTTGGGGGAAGGGGGGAGGGGTATGTGTGTGTGTTTAAAGTTGACAGACCGCAGGTGAAGAATCACCCGCAAAAGAAACTGGGAAAAGCTGAAAGAAAAGGGGGCTTGTTCTGTATCATAATCGCAAAAGCCAGTTTTGTAATGGAGGGCTCATCGACATCAATACAGAACAGCGCTTTCCAGGCTTAGCCCAGATCTGACCCGTTAGGGGCCCTCTGAACACCCCCACCCCCCAAACTGCCGGGGCCCCCCCTTGCTGTTTTGCCTACGTTTGCAAATGCTTCTGTGGGCCCCTCCTCGAGAATGTAAGCTTCCGGAGGACGGGGCCTGTCTCCGTTCACTTTGTTATCTCCAGTACATAGTGGGCACTTAAGAAACACCTTTTTTTTTGGTTCATTTTTTTAAACCATTTTCAGACTCTTAAGTGACCCGTTTGAGGTTTTCTTGTCAAGGATACTGGAGCGGTTTGTCATTTCCTTCCCCAGCTCATTTTACAGATAAGGAAACTGAGGCAAACAGGGTGAAGTGACTTGCCCAGGGTCACACACATAGTAAGTGTCTGAGGTCATATTTGAACTCAGGTCTTCCTGACTCCAAACCCCGGTGTGTTAAGAAGTGTAGTTAAAAAGTAGTAAGTAGTAAATTAAGTGATATTTTGACAAAGTTGTGGCCGCTTTCTCCCCACTCCCTTTTCTTAAGTGTTTTGGTTTTCTGTTTGCATCACTTTTTTTTTTTTCCTCTGGAGAGGGAAACTGCCTGAATTTGTATAGATCAGGGTAAAGGAAGAAATGTGTAGTACTATGGGAGTCATCAGCTGGTACCTCGAAGATGAACCCTACTTCCACCATTCCTTCCCTCTTTGCCGTTCTCTTATCTGTAGGATAGCAATTGAGCACATATTTTTTTTTATTAAGTGCCTTTTAAGGTTTGTAACTGCCACTCACTCATCAAGTGCAGCATTAATTTTCAAGAGCTCTTAATTTACCAAATGGGTTATACCAAAATTTTAGAGTTTGATTAAAATTAAATATTTTTTCTTGTCATATAGAAAAATGAATGGTTTGATGTCTTCATTATTTAAACTCTTTATCCTATTTCCCTCTTACTTCTTAAATATTTCCCCTCTCTCCTGATAGCAGGAAGGATTAATAACACATTTGATATGTAAATTCAATTTAAGAGGGTGTTTCTAGGTGCCTGATTTTGCATATTAAAACTGTATGCAAATAACTGTGCTTTTGACTTGGAATTTCACTGTGTTTTCCAAGGGAACACAAAAGAAAAGTGGTCCAGTAACATATTTAATATAATTTAAAAAGTTAATTTCTGAGGGAGATGACTTGATGATAGTAGTACAATCTAGGCACACTCCAATTGAACCTCTTGATTTTTCATCCACGAATGTGACTGTCTTCACATTAGTGATTGAAAAGTGTCAGGTAGCACTTGAATCATGATTTTATTTTATCCTTTTAATCCTTTATCTCTTTCCATTATCTTCAGAAATAAAGTACTAGATGTCAGTAGTTTCTTTACTGCAACACTATGTAATGGCTAGTGTATTTGGCTTACCTCAAGTTAATGCATGCATGTTCTTGTACTTTTGACTTGCTACTGGTTGGAAAATGGTGTAGGGAATTCCAGATTTATTATTCATAGACATATAAAATTTTAATGGTAAGACCTTAGAAATAATCTAGACAAACCTCATTTTATAGATGAGGAAACTGAAGTCTACAGGCCACAGAAATTGTCACCTTGCTCATAGTCTTATAGTCAACTAGTTAATAGTAGATCTGGAACTTGGAAAATGGTTTTCTCTTCTACACCATGATGGTATTTTAAACACAATTTTTAATACATTTGTAGCAACAGCCACTTATAGGCATCTGTTGAATCCATGACTAGTTGGATCAACATGAATGATAAAGTTCTAAATTTCTAGCAGAAATATTATAAATGCTAAAACTTTAAAGCATTAACATTTTGGTAATCTTACCATTTGCTGCCAAGTGTATGTAGGATTCAGTTTCCCTTGCAACTGTTGACATCACAAATGCCTGCCCTAGGTAATACCAACTGTTTTGAGGAAAACTTTTTCAATTCTGCATTCAGAATTTGTCCATTGAGTGAATGAGGAACTGGAATTTAAGCAGCATCTAATGTTATTTTGTAGACTTTATTAATTTGGTAATTTAAAAAAAAATTTAGTTGTGAATTATAGATTTTCTAGTGTATGTAGATTTTTAGGTAATATATTTTATCATGGCATATTCTGTTTTATGTAAAATCTTTTGTTTTAGCATTAGTAGGAGACTTCCTTTTATAATAATAGTTATGTCTTATACATATACTATTAATTAGTAGTTTCCACTAATACTGTATAGGCAACATGGATAGCAAAAAGTTGCTAGATAATAATGTATTTTAACAACTCTGTCAAAATGTTGGAGAAAGCATAAAAAGCGAGTAAAGCATTAAAACCTTATGTTTAGACTTGTTTAAATTTTTAATTAATTCTGTTTGTCAAAATTGTAGTATCAAAAAGTATCAATACAAGAATTTGTATTCTTTAGCAATTGACTGATAAACCATTCTTGACATTCTCTTTCTGACAATATTAAACATTGAATTGAATAAGCAGATATTGCTCTTTTGGAGTAATGCTTGTTTTACCACAAACTAGTAAGAGAAACTGTCAGTTTTTGCTTTATATTTTAACGTGTAAAATTTATACAGCCCTAAAAAGGGAATTATTTAGAGGTTGTGGTTTTAATAATTGGAATTATAGATAGTATCTTTCTTCCAAAGTTCTTTTCATAATAACTCACGTTTATATAGTACTTTAAGGTTCTTAAAGTGCTTTCTTCCCTAAATCCTGTTTGGTATGTAGTGGAAGCAATGCCCCTTTTTTATAGCTGAGGTTGAGAGAGCAAGTGTGGGTCCAGGAGGGGTGGGGCGGCGTCTTTCCTAACTTAAAATCTTGTACTATTTAACTCTGTGGTGTAGAAGATAGAGAGCTGACCTCGAAGTCTGGAAGATCTGAGTTCAAGTTAAGCCAATAATATATTTTGGCTGTTTAACCCTGGGCAAGTGGTTTCGGTCCCAGAAACGCTCTCTTAAGACTCATTAAGTTTCAGAAAGGTTGTGGAGCTGCATTGGAAGAGGGTTTCCTCCCCTGGAGCTCACTTCAGCAGTTATAGGTCTGGACACAAAAATAAGAACAAAAACAAAAAACACAAAACCCGCAAAAAAGCCCCCAAAATTTCTGTGGCATTACTTTGTGAAATACATAGGTCAGATATTTTCATTCACCTCTTTATCTTTTCTTCTATTTTTCCTCAAATAAAGAAGTTTTTATTTTATCTTACTTTTTATTTATTTATCCCTGCCTTTCTCTCCTTCCACCTCTCAAAAAAAGAAAAGGAAGCCTTTTTGATTGGCGTTTAACATCAGGTACACTGGTACCTGACTTGTACATGGTTTGCTAAGTTCTTAAGGCTTTCTGGATGAAGAGAGAGGGATTTGTAAGTGGTTGTTTAATTTGTTTCTTTCTTCTGATACTTAAGAGATCCATGATTTTGTCCTTATGGGCATTATTCCAACATTGTGGATCACAACCTCATTATATCTTTATAAATTGCTTGTGACCAAAGAAAAAATGTCACTGGTTACCAGCATTTTGCCAATGAGTTTGCTGCGTTTAGCTAAGGTGAGCCTCAGATGACAAAGAGTTTCAGCTGTTTGACTTAAAGTTAGATCTTTCCTAGTTTAGGAGCCTTTCTAGTCAGTATTTTGACTCAGTGGCATAGTCTTAAAGATACTAAGGCTATCTCCATGCTACAGTGAGGTGTCAGAGTTGGAACTTTATTTAGGCTTTGTATTGATAGTAGACACAGTTCAGCAAATTTTGTGTAAGTTGATATATGTTTGAAAAACATACATTTCACTTGATAGGATATGAACATCTTGAGATTAAGGACTGTTTTATTGTTGTCTTTAGTGCCTAGCACAATCAATGCCTGATACATAGCTGATGCTTAATAAATATTTGTTGATTGATTGAGAAGGTTGGCTCTTATATTCTCTTGCTGAGAAAAGGAACTGAAAACGAAGATTTCTCTTTTCCAAGTGCGACTTTCAAGCAGTCATGCATGTAAAGTCTTCCAATTTGGCTGTTAGACTGCCTTACAGAAGTTGTTTTCCCAAAGTCTGACAGTGCCCTCATCAAATTCAATAACTCCCCCACCCTCTCCTCATTCTCTTTGACCTCCCTGCAGTCTTTGGTACTATTGGTCATCCTACCTTACTGAATATTTTCTCCCCTTTATGCTTCTTGTACCACACTGTCTTAATTCTGCTGTCTCTTTAAATCATTTTGTCTTTGTCTCCTTTGCTGACTGTTCTTTTCCTAAATATTCTTTAAGGGAGGGTGTTTTCCAAAGTTATGTCCTTGGCCCTGTTTCCTTATTTCTTACTAATTTTCTTCATTCCCATCCCTATGTAGATGATTTTCAAATGTGTATTTCTTGTCTTGACTTCTTATTTTGAGTTCCAGTTGATCATTTGCCAACTCCTCCTGGATGTCTTACCAGCACTTCAACATCATGATGTCAAGTGGTTTTATCATTTCCTTCTCCTTAAACTTACTCTTTCCCTCTCCTCTCATTCATTGTTTTTCTCCATACATTGCCATTCACTTAGTCATCTCTACTCTTCCTGTTATGTGCCAGGCACTTTCCTAAGTGCTGGACATACAAATACAAAAATGAGATAGACCCTGTCAAGGAGCTTTACATTCTATTGGAGATGATACCACATGATAAGTAAATACAGGATACATACGTAATGGTGTGTGTGTGTGCCATGCACGCAAAACAATACAAAGTGATTTCTTGGAAGAGAAGTCAGAGTAACTACAACTGGTAGAATCAAGGTCTTTGGAAGGAGATAGCACTTGAGCTGAGTCTTGAAGAGAATTAGGCATTCCAAGAAGCAGCAGTGTTGAGGGAGTCTTCTAGGTATGAAGGACAGTTTATACCGAGGCAGAGGAAGTGGAATGTCTTGTATGGGCAATAGCAAGTAGGCCAGTTTGGTTGGAGTGCAGGCTATGTGATAGAAGGAGTAATATGGAATCAGCTTAGTAGTATAAATTGGAGCCAGAAGTTGGCTCCAAATGCTAAACAGAGGATTTTGATTTTATTTTACAGTGAGTGGGAGAAAAAATGAAGTGAATATAGGATATTGGCAGTCAGATGTGCCCCTTAGGAATTTCAACTTGGCACTCGTGGGGGTTGGATTGTTGAGGGGAAAGACTGGGGGCAGAAAGGTCAGGATACTGAAATAGTCATGAGGATCTATACTAGGATTGTTATAGTACAAATGGAGAGAAGTGGGTGGGTGTTGAACATGTATAGATTCAATAGGGCTTGATGATTCAAGTAGAGGGAAGAGTTAAGATGACTCTATGGTTCTGAATCTGAGTGATTGGAAGTGTAGTTGGTGGCCTTGCATTAATGAATGAAGAAATATCAAATGCATACTATGTGCCAGGCACTATGCTAAGTACTGGGGATAGAAGTACAAACAAGCAAGACAATCCCTATCCTCAAGGATCTTAAATTTTAGTAGGGTAAGACAAAACATGGATAGGGGAGTTGTGGCCAGAGGAGGAGTCATAGAGCAATTGATTGACAAATCTTTTCTGGCCAGTAGTCTTGATTTTGTTACTCTTCTCACTGTTAGAGTTGGAAAGAGGTGTGTGATAGTCCTATGGTGGCATGGCATTGAGATGGTCAAGGAAAGTAGCATGGTAGGTCTGAATCTGTGGCAAGATAGGGTAAATTCTCAACAATGAGAAGCCAATAGCCACAAGTCTTGTTGGAGACAGGAAATTTGGGACCAGTGGTCGGCTTTCTGGGAAAGATGATTTGTATTTGTTGAATTTGAGGTACCCCACATATCACCTTTTCCTACCATTTCAGGCCTTCTACAGTCTGGTGCAACTTTCCAAGTTTGTTTCATATTCTCCTCTGTTCACAGTACGTTCAAATTAAGCTGAAGTACTTTCTATTTTTGAACACCCCCTGCCCTTTTTACTTATATTCTCTACGCCTGGATGCCCTGCCTTCCCCTTTTTATCTGTTGAATTCCTCCCCAACCTTTGAAACTGAATTTTAAAAACTCCTACTTTCTTAGAAATCCTTCCTGTTCGCTTATGTTGGCAACAACTTTCTCTCTTGAGTTTCAGATAGCATTTTGATTTTCAGCTCTATTGTACTTAGTTATGTTGTAAATTATACTTATGTTGGTGTCTTATCCTTGTATTATAGATCAGTGATCATAGCCCAAATAAACTTGCCATCTCTCCAGTAGCTAGCACAAAGCTCTACAAAGTAGGTGCTTAGCCAGTATTGTTGAATTCACTTCAGTCTTGAAATATGTACATTCTTTATCTTTGTTCTTATAGAAGTTTTATGATTACTTGAATTTATAAAATCTATGAACTCAGACAAATAATATAAGTAAGAATTTAATTTCTTAGTTAAGACACTTTATATAACTATAATTTTTCTTTTAAAGTATGGAACCTCAATGTGTTTGTGATAATGGAAACCAAAAAATTGATTGGTAAACCGCTTCAGCCAGCAAGACCAGTTAGACATCTGTCTTCTCCTCATGGTGAGTAACATAGTGGTGCTATCTCTAAATATTTTGTCTGTTTTTAATTAATATTTAAAAGGCTCAATGCTTCAAAAGTGCCATATTGTTATTGTGTAAAAATTAAATAAAAACTGAAAGATTCTATAATAAGTATCTGAAATATTAAGGAAAATAAACACTAATTAATTGTCTATTAACCCATAATCTGAAAGATCAGCAAAGGTGAGAGGTAAATTAGCACTTGACTAAAATAAACCTTGTGTATTTTTGTTTCAGGTGTCATTTTGGCAGATCACTGGCTCCTGCTCAGATCAATACCCCAGCACAAATTGTGCCAATTGACAATGATCACTGCAGAGTCTTAGTGAAGAAGGAAAAATCCTTGAAAAAATTAGGTATATAAGTGCAGCATAAAAATTGTTGTTATAAAACAGCACTTACAGATTCTGTGGTGATTGTGATGTCATAACTTTATTTTGGTAAAGTTTAGGGCTATGCTCTGAGCTGGAACAGGTAATCTGACTTCTGGAAATCTAAACATAGGAAGATAGGTAAGTTTTAAGATACATTATGCAGAAATGTCCCTTTTAACCTTTTACTCTCAGAACTATTAGTTCACAAAGCTAACTTTCTTGGTTGATTCCTTGGGAAAATTCTAATATTCTTTTGGCATGGTAAGAATCTTTTGTGAGCCAATCTAAAGCATAAGCTTATCTATACTTCACATGTAATTTATCCTGTTGCACTGCCTACTGTTGTATACAGATATTTAATATTTCATATATAATAGCCTCATTTATGCAATTTTATATTTCCATAATTTGTGAATGTGATATTTACCCTGATATCTTTACTTTGATAGTTCACTTAGAGCAGGTTAAGCACTCCTGCTTTTTGTGTGTCAGACTCCTTTGGCAGTCTGGTGAAACCCATGGACCCCTTTTAAATGCATAAAATAAGATTAAAAAGGAAACAAATTATATTGAAATATAGTTGTTAAATTTTTTTTGAAAGACAAATTTAACAATCTCAAGTTAAGAAACCTTGACTTTGAGGAATTTTGACCTGCAAATCATACTCTTTAGGTCTCTTTCTCATGTTTAGGATCAGCATTGGTTTTTAGGGATCATAGGATCATAGAGTTAGAACTGTAAGGGATGTTAGAGGCTATCAAGCCCCATATTAGATAAGTCAGGAAGTTGAGGTTCAGAGATGGTGAGTAATTTGCTTACAGTTGCATAGCTGGGAGTATGGAGTCCAGATTTGAACCTGGGTCTAATTACTAGATTGCAAATTTAGTGTTTTACGCACTATACCATGCTGCCTTTTTATTCCATTTTACATTTCCTATTACTGTATTGCAAGTTAAAGAAAACTTTTTTTAACCTTCTATTTTGCTACATTTTCTACCAGGCTAGGTGCTGGGTTGACTGACTGACTGCATGAAAATAATTGCATTGTTAATAATTATTTTGAGTAACTCAGTAGTAAGGCTCAAATAATCTGCTCAAGTGGAAGATCTTTTTGCAAACTTATTTGCATTTTTGTTTCCTATTTGATTTTGGAATGACTCTAAATTTGAAGAATGCAATCATTTATTTTCATTCTACATCAAACTTGTATGTCTTCAGGGATTAATTATATGATTCTTAAAAGGAAAATTCATTGAAAAGAGTAAGTACCCTACATAAAGATTTCTGTCTGTTCCACACAACTATTACTCTTTTGTTCAGCTGTTCATATTAAACCTACAAAATAATAAAAACAAATGTAAATGAAAAATAAGAATAAAAATTTGATATTATATTGTATAATGCCATTATGTGTGACAAAAATCACTAACATGGTTACTTAAATGCAAGCATCTAATGTAATAAGGCCCCTAATATGTCAGTTATTTAATATCAAAGAATTGTAAGATTCATAGACTTGGGCTTCCTACACTTCAGTTCATTTTCCTACATTTGGCTCATGCTCTTATTTTACATATATTAAAATCAGTCATATTTTTAAAAGCTCTCTAAGGAGGAGATTCCTTAGCCAATCTAGATAACTAGAACCTACATATAAATACATTCAATGACAGAAAATATTTTCTTGTAGCTAACATAAATTCCTTATTTTTAAGCCTTTTGCTTCTTATTTTCTTCTCAGGGAAGATGGACTCAGCTAACCACTCTTCTTTATATAATAATTCAAGGAATCCAAGAGGCATTTACTTTTGTTTTACTGCCTAGAATACTTAAGGCACTCAGATATTAAAAATGACAATTTTCTCATTAAGGTTATGGCTTTTGCTTAGTTGTATTTCTTTTTTTTAACCTCTTAATAAAGATAATATCTTGTCCTAACAGGAGCAGCATTCCCCTTTAATTTTCAAAATGAAAGTCCTTGCAGCACTCAGTGTTTACAAAGTGGAGTTGGCAGGGTAAGTTTTTTAAATATTTAGAGAATAAATCATTGAAATTATGAAAAGAATTTAAAGACTAAGTAGTCCAGAATAATAGTTTTCTTGTAGTAAAATAATAGTCAAAATAGTCATTTCACTACTTATTGCTTGGTGTATTTCCATGATTGAAGGTGAGAATACTGATATATTAATGATGATTAATTTGTACTGGACTAGCCATGCTCTCTGACTAGTGCCTCCTAATTTTACCCAGAAGGAGTAAAATAGGCACACAAATGACAATAGGAAAGTACAAAACAGAAGTTCTATGATTGAAATACCCATAAAGTGCCTTTTAAATTTATAGGAGGGAAGAATCACATTGTGTGATGCAAAAGCAAAATCTTCCTAAAGGAACTATTATTTGAACAAAGTTTGTCTCTGTAGAAGAGATCAGAAATTTATTCCTCTACCTAATTTGCAGATGTAGGAGACTTTGGATGTAGAACTTTGCAAATAATGTCAGATTTCGTTGATGGATTAATTTTGCTGAACTGGTTTTTTAAAAATTATTTTTTGTTATAAGGGATTGCTCCTGGGTCTGTTATTTATTAAGTATCTACTACCTGTCAGGCAGTGTTCTAAGTACTGGAAATATAACGAAAAGCAAAAGACATGACTTCCTTCTCTCAAGGAGTTCACAGATGTGGGAGGCAACATGAAAACCCAACTATGTACAAAAAAGATATATGCAGATAAACTGGATATAATTAATAGAGGGAAGACCCTAACATTAATAGAGATCACGAAAGGCTTCTTGTAGAAGGTGGAATTTTAACTTTGCTTGAAGCTTCTAAGCTAGGCAGTCCAGAAGGTATAGATGAAGAGGGAGATTTTTCCACACGTGAGAGAAACCTGTGAAAAATGCCTGAAATATGGAGATGGAGGCCAGTGTCACTGTATTGCAAAATATGTGATGTAAGAAGACAGTAAAGGTAGGAGGGGGACCAGATTGTGAAGGACTTTAGATGCCAAAAATAGGGTTTTTATTTTATATTTGATACTAGACGTGGTAAGGATCCACTGGAATTAATGAATAGGGAAGTGATATGGTCAGATCTGAGCTTTAGGAAGTTCACTTTGATAGCTGAGTGGAGGACGGGGAGAGACTTGAGCCAGAGAGACCAATTGTCAGGCTATTGTAATTGCCCAGGAATGGGATGATGAAGTCATGTACCAAGAGATCAGCAATGTTAGAGGAGCAAAGGGGTATTTACGAGAGATATTGTCAAGGTAGAATCCACGAGATACTGGATGTGGATGGGGAGAGAGGGTGAGAAGTCAAGGATGACACCTAAGTTGTAAGTCTGGGGGACTAGGTGGACAGTGGTACCCTTGACAGTACTATAGAAGTTCAGAAGTGGAGAGGGTTTGGGGGGAAAACATCATAAATCCAATTTCGGATTTGTATTGAGTTTAAGAAGTCTGTGATAATCTAGTTTGAGATGTCTAAGAGGCAGTTAGAGATAGGTTGGATAAGTAGATCTGAGAATCATCAACATAGAGATGATAATTGAACCTCTAGGAGATGATGAGATCAAATGAAATAGTACATGGTTTAGTTTACTTATTTAAGCCAAAATCTATGATTTGATATATTCTATTATTAGAATAAATAATTATTAATAAAGTGGAGATATGTGAAATATTTAAAATTGGGGATTTAAAAAGTACATTTTATTCCTGTTCAGCAGTGTAAGACTAATGGAATGCAAACCTTCACTCAAAGTCTTAGCCAACCACAGCAGCATCAGTCTCCAGTCAAAAAAGGTAAACCTGGCCCCAGATCCCCAACTAACAGTAGTATTTTTGATGTTAAGATATACCTAGGTCAACATACAGTTTTTACCTAATGACATTTAAAATTTGGCTAAAAATCCTTTTGTACTCTAGGCAACTTGCCTCTTCCTTAGATTTTCTTATTGTTGGAGATAGGTTTTCTGCTTTCCTCTTTATATTTCACGAAGAGACAGTTATTTTGGAAAATTGAGCCTCAGGTTTCCAGTTATTTCTAACATTGTCTTGAGACTGCCAGGGAGAGAATTTTGATTATTGTGTCTGGAGGGGTAAGAAGCTGCTTGATAAGATTGTAGTGATTGATGGATTAAGTACATGGAAACACTAGTTGTGAAGATAATCTTGTTTCTATTTTTGGTGTTTTTTCTATGTTCTGTACATCTTTTAAACATAGTAAAACTTCATTAATTCAGAATCTGTAATGATTTGACCATGGGTAGTTTATCTTGTAATAATATCTGTGAAGGAAAGGTTAGCTAAAAAAAGAATTAATTATAAAATTTTAAATAAGATTTTATATGGCATGTTTAAACTACTTAAGGTAACAAGCTACCTTAGCATGTTATGTGCAAATGATGCTGCTTTTAATTACTATTTAGTGTTATTTAATAATTAAAGATGAAACATTTATTCATTATTCAGTAGATAGTTTTGACTATCATTTATGTGCATGATACTGCATTAATATGTGTAGGACTGAACATACAAAACACTCCACTTTTGAAAAAATAATGAGCACAACTTACTGAAATTTTATTGTATCTGATTTTTAAAATTCTTTTTTTCCTCACTATGTAGATTCTTCTTGAATCTCAGGATAGATATTTACCAGGATGACAGGAAAGAAAAATGTAAAATAAAGGCACAGCAACATTCAAATAAAAAGACATTAACATATATATTGTCTTGAGAATAGATATAGTCTACTGATGATATTGGAATTTTTTTAGATCAATGGAGTTGTGTGCATTAAGTAGAACTGGAGCCAACAAAGTAAAATTTAAAAGAAATAATACTATTAATATGATTAATTTTAATTTTGTGTATTTATTTGAATAAGAAAATAATAAATATTATTAATTAAAGTAAATAGCCAGTAATAAGCTATGTGAGATGAGGCCAGGATAAATATCAAATAAAAAAGAGTGATATAGCATGTTGGGATTTAGGACAGGTGATGCAAAGTGGTTGATTTGTGACAAGTTATGTCCTTGTTTGAAGGTTGAATTCTTGTCTTAACTTACTTATTCACTAGCTATGATCTTGGACAAAAGTTCTTTCGCCTGTTTCTTATTCCCTCTCTGTTAAATTGGTGACAATGATGGGATTTTTATGAAGATCAATTGAGGTAAACTGTTAAGTGCTATATCATTTTGAGGTGCTATTATTATATTTACTTATCTGTGGAATAGATATTATAGCTTATGGTACTTGTGTGACTTCTTTTGTTAATTTTGAATTTTTTCAAGACAGGAAATGTGGGTTTGAAGTAATTTAAGTATTTGCTCTCCCAAGGTACTTAACCAAGAGGCTGATATTTTCAAGTATACTTCATATAACTTAAACCTCTAATATTTTAGAAATTGCAATACTCTTATCAAAGTTGTATATAACAAAACTTGTAGCACCAAGGAATGCCTCACCTATGTATTGGACCATTCAGAATTAGTTAGAAGAGTCTCATTAGTAAGTATTCCCTCAAGCATTTGCTTTCTGTCCGGCAGAAGACTATTCTTTCCCAGGCTGTCTGGCTTCTGGCTTCATCCACAGGAAAAAAGCGATAATTGAAAGGAGTTGAACTAGCTGAAGGAATATTTTAACTTTAACTTTTATCTCCAAAAATAGTTTTTTCAGTCTATGAAACACAAAAGAAATGTGCCAAAACTTATCTAGTATGAAATTTTACTTAGTCAAATTCTAATTGGTGTTTAATGTGTACAGAAAGAATTAAATATAGCAGAGATTTCCTGTTGAAGCTTTCAAGTGTTTCCATCTGTAGAAAGAAACCAGACTTTCTGCCTGATCATCCCATTGTACTCCAGAAGCCAGTAAGTTTTTTTAATCAATTCAACAAGTATTGATTGGAGTGTCTATTAAATTTCTAATTCTTTGTCATTTGATATCTCTCTCCAAGCCCAGGCCAACATGAAACTCCCATGGTTAACAAATAAATTGATACTTTGTTTATCTTTCTCTTGGTATTTCTCCTGATATTTTTAAGTCATGGTAGAGAGCAGGGATTTTGACCCAAAGTCCATAGATTTGTTTAATATATTGGTAGCCATATTTTAAAATAATTGATTTGCTTTGTTTTTCTCATCTATTTTATTTTATGCACTTTAAAACATTAGCCTGGAAAGGGACCAGTAGGTTTAGACTGCCAAAGAATTCAGTGGCACAAAAAAGTAAAGAACCCCTGGTGTAGTGGATTCCTGACTTGCAGTCAGAAATACTAGTTTGAATCTTGCTTTGTACACCAGTGTTAGGTGACTTTCGCTGGTTAACCTGTGAACTTCAGGTTTTGTATTTATAAAATGATAATAACTCCTACCTTACAGGGTGGTGTGAAGCTCAAATAAGATAAAAGGCAATTATCATTTGCCTTTTTTCCTTCTCTAGAGTAATTATTCCTTATTCCTTCTGCTGTTATCTCATAGTCTCATGTGACATCTAGGGCATAGATACAATTTTACCTGTTATAGGAAACAATCATTTCTTTTCTCCTATTTTATAGGCTGTTAGACTGAGACATCATCTAGTAGTATAACTTTTGCCTGAATAATTATGCCATTTATAAAAGGTCTGATACTTCTACCTGAAGATTTTCAGCAATGGAGAACATACCACCTCCAAAGACAGATCATTCTAATTTTGGACAGTTACAATAAGGAAGTTTTTTTCCTCCTTGATACTTAACTGAAACCTGAATAAACCAAACTTAATATATTTTACATGACAGCCCTTCAGATAGTGGCATGTGGCAGGTGAAGGCAGGTGGCATGTCTTTCCTAAATATCTTCAGTTTTTCCTCCTTATCCTTGCAAGAAAGCTTTTTCTAAATCCCTTCGCCATTCCTCCTTTGCCCTCCTTTTGGTTCATTCCAGTTCATTGTGCTATTCGCTTCACCGATACGCTCGCCTCCTCATATCCACTTAGTGAAATGTCACTTATCCTTTAGGGCACAGTTCTGATTTTACTACCTCCTTGTATCAACCTAGCCGATAGTAATCTCTCCCTTTTCTTACTCTTATAACATTTTTTTCTTTGGGTACTTTTCATATATTACTTTGTATTACAAGTGTCCATGCCTGATTTAACCTTGTGAGAGTATAACTATTCGCTTTGTGCCTTCTGCCATAGCACTTAGTACAATTCCATTTACATACAAGGGCACACATTTTCATGTGAACTATCTTGAATTTTACTACAGAGCTTAGTGAGTTCATTGTTCAACTAAGGTCCAGTTGAGAAGGATGTGTTTAAGTAGTAGCATGAAAATGTAAAGAGATAAGGAATTACGGGGACACTGCTAAATTACTACCCCATTTCAAACTTTCCTTTTTATCAAAAGGTGTTTGAAAGTGGTATGAGCTGATTGTATATGTAATATCACTGTTAAGTCTTTTAATCTGTTGTGCTTGTGTGGAATTCTTATAGTTAAATTCAAAAGGGCTTTCATTTTTTCCATTGGCAAATCTCCTTCTGCCCAGTGTACCTTTTCAAAAATATTGTGTTCTTGACTTCTTCCTTAATCATAGGGTCATAATAGGTCATTAATACAAGTTTTTAAATTGAGCCAAAGCTAGAGGGTGGCCAATCAACCTTTTTATACAAAGGGACAATTGATATGGAGGAAGTCTTCACAGGTCACTTTATTCAGATGTCTCTTAAGTATTAGGTATAAATATATGCAAAATACTCAATTTCCAGTAAGTTTGGAATATATGGGAGTAGAACCTAGACCAAATCTTTTTGCATTATAAACACAACTAATTGTGTCAAGCTCATTAACACTTGAATTTCTGTGCCTTTACTGGAAAACTATCTAATTCTAATTCTTTACCTGGAACCATAAGTCTAAGATGTAGGAAATGTTTGAAGCATTCAGTGTGTTTTAGAACCTATCATAGAAAGAGGAATGACCACTTGTTTTACTTGGCAAAAGAAGGCAGATTTGGAATCAGTAGCCACTAGTTATATATCCTCTCATCTACAAAAACATTTCATGTCTTTCCTTTGTCTTCTATCACATAAGTTTACCTTTCCAAACTTGGGCTCCATCTAAATGAGCATATTTTATTTCTGTCACTTTGTTGCTTTCTTTGTGCCTCCTGCTCTGCCCAAACCTCTTCAATATTTTCTCCTTTTGTATCCCTCTTCTATCTTTTCTCTCATATAGAACTTAATACAATTGCCTTTTTTCATGGGCAATGACAAAACTAGGAGGTTTGGGCAATGTGAATGCCATTGAGAACACTTCAGAAGAGGAAGAATAAGATCCTTCTTGTTTTGTTCTTCATTAAGAATATCTAGTCTGGAGAACAAATAAGCCTCTCCATGTTTGAGGTATACTTGGTACTTTTTCATTTTCGGAAATTCATATAATCTCAGACTTGAAAGGGACCTCAGAAGACATCTAGTTCAACTTGAACAGGAATCCTTCTACATCATCTTCAGAAGTGTTCTCCACCTTCTAAACTATTAGACTCCTGCCTCCCATAGTAGTCTACTTTGGGATAACTTTAACCATAAGGAAGTTTTTTTTCTTAACATTTAGTCTAAATCTTTCTCTCTGTAACTTCCACCAATTTTTTCTACCTTTGCCATCTGGTCCTAGAACAAGAAATTTTGTCCCTTTTCCATGTGACAGCTCTTCAAATACTTGAAGGCAGCTAACGTCCCACTACCAAGTCTCCTTCAGGCTAAATAACCCTATTTCCTTCAATGAATTGTCATATTACAAGATCTGAAGACCTTTCACAATCCCGGTTGCCCTTCTGTAGCTCCAGCTTATCAGTCAAAAGCCTTCTTAAAATTTGGTGTCCAAAACTGAACATAATACTCTTCATGTTGTCTGAGCCTAGCAGAGCATGATGGAATTATCATCTCCAGGTCTTGGATATGATCCTTTTATCCCTTTTGGAATGTAACCCAAAATACCATAATAAGGATTTGAAAATCAACTGGCTGGGACCGATGTACAAGCGAGCATTCCTTCTCATCTTTTTAAGGTATTTGAGACTGTTGTAATCTTTGAGTCAGAAAGCAGACTTGATTTCTGCCTGGAAGTTGTTAAAAGGACATATATAGTCGGTATGATACACACTAAGAAGGAATGAAGTCTTCAAAAACTGAGCAGCAGCAGGGATGTAACACCCTCATACTCATCCAGGACTTAATGAGTTGATCATGAAAGAATTAGTGGCACCATTATAATAAACTGGCAAATGGACAGACTGAAAGGACAGACTAAAAGGAGAAAATTATAAACTACAAATGATAGCATTTGTCAAAACAAAGGTGGCAAAAAAGAAAATAGAGATCACATTTCAGCTGGTTAAAAAAAGGCCATTCTTCAGTCCAGTAGATTGGTAAATCACAGTAATCTTATGGGATGGTAAACATTCATTTATGTAAAACCCAGGTGACTTAAATAACCAAGTTTCCACTGAAGCTGGTGTCCTAACCTCGCTTGTCCCATATTGGTCTATATTTCAATCACGTTCAGGTTCTAAGTCCTTATTAAATGTTCTATACAAATAAAATTATAGCATTAACATTTCCAATAGGAGGCTCTTCTTTGGATTAATCTTGCCTCACTTCTTATTAACTCAAACATTTTTAGGAGAATCCTTCTCATTAAATCTTTCTCACTCTACTTCAGGCCTTTATCATTTCTTGCCTAGACTATTGCAGTAACTTCTTAGTGGAGTCTCTGCTTCAATCCTCCCCCATGTCCAATCCATCCTTCACACAGTTGCAAAATGATTTTCCTAAAGTTCAAGTCTGATAATTGCTGTTTCTCTTGTGGTACACATGGCTTCCGGGATCTAACAGAAACTCCTCCGTTTGGCCTTCAAAGCCATTTATAACCTAGCACCATTGGTCCTTCATATGCAGATGTTTTATATTATAATGTGCCAACTAAATAGAAAAGCTGCATTCCTGAACTGTATTCAGAGCAATGTTTTGTCCCATCGAATATAACAAAAATTGTTTTATTTCTAGTAAAATTGCTTTCAGACATTTTAACATTATGTAGTAGTATGGTTTATGATCAGTTTACTGTGCCTTACAGATATTAGGCACTAAATTAAAAATACTTATTTGATACACAATTAAAACACATGAATATAGGTTTTATTTATTGAGAACTTTCTTTTGTGTTTCAGGAAAACAACCAAAGTTTTAAGTAGCATTTATAAGAACAGATGATTTTGAAGATAAAGAATCGTTCATTTTATATTTTGGACACCTAAAAATGAAGTGGATCTAGTAACAATAACTGCGGTGGACCGTGACAATCCAATTTATTTTTCATTTCAATGGTTGACTATTTGGTTTTCCCTAAAATGAGTAAGAAATATTTTAAACTATAAAGAACTTTCTTTCTAATCAGCTTCAGCTTTTGCAGGCAAGCAACTGCATAATTTGGGAAATAACACTGGAAAGTAGTAATTGACTTAGTTTTGTGGGAAGACCCGGTATTTATAATTTGCACGTTACTTGCAATTTTTTTGTTTTTCATCATTTGTAATAATGGAATGGAAGTGCAAGCTGTAACGATTCTCAAATATAAAATATTTGCTACTATATTATGTATATAGTACATAATCTTTTGTTGCCTTTAAAGTTGCTTTTATTCTTGTTTCCAATAATTTTATACCAACACTTGAAAAGATCTTTTGTAATCTCCTCAAAGCCTTAATTTTATTGAGTAAATTTAATGGTGTGGTTCTCAAAGACAGAGAGGAGAATTTTTTATAGCCATTTCTGACCAATTGGTCTTTAGGTTGTTGGACAATAAACATTGTCTTGGCAATCCTAAAATTATTAGCATAGACACACTAATTGGAGGCTGTGTTAGTGATACCAAATGGAACTATGGAGCTGAAAAAAATACTGCTTATGCTATAGATCAGACTATATGATAAGTAGTTCAGAGTGTTTATAAACAGGACTATTACTCTCATAACCAAAAAGGAAAATGTTAGGGATTTGTAAAGTTGCACATGCTTTAAGCTTCAACACTCTATTCAACTCTCTAATTTCCTTATAATGTCAGGAAAGTATTTGGATGAAGCACATAATAAATAAAATTCCTAAAATTTAATTTTTATACTATGAATTTTCTGTAATGAAAAAGCTATCCCAAATATTACTGGAAAGCATTTATCCAGCTCAGTGTCAAAAAGCCACTTACCAGTTATGGAACCGTTATTTTGAGGAGGTTCATCTGGATGGGTTTTTGTCTCTCCTCCCCTTCACCTTCCCCCTCCCCTCCAAGAGAGAAAAAAAGCACCTTTTTTGTTCATTTTTCCTGGTATGGGCCAAAGGAACAGGAAAGAGTGGCTCTCTGAACCAGGAGCAAACTATTATTTGGAAAAGGATAAAAATGGTGTTGTAAAGGTAAGTGTCAATCCCTCTCACATCCATTAAAGGGATCTTGATTGGTAGAATTTCATTCTGACAAAAGGTTTTAATTTGTTTAAGCATATCCCTCTTTTCTTCAGGTCTTAGAGCCATTTCTCTGAGATCCTTGTTTTTAGATCAAAGCCTTCAAACTTCAATCCCTCACTCACCTACTATCCCCAGGAAAAGGTTCCTTCTGAAGTGCTGAGAAGGCATTCGTTTAAAATCTAAAGCCAAAATTTTATGATGAGCTCTTATGTATAGCACCCTTTAAAAACAACAGCTTTTTACTTTGCTTTTTCCTTTTACCTATATAATAGTTTCATTGTAGCCAGAATTGTCACGTGATTAAATTCTCTTACACCTTAAATGGCCTTTTTTTATACGAGTCCCTTTATTGCTAATTATAAAAAGATATAGGACCTAATTTTATGTATATTAGGAATTTGGTAAGCCCTTATGCTGAATATCTGTTGGATAAGCCGTTGCTATGGGCAGAACACTTAAAATGTCATGCTACCAAGGGCCAGACATTGAAGAGTACACAATATTAAAAGACTTGATGTAGTTCCTAAATCTGATACTGAAAAGGACCAGCTAGTGCAATGGCTGGCCCTTATTTATTACTTAGCACCTGTTTTGAGAGTGCATTTTATCCCAGCCTTTTGAAACCAACATTTTTCAGGAGAAGATAAAATAGAAATTGTGTGCTGAGTTTTGTAACAGTGGTGAAATTCTGATAGGTTTTCAAAGTTAATTGATCCTTTGTTACTGTACATATTCAGAATGAGGCTGCAAAGACTTTTTATATTCTGTCTCTGCCTTTGTACATATGTATATATAGCATGTTTATATTAATCATTGTACATCTCCAGTAATGTTGTGCCATGCTCTGTATATAAATTAAAAGAGTTGAGAGAGTTATTATTTTGTAATGTTTGTCTTCAATAGAATTGGCCAAGACAAGTATTTTACAGACCTGATCCATCTACTAATCAAAATAGACTGCCTTTATACCTTGGAGGAATTCTGAAACACCTGAAAAATGAGTTTAATTTTGGCTAGAGAAGGATTGCTGGCAACACACAAGGTTCTGTGGGTGATTCAGAGTTGTGATGATATTTGAGAGTGTTTCTGTTATCTATAATTTTATATTTCTTAAAAAGTAGTTTTTAAATTTAGCTATTTGAATTATACAAGGATGAAAAGATGATTGAAAATTTTCACCTTAAATTACTTTCCCCAAAGACTAAAAAGTTGAAAAGAATCCTAAGAGGTATATAATTTTTAAACAATTTTCTGCGTGATGAGTTTTAGTTGTAAAAGTGGTTATTTAATGGTGCATGAGCTTGCAAAGAATAGCATATACATTTTAAAGAATAGAAGGATTATATTGCTGAAGACAGGAGATTGGTAGTTAAGTTTATATCATTGTATTAGATGGTTCCCCCATTGACTGATACTTTACCATTTCACTCAGCTTTTTTGTATTTCACATTATTGGTTTATTTCTTAGGTTAATACTCACTGTTTAAAACATTTTGATGTCAGCTGAAATTTAAAGTGTTTTTTTTTCACATTAGAATACTATCCCACCAGTTACATGCTATAATCAAACACGGTATTATTTTGAGCCAGATTATCCTAAAGCATAAACTATTCCCTGGATCCAAATGTGCCTAATTTTTAAGCAGGATTTGGGTTGTGCCAAATACTCCTTACTTGGAAGGTACATCAACTCTAAATCAACATTACTCATATTACTTATGAGGTGTACTAATAGTACATTACTTAAAAAGTTCTTTGCCAAATGACACTCTAACTTATCAAGGAATTGTTTATTTACACCTTAGAAAGATCTGGCTCATAATTTGATAATGGACAAACAGATTGCATCAAAATCTATTTTGTGCTCTATCCATTAACTTAGTTAAGTAATACAGAAAAAGTACACACATTTTGGTACCAGTAAACTTGGGATAGAAGTAGAAAATCAGTACAATACAGAATAAGCCATTCACACAGAAAGTCAAATGATCCAGGTTCACAAATAACATGATTTAACATTTTTTAACAGTATATGACCAAAAAGAGTTTGTCCAATGAAGAAGTAAAATAATTCCTCTTAAATTTCCCTTTAATGCTCTGCAATATATTCATAATTCTGCTTCTGGTAAGAACTTTTTATATCTATACCTTGGAAATGTACCATACTTTTGAAAACCATATAGTATTTTAGGACAGTTATAAACAACATCATTATCATGAAAATAGTTAACAGAAGAATCAAGATTTTAAATTTTAGATAAAATTTGCACAAGGAAGAACTAGAACATACAGGTTAGAAAAAATTCATGTTTAAAGGAAACAATTAAAATATATAGTAGATTAATAGCCACAGATAACTACATAATGTTTGTTAAATGTAAACTTCATTGTTTACTTGGAACAATGAAGGCATTTAGTTGTTGTTCAGCACCCACCATGAAGCTGAAAGGAAAAATATAATTTTAGTAATGAAGTTAACTTGATAGTTGATAATTTATTACTCTGTGAAATATCAATACATGAGTGAGAATAAGTGATTTCACCTACCCTTCTTTGAATTCAGAGGAAGAAAGCCAAACAAGTTCATTAGTAGCATTTGCTCCACATTGCTTGGGTTATGTGTAATTGCTTATATGTAAATTAAATAGTAGAAATGTGCAAGTCTTACTTCTGTGATGCCTTCGCAGACTGCTTTATCAAGTCCTATTTTCTTTTTAAACTGGTCACCTGGGGCATTTTTCTGTTTCATGATTTTTTGCCATATAATTGTATCTTGCCTTGATTGGTTCACGTAAATATGGTATGTTTTCCATCTAGTGATATTTTAAGCTTCTTCAAAGTGGGGCCATGTTATTGGTTTTTTTCCCCACAGAACTCAGTATGTTGCAGTAACATTAAAAAAAGAAAGTTAACAGGGAATCAATCATAGAAGAATGCCAGAAAAGTTTGTTTTAAGTGAAACTTTTGTATCTTCAATTCTCTTTTAAGTTCAAATTTGAAATTATAAATATGTTCATATTACAGTGCAGGGGAATTCCCTAACAGATCAAAGAAGGGAGTAATTAATGGCTAGACCATCACTAATGCTTTTACATCATTTTCCTTTACCCAGGAATTTTCTTCTGCTTAAAAGATCTTACGGTTCCATGGGCAAATGCAACAGCTTTCACACTCCCGTGGCATAGATTTTTATAATAATAATAGTAATAATAATAATAATTATTATTGTTGTTGTTTTTGTACCAGTTCTGTGATTTCCTCTGTGTAGGGAACTTCCAGTGAGGAAACTCGATGTACTGATACATATATAAATATATATATATGTAATATATATATATATGTATATAATTTAAGGTGTCTAACAGAGTTAAGCCTCTTATATCTCAAAATACCAATAGTTTCCATATAAGGTGATGACTTCAACATGAAAATTCCTTAAGTTTGAGGTTTCAGATTGTGCAAATACATTAATATTCTTACTTTACCAATGGTAAAGTTTGAAATTCTGTACACGTGAATCATTTAAAGTGAGGTGTTTCATATATGCTCTTGAAGTGGAGCGGAAGAGACCACTGTAGTACAAACAGGTTAAAAAAAAGTTAGTGCATCATGTAACATAGTATAGAACCGGATATAGATTAAAGGTTTATGATTG
Organism: Trichosurus vulpecula; assembly: GCF_011100635.1. Lineage (NCBI taxonomy): Eukaryota > Metazoa > Chordata > Mammalia > Diprotodontia > Phalangeridae > Trichosurus > Trichosurus vulpecula. Next base: position 158,021,830 of record NC_050573.1, read on the forward strand.
GTTTTTCTGAGTAATGAATATCTTCTGCATCCTCACCTTTGACACTCCTCCTGTAGATCTTCTTTAGGGTCCACAGTTAGCAACATATTAAATACTTTACCCACAATATATGATGTATAGCAACTATAATATTTATAAACCAATAAAATAAATATTAATTTGATACCTGTAATAGGATTGATTTATTTCCTTATATTGCAACTTAGTTTTGTGGTTTTCTTTCTTTCTTTCTGGCAAGGCAGTCAAGGTTAAGTGACTTGCCCAGGATCATACAGCTAATAAGTATCTAATGTCTGAAACTGGATTTAAACTCAGATTCTCCTGACTGCATGGGCAGTGCTGTGTCCCCTGTGCCACCTAGCTGCAGCTGCCCTGTCCCTGTATTGTAACTTAGGCAACCCAACTGGAAATCTTGAGAGAAAGGTAGTTTTATTGAAAATAAGATAGCCTTTTGGATTTAAAGAATAAAATGTGCATTTTGTGCTTCTCAACTGTTTAATGGTCGTCTTAATTATCTTTTACACATTTTAATATGAGGTTGTTATGTGTGTGTGTGTGTGTGTGTGTGTGTGTGTGTGTGTGTGTGTGTGTATATATATATAGTCTCTGTATTTGCCAAATGTTTGTTTCCTATTTTAATATATACATGGTAATTTGAAACTAGCTAATACAAAAGGTATGCCTCTTCAAATTGAAATTTTGGCATTTATACCTTTATACCAAATTTACTTAAGCTATTGTGCATGCTAAACATACAACTGTATGAAAATTAATACTAAAGAAGTTTAGCAAAACCCAATAGGAAATTAATTATTTAAAGCTAATTAAAGTTTTGAAAGTAGTGGTAGGAAATGGGGAACCACCTTAGTATTGACTAAGATTGACTTTTCTCTCTCTTCATCTGTTAACTTGGAATACCCTTAGTTGAAATTAGGAAACATTAAATCGCATATATTCGAAGATGAAAGAAGAGATTCAGTTAGATCGTCAGCTCCTTGAGGGCAGGGGCTATCCTTTTGCCTTTATTCATATCCCCAGTACTTAGCATTGTGCCTGGCAGATAGTGGGTGCTTATTAAATGCTTTTTGACTGCAGTTTTTTAGAGGGTGAGATATATTTTCTTTCTGTTTTAACCGTTCTAAAGCCAGAAATAAACTAATTACTTGAGTAAGACAATGTGACAATAATATATCTTAATAGTTTGTTGAAAATAGCTTATTATGAAGTAGAGCTAAACCAAGATGCCTGTTAGATTTGTTCAAATTCCTATGCTCTTGTCATGTTGTTAATTTTCCTAATCCCTTATTACCTCTCTCTTTTTTCTGAGTTTTTCTTTCTATATTTGCTTTATGTACCCATTTGTCCTCTATGACTTGTAAGGCATTCAGTAGTTATAGCAGTTTGTGGCTCATTGTGGCACTCATCTCTTGACCCAACAACTCTCCCAGTGCATATCCAATCTGTTGCCAAGGCCTGTAATTTCACCTTTGCAACATCCCTTGCATATGTCCCCTTCTCTCTGACATTGCTACCACTCTAGTGTAGGCTTTCATCACCTCATGCCTGGGCTATTGCAGTAGGTGGGGTCTGCCTGCCTCAAGTGTTTTTCTACTGTAGTCCATTTTCCATTTAGCCATTGAAGTGATTTTTTTTGAAAGCACAGGTCTAATCAAAAATTACTCAAACTATTCAATAAATTCCTATTGTCTCTAGGATCAAATACAAAATCCTGTTTGGCATTTAAAGCCCTTCATAATCCAGCCCTCTCTTACCTTTCTAGTTGTAAACTTTACTCCCAGATACGTATTCTTCAGTTCAGTGACATTGGCTTCCTGGCTGTCCCATGACCAAGACATTCTACCTCTCTGTTCCGGGTTTTTTCTCTGGCTGTCACCCATGCCTGGAATGCCCTCTTCTCAGCTCCAATTACAGACTTCCCTGGCTTCCTTTAAGTCCCAACTGAAATCTCATCTTTTATTGGAAGCCTTCCCTGAATTCTTAATTCTAATGCTTTCCTTGTGTTTATGTGTCCTGTACATAGCATACTTTGTATATGTTTGTATGTTATCTCCCCTATTAGATCGTAAGCCCCTTGAGCACAGGGACTGTCTTTTGCCTCTTTTTGTATGCGCAGCACTTAACACAGTGTCCGGCACAAAGTAGATGCTTAATAAATGTTTGTGGATTGATTGCTCTTTCTCTGACACATTGCTTGAACCAGGTGGTAGGAAGCAGAAAATGGCTATAGTGATAAAGATAAAGGACCATGAAATCTTCTATCAGGACTCCTAGGATGTTTCAGCTATCCCAAAGATAAGCTTCATCTTTAAAGATATCCTAGTTACCTGAGAAATTTATCAGCTAATGCATTATATTCACAGGTGTATGGGAAAATAAAGCATGAAAGTGAATGTTACAAAATTTCTCATGCCCCCAACATACTTCATTATGATTTAATGTTCAAGCCTAATATAGTTATGCCAAACACGAACAATTTCAATTGTTATTTGCTTCACTGATTCTCACCTTCACCTTCCCTTGAGTCTCAGAGTATCCAGAGTTGGGAGTCAAATTATGAAGCTACAACCTCATATAACTACATGGGATAACTTGCTATTTGAAGCTTATACTTGATATTTAGAGAAAATACCCAGAACTCTGCATTCATTGAGTTTGTTTCCTCTAGGCCAGTACCGAACCTATGACTGAGACTCTACAGATAAATAAAAATGGTCAGGCAAGGTATGTATGAAGGGTCTCAAAGAGATTTAATTATCAGGCTACAGAGATTCCACATCTGGTTTCAGAGTGAGGCTCAAGTTAGCTTAAGACAGGTCTGAAACCTTTGGAATATTATGTACTTTGATTTTTTTTCTCATTCTTTCCAAACTGTATGTTTGAAATTCCATTTCACCAAATACTCATAATGAAAATCTCTCCATAACATTTATAAACCCTAGGCGATCACCTAATTCCAGTATGAGAGAACTGGAAAATCCCTCAGTGTTTATTCTAATACCCTTTGACCTATATTGGAATATAAAATAAGCCACTTTTATTTTGTAAGGAAGTATCTGCTCATGCACTGACTATTGCTAATTCTAAGAAACATGGAGAAAGCCTTTCCAAATGGACATTTGAGTTGGAGGGAAAGGATATGAAAAATAAATCACTAGGTAGTATGGAGGAAAATGATAATATTTGGGGGGAGATAAAAAGATAAAACAACATGGAAAAGCTAAGAGAGATAAAGTCAGCATAGTTACCAGGAACTAGCATAGTAGACGTGAGTTCTGGAGTTTCCAAGAAATCCACATTGCTCCTTTGGAATGCCTTGCTGTAATTCATCTGAAGGTGGCTGTATAAACAATTACATGTCAGTGCATTTTCATTTATCTTTTTAATTTTTTCCAAAATAAAATGCAGCAGAGGCTAAAGTCGTATGTACCATGGGATTAGATATGGAAAAGCTGAATAGCAGGAGTTTTCAAGGGTCATTTGACTTGAAAGACTAGTGATATGTGAATGATAATCATCAAGAGAATCTGAATTCTCTTGTGCAGGTGGAACACTAGGAAATTCACTTAAGTCTAAACAAGTGGAAAACATCTTTTCTTGATGACTAAATGACTAAATATTGGGGCAGGCTACCATATGAGATTGGCAGCTAGGTGGTGAAATGAATAGAGTGCTGGGCCTGGAGTTAGGAAGACCCAGTGAGTTCAAATCTGGCCTAAAACACTAAGCAGTGCGATCCTGGGCAAGGCATTTAACCTTGTTTGCCTCAGTTTCCTCATCAGTAAAATGAGCTGGAGAAGAAAATGGCAAAACATTTCATTATCTTTGCCAAGAAAATCTCAAATGGGGTCACAAAGTGTTGGAAACGACTGAAACAAGAAAAACCATGTGAGATTATGGATTTCATCCTTGAAGTTTTCATTTTTTTTGTTTTGCTTTGTTTTTAAAAGTCCTGAAGAGTTTAGGCTTGCAGGCAAGAGGCTGAAATAAATGGAATTTTGTGATCCTTTTCATTGTATTCTGTGATAGGAGACTCATCCTTTTCTAATTTGACAGCCTTCATTCTCTAATCTTTTATATAGCCTGAGGGGAGAATATTTGTGGCTATAAACATACTTCAAATGCTTAAAAGATGTATGGCTTACATTGATGTGAGTGGAACTTAAGTTTGCCACTTCTCCATGCTTTAACATGAGGTGGTGTGGCCAACCTGAGACGTAGCATCTTTGGTTTAGTTAGGCCACTGAGTAAGGCAATGAGTCACCAGATCTGTATTGGAACCTTTCCAGATTGCTAGAATTGCAACCAGTTGCAAGACTAGTACTTTGCTGACATAACCTTTGAGAATCTAGGGTCTCCACAAGACAGAGGCAATGGAGTAGGAGGTAATATGGTGCAGTGGAAAGAATGTGCAATTTAGTGTCAGAGGACTTGGGTTCAAATTCCTGCTCTCTCACTTATTTGCCTTCATGACCTTGGGTAAATAATCCTCTCTGACCTTATTTTCTCATCTCTAGAATGGGGTTTTAACTAGATCAAGTCTATTCCACATCTGACTTACAGCAAACATATATAGGTTAAATCGTGTGTGTTCTGCTGTAGATGTGGTTTCTTATATTTTGTAAGATAAAATCTGAGCTGTTCTCATACTATAATACTCTGTTTCAAGACCAAGGAACCACATGACCACAAGACCAAGGCAACATTGGTAGAGAATCTAGAAAAGTAAGGAAATTGCAAATATAGAATCATGAACTTCCAAAAATGCTGTGATGTCATTTCGTTTCCATGTGACATTTTTACTTCCTCAGAAGCATCTGGATTGGGGGACCTGGGTGGAGTTTTGGGTTGTTCATTAAAAAAAAACTGTAGCAGTATCTTTCTCAGGACCATCCTTAGGCAAAATAAAGTATAGGATTCTTTTCTATCTTTTGCTAGCCCCAGCTTTATTCTTTCATCCCTCATAGCTGCCCATCCCCATACCAGGTAATAGAAGTATCTTCCAACACTTCTGAAATCACACCTACTCTTTTGGTCTATACATAAAAGCTGAACTCGCTCTTGACTTACCTATTCCACACGCTGCTATTCTCCCAGAACTCATAAACTATAAAGCGGGATTCATTCGAAAGCTTCTGAATGGAAACACTGAATTAAAAAAGAAAAAATAGTTAGCTGAGGGATTCAAAGAAACGAAACCAATTATATCTGTATATGTCATAATCATAGTTGATGTGTTTAGTATACAAAAATCTTGTCAAATAATGCAAGGTAGTATTCCCATCATATATGTGTGGAAACAGGTTTAGGGAAGAGTGATCTCAACCATGGTGTCTGGATTAAAATTAAAATATTCAGTTTAAAAAATTGTTCCAGATAACCTATATGGTGGTGGGATTTTTTTTAAACTTTTTTTGTTTTCTTTTGGGATCAGGTAGACAGCCTCTAGGAGCATTATGTGTTGTAGAGGGCAAGCTTTAGTGTCCTAATGACCTGAGTCCTGCATCTGACATTCTAGCTATATGTCCAGCGGACATGTATTTAATTGCTTCATACCCCAGTAAACTCTTGAAGATTATAAATTACAGAAAAGTTGCCAATATACATCTATGGAAGGAATGTTAACACATGAAATTGCAGGTGGGGAGAAATGAATCACAACTTTGTAGAGATCAGACATGGTAGCTTTTAGACTTAAAATTGTTAAGTATAAATTATTGAAAGGTAGCCTAGACTAGATAGGAGACCAAGTTTAATTGGAAGAATGGGAGCTCCTCTGTTGGAGAATTGACTACCTCGTTTTGAGTCTGGCTTGAGCAATTTAGAGACAAATGGCATTATCTTTCTTTATTAGGTATATTGATGTGTTTACAGAGGCTGAGTCAACTCCTTCAAACCCAAGGGTTGGCTTTTGTTCCTATCATGGGAACACTGTGATAATGATTCTGTCTGAAGAAGACAATTATCATGATTTTTAAAAATTGTCTTGGATCCTGAGTTTTAAAATTGTCGTCATTGCGATGTAGTTGTCTGGTAGACAACATTCTCCCTAAATCTTAAATACTTAGCTTGCTATCTCCATTTTCATGAGCTGCAAATACAAAATCTTCAAGACTAGTGAAAGCTACTAGTTTATTCACTGTTCAGTTCTTAGTATACAATAATTATCAATGAAGAAATATGAGCAATTAAAAGCTATAAAATCCTGAAATTGGAAGCATCTGATAGCATAAATAAGCATTTATAATTAGGGTACAATTTATATATGCTCAAATGGGTTTAACTTGATGTATTCCAGCCAGTAATGCTAAGAATAATCCATCTTGTGTGACTCAATAGTCAAGAAACATTTATTCAGCATTCATTAGATATAAGGGCACTGTACTATCTGCTATACATGCAAAGGTGAATAAGACATGAACCCTGCCCTCAAGAAGATTATAATTTAGCTAATAAAAATTATAAATTAGCCAATAAAGTTAAAATGTAGCTAGTAAACTATTAAGCATCTGCTATGTACCAGGCATTGTGCTGAGTGCTGGAGATATAAAGACTGAAATAATCCCTACTCTTAAGGAGCTTATGTTCTAATGGAAATTTGGTTTTAGATCTGGAATGATGTAACTGAGTCTAACTCTGTCAGTTGAAAGTCCAGAGGGAAATGCCTGAGGTCAAACATCAAGCCACAGAACCTCAAGAGTTGGAACGGACCTCAGAAATCATCTAATCCAAACTAAACGTCTCCTCTGGGACAGCTAGGTGGTCTAGTGGATAGCAATCTGCCTAGAGTTAGGAATACCTGAGTTCCAATCTGGCCCCAGACACTTATTAGCCGTGTGACCCTGGGCAAATCACTTAACCCTGTTTGCCTCAGTTTCCTCACCTGTAAAATGATCTGGAGAAGGAAATTGCAAATTACTGCAGTATCTTTGCCAACAAAACCTCAAATGGGGTCACAAAGAATCTGACACAACTGAGCAACAACAAGAGTCCCCTCTAGGATATCCCCAATTAGTGGTCATCCAGCCTTCTCTTGAAATCATCTTGAAGATCTTGGGCTAGAACCCAGAGATCCAAACTCCTAATTAGGCCAGTGCTCTTTTTACTCATACCTTGTTGACTCACAATATTTTAGTAATAGCTCTATTAGTGAAAAGTTCTAGTTATAAAGTTCCCAGAGACGCTTTAATCAGTGTAAAAATAAAATACCTGGGGATGCATTCTAGGATAGGGTTTCCTGCTGCCTTACCTCTAATACCTTGCCCTGCAAGATAACACCAACTCTGAAACTCACATCTCCTCGGTTCTCCCCCGAGAACCCTTCTTCCCTGTGATTGGAGAGGGTACAGCATGGACAGTGGAGAGCTCCTCCCAGATCTTCCATTTAAAGAGCGCACCTAGGGCACCCATCATCATTTCCCAGTGGGCTGCACTCCTCTGGGTCTTTTGTCATGTTCCCACCTGTGTCCCCCACCCTCACCCCATTCTTCTGCTTTTTTATGTCTTGGTTTCCCCCATTATACTGTGAACTCTTTGGGGGCAGGGACTGACTATTGACTTAACACAGTGCCTGGTACATAGCAGGCACTTAATAAATGTTTATAGACTGATTGATTCTACTGGGTACACCCTCATTTTCCTCCAAGGGGAGTTTTGAGAGTGGGACACAGGTTCCCAGAAAGCCCCTTGATAGATACCTCCTCCTCTCTAGGTTTAAATCCCTCCTCAGGATGGAAAGAGGCTGCACACAGCTCCTCCTGTAGTTGGTTGTAAGTGACCAGGCCTTGAGGCCTCAGGAAGTATAGCTTTTCCTCACAGTTTAGTCTAAGCCTTGGTCCCTTTACTTGAAACAAGATCCTCCTCCTCCTCTTCTACTATCACCACCATTGTTCCATCACAAAGAGACCAGAACTTCTCCGAAACTGCAATTTGCTTAAGATGATTCTTGTTCAAACTGTTTTTGTTCCCAAGTGACTTGTTAATCAAGGGCATCCCTTAACACTTTGCTACACCCTTAATCTTTTTTTTTAAACTAAAATGTTTAGGGAAGGTAAAGTGGTGTCATGGAAACAGCAGGGGCTGGAGAGCTGGCAGAGCAAAGCCCGAGTCCCGTATCTGCCCCTTGACTGGCTGTGTGACCATGGTTAAATCACTTATCTTCAGGGATCAATCTCCTTTTCTGTGAAATGAGAATAATTAGACTTGTATTTTGGGTAGTTACAAAGAAAATGGTAAAATAAAATGTCATATAAATGTGAGTCATGTATTACTCAAATGATGCTTTTCACCTAGATTTTCAGTTTTTGGAAATTTTGTAGAAGTGCTTTGAATAATGCAAAAATTGTTATGCTGTAACACAGGGATCATTGACATGCTTAATTAGGAAATGCAAACACTTTTATCTCACAGTTTAAAATACTAAAATGTTGAAATATTTTGGTTGTCAATTGTCAGTGGGACTTTTTTCCATCTGCAACATGATATTCATTATTTGAAATGTAGGTTACTGGACACAATCCTATAAATTGAATATGTAATGTTTACTTTTAAGACTTTGGGGCATGTTTCTTATCAAATGGACTTGATATTTTTCTAAGCATGAGCTAGGTGTGAATGGTAGTTGGGTAGTTGGGAACCATAGATCTTTTATTATTGTCCTAAGGAGAAAACAAATCTCTTTTCCAGGTGCCCTCAGTTAGAGGACGAGGTGTCTTTCAAAGGAAATCACATACTGATTTATTCTAATTGGGAGATGGACTGAATCCTTACTTTCAGAAGATTGGGAAGAGCTACTCGTGAGAAAGGAGCATAAAGAATATTCCAGGAAATTGTAGATTACGCACATTCCTAGAGATGCTTTACATGACTTAATTTGTACATTAGTAAATCTAGGAACCATTTATCATCTGGATAACCTTGAGCTTTAGTTTCCTCCTCTGTAAAATGGGGAGGTCAGATTGTTGTTCTGTCATTTCAGTCGTGTCCAACTCTTTGTGACCCCTTTTCTTGGCAGAGATACTGGAATGGTTTGACATTTTCTTCTACAGTTCTCCATTTTACAGATGGAGGAAACAGAGGCAAACAGAGGGCTAAGTGATTTGCAAAGGAGATTGGATTAGAGAAAGATCCTTTTTCATTCTGTTTTTTTTAATAATGTGATTTATCTAAAAGTGACCACTAGGTGACACTGTGATACACATAAGTTTTAGATTTAGGGACCTCTCCCTCCCAAATGGTCACGCGAACAATACACACTATACATTGACCCCGATATAGTGATGCTGTTTTTGGTCCTCTGAATATGAAGGACAACAACCAACCAATCACTTTTTATTTCTACTGCTTTCACCCAGTTTTTTCTGTTCTATAGGTTTTATCTTTGTGTGTGTATGTATATTTTCCCATAGGCTAATCTATTATAATTCAGCCAGGAAAGATGTAACAAAAGTGTGGTTTATTTTCTCAACCTCAGATTTTAATAGAGAGAGAGCCTTACCAAGCCATTTACTATTCTTTGAAAATTTCATTCTAAACTTTTAGTCTTCCTTGATTTATTCATTTGGTTGCAGTGAATCATAGGATTCAGAGCTAGAAACGACCTTAGGGATCATCAATGCCAACACGCTTATTTGACAGATGACAAGCAGAGTGTGGTGAAAAGAATGCTACATCTAGGATCAAGAGGACTTGACCTCTTGATCTGCCACTTACTACTGGTATTACCTTGGGCAAATCCCTAAACCTCCTTGGGCTCCAGGTACTCTAATTCTCAATCTGTGATTCTATTATAACCCAAAAAGTAAATGAGTGGAAAGAATGCTGAACTTGGAGTCAGGGGAAACCTGTATTCCAATCTTTCCTCTGACACTTATGAAGCAGGGATATCTATAGAAACTATTTCACTATATACTACGTACTATAAGGATAAAATGAGATAATGCTGTAAAGCAGCAGTATTCAAACATTTTGGTCTCAGAACTCCTTTTCACTCTTAAAAATTATTGAGGGTCCCTTCCCACAAAGAACTTTTGTTTATGTAGTTTGTATCTATTAATGTTTATCATAATAAAAATTAAACATCTTAGTGTTCTTATAAAAATAGTTTTGACCTAATGGATGCCCTGAGGGATAGTGCCTTAATACATATATTATCTCATTTGATCCTTACAACAACCTCGGGGGCTAAGTTCTTGTTCTATTATTATCCCCATTTTATAGATGAGGAAATTGAGGCTAAGAGAGGTTAAGTGCCCCGCCCAGAGTCACAAAGCTAGTAAGTGTCTGGGCAGGATCCGAGTGCAGGTCTTCTGGATTCTAAGTCCATTGCTGTATTACTGTGAAGAACAATATTTTATAGTCATGATGATGGTTGACTCACCAAGAAAAGGTTAAATGTGTGATATGTTTTAGAAAAATGTACATCCACAGTGGCTAAGAACTCTAAGGATCATCCTATAGCTATTTATAAACTTTACTTACCTGGAAATTCCAAGCTTTTGTTCATGCACCTACTTTAGCTTTTAATTCCTTTTATTCTCTGAGACCTAACTTAAGACTCATCAATGTCTTCTCTGAGTTATCAAGGTAGTTGCTTTGGGTTTTGTATTTAAGGGCACCCCATGCTGCTAGCAGTGGGGCAGTGACTTAGAGAAACAGCAAGTACAGAAGAAAGTGGTTAGTGCTAAAAAGACTTAAGACTCTTAAAAATGCAATCAGCCCACTAAAAGGGAATGGGAAAGTAAGGATAAAGCAGATACATGGCAAAGAAGGGGATTCATAGCTATGTAAAGGCACCCTAATCATCGGCCAAGAATGGGCCAATCCTATGAATTGAGTTAGACTAAAGCTGATGGCATTAGTAACCATAGAGAGAACTAATGAAATGGTACAAGTGGAAAATAGAGTTTGACCAGGCTGATTAGTATTCTTTCTGGTGTAGGTTCCATTTCTTTGAAGTTCAGTCTCTGACAATTGGTTATTTTGGGATAACCGTGGTAGAAGTAAGACATGAGGTAAAAGCCACTAACAATAAATAAATGAGTGAAGAACCACTAACAATCATACTTATCCTGCTAAAGAAGAGGAGAGGCTAAAAAACTCAAGTTTTCAAATTCTAGAATCACAGAATATCAACGTTGGAAGGAAATTTAACAGTTATTTAATCTAGTCCACACCTGGTTAAGAGCCCTTTCTGCAAAAAACCCCAATAAGTGGTCCAACATTCTTCACTTGAAGAATTTCAGTGAGAAAGGACCTTTTACCTCCCAAAGCTATCCCATTCCACTCTATTAAAGGGAAGACACACTATCCACCATTATATTTGATGGCAGGAAATAAGCTTCCATTTCTTTATGATTATTGAAACCCTAACAGGACAGGAATTGCAATAGAAACCATGTCTCTACCTCTACTTGATTCTAGCATCCTCTAGAGACTTTCTCCCCATCAAAGCGTCATATACATGTCATTTATTATGATTATTATAATCTTGTGAAAGCACTATTTCATCAGCTATGTGTAGGGTGAATTCAAGTGACTGGACTATAGGATTTCGAACTGTATGCCATCCCTTCTCCACATACTTACTGGTTTTTCATTCTTAAATGTTTTCTTTGGTTTCTGGTCATACAGTTCAATCCCCTCATCTCATAGATGAGGAAACTGAGGGTCAGAGAGGTTGTGATTTGCCCATGGTCACATAGTTGGTAAATAGGAGAAGCAGGATTTTAAGTTGGGTCCTCTGATTTCACATCTAGCACCCTTTCTTTCAGTTGTTTGTGGTTCAGTCCTTTTTCAGTTGTGTCCAACTCTTCCTGACCCCATTTGGGGTTTTCTTGGCAAAGATACTGGAGTGGTTTTCCATTTACTTCTCCAGCTCATTTTACATATGAGGAACTGAGGCAACCAGGGTTTAAATGACATGTCCAGGATCACACAGCTAGTAAGTGTCTGAGGTCAAATGTGAACTCAGGAGAATGAGTGCTGGTGCACTTCCACTGCACCACCTGGCTGCCCTTTCTATTGTACTCTTTCTATTAGACACCAGTTCTTTTTAACTCCAGTGCCTTCCCTCTGTTGATTATCTTGCATATAGCTCATTTGCACATAGTTGTTTATATGTTATCTCCCTCATTAGACTGTGAGCTTCTTGAGATCTACAGCCATCTTTTGCCTTTTGTCGTATCCCCATAATTTAGCACAGTCGTGGGCACATAGTAGGTGCTGACTAATGGACACTGGTTCAAAATTTTTTGAAGGGAGAAGCTGAGGGAATTTTGCAATTATTTTGGAATTTTATGACAGTTGGAATGTTTACTGGGCCAGGCTGCCAAGAGAACAGTCATAGCTGGGTACACTTGTGGTTGAGATAGCCCACATCGGATAATCATTCCATCAGGCTTGGCGGGATGCATAGGTGGGTCTTTGATGACCTCAAACCCTCTTCTCTTCTGTCTCTTTTACCTAACCCTAAGTCCTGATCCCTACCTGATTCCCCAAGCCTCACATTTCTAAAAATGTGCAATTTAAGATAAAATCAGGGTACAGACCAAAGACAGTTTAGGAAATGTTAAGCTAAGGGCTTTAAGCAACAGGAGAGAGAAGGCCTTGAGTGTCAGCATGGCTTAAACATTAACTTTTCTAAGAGTCAGCTTTAAAAGACGTGCCTTTCATACACCCACCCTTTTTGAGGATGAAAAGAAGTACCTGGCATGCATTGTATGCCTCCCTGGCCCAGCTCTTTGGTGTGTAATGGATTACTTACTGCAGGCACCCACTCTGCGAGGAAGCACTTTCCACATACTGTTTCAGAGCCAGGTGGAATTCTTCCAAGTCTTCCTCTACCACAGACATCTGACGCTGAACAAGGAGGATGTGCTGTGGGGGAAGAGACCTGGGTTACAGTATTAGATCAGAACAATGCTTACATTAGCCTTTCCCACCCCTGCTTCCCACCCTTTGATGATGTTTGCTTCCAATTCCACACTTGTTTCTCGATTAGCTGGGGAGTCTCATATGTGATGATGTCCTGTCCATTTCTGGTGCCTGATGGATACCACAACTTGTAAAATAGCACAAAAGCTATCACAGATATACATATACATATAAATATACATATACATGTTATATAATGCTTATATATATAGTGTGTATATGTATATGTGCATATGTATATATGCATACATGTATATACGCGCATACATATACATAGATATATAGTTTTTACTGATATACAGGGTGCTGCAAAGCTTAAGTTTTACTAATTTGACACTGCACTAAGACTTTTAGGACATTCTGTACTGCCACTTTTCCTAATGCATTTTTTTTGGCCAGGCAATCAGGGTTAAGTGACTTACCCAGGGTCACACAACTAGTAAATGTCAAGTGTCTTAGGGTGGATTTGAACTCAGGTCCTCCTGACTCTAGAGGTGGTGCCCTCTCCACTGCACCACCTAGCTGCCCCTCCTAATGCATTTTGTCTCCAAGCGTGAGTCATTCATCATATCTGAGGGTCAGGATCAGGGATGTACCCTGTATATCATTTGTAAAACAGCTTCAATTTCCCTTTTAGGAGTTTTGGTTGGGAAATTGGAGTCTTTTTCAAGACTTTCTCCAGGGAAGGGAGGAGCTCATTCTACACCCTTGACTGATTCCAGTTTAAGTCTTTAGTCTGCACAGATAGGTTTGAAAAAAGGTAAAGAAAAAAAAGATCTAGTGTCTCTCTCAAAAATAAATGAAAGGTCTGTATTGCTGCCTTCCCACTGGGACTGTGGTTCTAGAGAGCGGTCTTCATTTTCTCCTCCGTATACTGGTATCATATGTTCTGCATTACTCAGACTTAGCTACCTATGAGCAAAGAAACTTTAAAATTAAAAAAAAAACCATCATTAACCCCATAAAAATAATAAAATACACAAAGCCACATTATGCCTAAAAGCTCTGAATTCAGGTCCCAGTAGCTGTAATGGAGAAATTAATTAAAGCCCCATCCATTTTTTATATTTCAAAAAATGCCTTAGTGTAAGTTGCAGCCACCAAGAGCATCTCAATAAAGGGCACCACGTGCTGCAGACTGTCTTTTAAAAAAAGACTTGTTATACACTTCTGGAATCTTCTGGATCAGAAAATTCTCAAGCCTATTTTCCTAAATAATTAATAATGCCAGTCTAAGTAGTAGCCCCCTGACGATAGACCCTATGCAAGGTACCACTGCATTAGCTTAGACAGCAAGGTGGCAGAGTAATTAAGAGTGTTGGACTTGGGATGGGGAAGAATCCTGCCTCAGATAGGTACTGTGCGGACCCTGGGCAAGTCAATCAACCTCTCGCAGCCTCAGTTTCTTCATCACGAAATGGGAATAATAATACCACCCCCCTCCCAGGGATGTTGTGAGGATAAATGATGCACGTACAGCACCTTGCAAACCTTAAAGCACCATATAAGTGTTAGTTATTATTATTCGGGGCCTGTGTTAATGAAATTATTAATGGTGAAGAACTTGTTAAGGTATAGTAAGGTAAGTATATTGACAAACTGATATTCCGGAATAGCGTTTAGTCCATGGTCATTTTTGCAATAACGTAGGACTGTCATGTGAAGGCCTGCTTACCCCACTCGTGCTACTCATGACAAGAATTGCACATTTATCTTTTCTGTGACCCTTTCCCTCATTTCATTTAGTACCTCCTTTCTCAGTGCCTGTAGCTGGGTCTCTTCTGTCACTGAGGAAAACGATTCAATAAATCGTTTTTGTGGAGTCGTTTATCAGTTGTGTCTGACTCTTCATGACCCCATTTGGGGTTTTCTTGGCAGAGATACTGGACTGGTTTGCCATTTCCTTCTCCAGTTCATTTTACACATGAACTGAGGCAAACAGGGTTAAATGACTTATCCAGGGTCACACAGCTAGTAAGCGTCTGGGGCCAGATTGGAACTCTAGGTCCAGCACTCTGTCCCATGTGCCACTTAGCTTCCCAGATTCAATAAATAACCTTGCACTAAAATGTCATTATTCTGGGAATATTTTCATTTTAAATAATATTTCATGGTAGATAGTGTTTGATCCAGGTAAATCTTTTAATAGTGCAATTTCTGAAAGAAACCATGGTACTCGGCTGGGCAGCTATTTGGAGGAAGGGAAATATTAGGAAATCAAAGCATACCATATAGATGATTGCCTATTTACAAGGCCACTGTCCAACTTCTTTGAGTCCTAGGCATTCAGATAACCTTTTATCTGTTTTATTATCTTGCCGAGTCTCACCAGCGTGGGGAAAACAGTATCTGTTCAAAGACTTCTTGAGAAAAATAAATCAAATAGTGGCAACAAACCTTACAAACAGCACTTTTGCAATAGTAAGCTCTTATTTTTCTCAGCTATCATATGACTTGGCTGCTTGTGAACACACAGAAAAATGAAAAAAATCTACTTTTTCTGAATACATTCCCCTGTTCCACTACTTAACACCTCAAAACAAGATTCAATTTTGAAAAAAAAGACATAACTTTTAAAAAATATTGAATAAGATGGTGAAGATAAGATATAGTACCTGCTTGGTCTCTAATCCATCAAAATTATTTCTAAAAATTAAGCTATAAGATTTTTTAAGTGAAACTATCAGTGATGAATAATAGCAAACTAGTACTGAAGACATTCTGAAGACATTTCTGCTTGCTTTCATATTTCACAGTTAGCTGGGGTCACACTTGCCTATCCACCTGTCATCCATCATTTTTACTACATGACTAGTCCATCTCCTTTTCTGGTGATATATGTCTGTGATGATTTTTTTTGCCATGTCTCACACAAAACTTGTGGTAGTCTGAACAACCTCTTCTTTTCTGGGCCTGCCGTTTCTTACAGGCCTAGACTATTTCTGCTCTACAAAAGCCTTGTCCTTCTGCCTGGCAAACCTACCTTGTCTTTTCTCTGGAATCCTCAAAATCTGAAATCTTTCGTGCTGAAAACTTCCCTCTTTCGACCTAATTGATGCCTAATATCTGATGAAAGCAGAGGTAGGAAATTCAGATGTGTATGAATGAGACCTTGTCCTTCCCTGTAAAATTCATGCCCCCTTTCCATAATACAAGACAACCCAAGTTTGTCCACACTAACTGAGAAGAAGGCAGACAGGCAACAGACATCTGTTGCTTACTATGTGCCAGGCACTGTATGGGCATAGTAGCAAAGTCTGAACAATCGGACGCACAGCTGGGAGGGGAATGAAGCAAAAGGAGCCTGGAAATTTTAACTGCATCTTCTTTGTGTTTTAAGATTACATATAATAAAGCAAGTATGGATATGGCTTAGTTTCTCCAAGACTCTATCAATTTGTTTGTTGGAAAAAGGGCTCATGTTTAGTAGGCTAATAATTAGTGTTTGCCTATGATCAAAAAGGGGCAGCCAGGTGGTGCTGTAGATAGAGCACTGGCCCTGTAGTCTAGCCTCAGATGCTCAGTAGCTGGGCAAGTCACTAAACCCTGTTTGCCTCAGTTCCTCATCTGTTAAATGAGCTAGAGAAGGAAATGGAAAACCACTCCAGTATCTATGCCAAGAAAACCCCAAATGGGGTCATGAAGAGTTGGACAAGACTGAATGACTCAACAACAGTAACAATGGTCAAAAAAATGAAGATTTTTTAGTATCTTTTTCTAACTTCTCTGCCAATCCATCATTAGAGATGGAAGAGAGCCGTGCAGATATGGAAGCCATTTTCTTTTTTTATTGTTTCATGGGTCACAATCACCTGGTCGTGACCAACCTGATGATAATGAACCTCTCTGTGCTTAGTTATGCTGGTCTTTGAGTAGCAAGTTCAGCCTGTTCCCATTACCACATTTGAACCTTTCTAGCTTTGGAGGAACTGCCAGAAGTTCTACTCCACTGACAATGACTTTGAGAACCCAATTTTGCCTCTATGTCATAGTGAAATAGCAAAGTAGGAATTTTGTGGACAAGGCAATTTTCATCCCCAAAAAGTTTTAAGTTAAATGTTCTACATTTAAAGCATTCTGTCTTTTTTCTTATTATGATTAATACTTGGCCTTCCCTAGGCTTCCAGTTGCAGTAATGCCACACCAAGTCTTTATAGTCTTAAAAAGAGAAGTCATCTGGAATCATTGCTCCCCTGGATTTTCAAGGTTCCCTGTGCTCTGCAATACATGCATCACTCAGCCAATTTGAGTTTAAAAGGGCAACTTTTACCATTTACATGGCTATTTAAAAGGCGTCTTGGTCTGACAGGGCCCTCTTATTTCACAGGAGGGTTCATGGGCTTGAAAGCAATGTTTGGAGAAAGTGGCAGCCAAGAGCATGACATTTAGTACTGGCGAGTAAGTAGCAGGATCATCAGTTTCATCTTGTAATTGGACCCCAGGCCTGCTATTCTTGGAATATAGATAAAAAGTAGAGTGTAAGTTCTTTGAGGGCAAAGTCCATCTCACTTTTCCTACTTGTATTCCCAGCATCTAGTTTAGTACCTGACATATTGCCTGACTCCTACTAGATTCTTATTGATTGACTGATTGATCGACTTTTGTACTAATCAAGAAAAGCGAGAAAGTCAAAAGAAGAAAACACAGACACACAGACACAGACACAGACACAGACACACACACACACACACACACACACACACACACACAAAATGGAGATTAGGATAACCTAGAGAAATACTCAGATAGAAAAACAGTCTTTAAAACAGGAACTCTTAACCCTTTTGTGTGTCATAGCACAAAATGTCAGTTTCAGAATAATGTTTTTAAATATGTAAAATAAAATACATAGGATTACAAAGGAACTCAATTATATTAAAATACATTATCAAAATACTGGGGAAAATGTTTAAGAGGCCCCAGAATGAGAATGCTTGCTTTAAAAGATGGAAAAAATTAGGATGGAGAAATGGAATTGTGTCCATGGTAGTGGTGGTGGTGGTGGAGGAGGAACAACAGAGAAGAAATACATGACATTTTGTTCTTTCTGTATCCCTGTATCCATCCTGGTTAAAGCAGAACAGAGTAAGGAAGACAGAAAAGATGATTTTTTTAAACTGATGACTAAACTCATAAAAATCTGAAAAAAAGTAGAAGCCTTAGCTGAAAAGAAGGAAGAGACCCCATTCTTTTTCCATTAAGCATTTTCTACATTCTGTGGATTTTTCATAACCCTTTTCAAGAACCTCTCTGTCCTCTAGCACCTCTACTGGGCTTTGTCCTTTCATTTGCTTGTCTTTTATATCTCTTCTCATCTCACTCAGGATCCGGAACAAGGCTGGATGGCTATGCATCCATAGATCCCTGCTAAGGCTTTGTAGCTGGATAACATATTGTGGCTTAAACAGCCTATAGTTCTTCCTTTCCCAGGCTCCCAGTTTCAATATTTCCTTAACTAAACAGGGTGAAAGTTCATCCTCCACTGTAATCATGGAGACACTATTTACACAGAATGCTTCAGAGACTCCTCCATCTGGTTTTTGTGAGTGGAGCTGACTTGGCTGAATCTCATAAGCTTTCCTAACGAGGCGCTTAAATATCACCTCCATCTTCCAGCCCCAACTATGAATGTGATACTTGTACCTTCTAATGTACACAGCTATGTTATGGTGCTTTATGCATGGAACCTGGAAAAATCAAGCCTTTTGCTACAAAGCAGTAACCCACAACACCAACAAGCAAGGCTGTAGGATGTTGACTTCATCAGAAGTCATACCTGCAGCCCCACTGTGATTATTTGGCCCTTATTTACTTGGCCATTAACAGTGGAGAAACAATGTGTCAGACCCAGATGACTCAGGTGACATAACCACCTAAGACTCTAGTGTACCTCTAATGATAGCGGAGAGAATTTTGGGGCCATTAAGTAATGGCAGACAGGCATTTGAGGGTCCAGAAGGGACAGTGCCCTAGTGAAAATACTTTAACATAATTGAATATATTTTATATTACTATATATATTTTATATTTTTTTACTTTATGAATTTAGAAACATTATTCTGAGAAGGAATAGACAAGATTCAACAGACTGTTAAGTGGGTCCATGATACAAAAAAGGCTAAGAACTTCTGGGTTTAAAAGCATGACTCCTGGAGTTTCTTAAAACTTTACATATATGATTCTTCCATCTGTCTTTCTAGCTCTCCGCATGAAATGGTGCCACTCTGGCTGGACAGCTTCACTTTCCTAGGCACATAAATTGTTTCTTCTTCATTCAGATGCTCTTCCACAGGTCAGCCTTTACCAATAACTACTTAAGGAGACATAGATGAAACAAACATGTGTCAGACTCAGAGCATACACACTCTTCCAATCTTGTTTTAGACTGAGACAAACAAATAAGTCATGCATGCAAAGTAAGTGTTTGTGACATTTCTTGAATTGAAAATAGTGTACTTACCGATTTAGTGTTTCCTTCATAAATTTCTTCCTCTAGAGGCTCAAGCTTTAGGTCCTTATGGTTAGGAGGAAGGAAAAAAAATCATACAGCGGAGAGGATTAGCACTTAAATAAAAAGAATAAGATTATACATTTGAAAAATCATTTGGGAGTCAGTGCTACTACTTGTTTCTGGATTTCTTCCTGAGCTCTCAGCAAGGTAGTGCAATGGATAGAGCACTGAGCCTGGAGTCAGGAAGATTTGAATTCAGATTTGGCCTCAGACACTTACTATCTGTGTGATCCTGGACAAGTCACTGAACCCTGTTTGCCTCAGTTTCCTCGTCTGTAAAAGGAGCGAGAGAAGGAAATGCAAACTCTTCCAGTATCTTTGCCACTAAACCCTCAAATGGTGTCACATGGAGTCAGTCATGACTGAAAAATGACTGGCCAACAACAAAAAGGACAGACTGTCCTCAATTTCTACAATTGATTCATTCCAGGTTTCTTCCTTCAGTAATCAGCTTAGATGCCACCTTCTCCATGAAGTCCTTCCCTGTTCCCCAGCCTCTCATCCCTTTCTGGCTGACCTCTTCTTTGTACTTCTCACATTTTAAATTGCATCATATATAACTATTTGTGTATATGTATCTCTCTACTAAATTATAAACTAAATTATAAACTCCATGAGGGGAGGGAACTATGTACGTCAGGAAGGGCAGGGAACTATGAATTATCACCAATACCTAGATCAGTGCACCACAGGTAATAGGTGCTTAATAAATGTTTCATGTAACAGAAGTCTTATAATCTCAAGATATACAAGAACCACTGATATTAGGCTGTTGGAATGAGGAATTTTCACTCATTTATAAGCTAAAAGAAGACATTCCTCCACTAAAGTTTTCCAATGACTCCTCATGGCATGCAGTTGACCCTAGGTTCTTAAAAGCTGTGTTAGCCAAGCACAAACTCAGGCAAGTCCTACCAAGATGGGAGGGCTTTGGCTATATGTCTGCCAAGGAACTGTGGTCCAACAATCATCTTGTGCCCTTGAATCTTAGTGACTACAAACGGACAAGCAGTCAGACCTAAAACTGAACAGAAGAGTGGCCTGGATGTCCTTTGGAAACTGCACATTTCTTCTGATGAACCCAAGCTACTCCCTGAAACAGAATCGTCTTTTAAATAGCAATATTCTTTTGGTAATAGTATCTGGCTGCAAGTCATGTAATACCACGAGGATTGATCTTGAAGGTCACCCGAATGGCAATGGAAAGATACATAGTAAGTTTGAGTAGGTTGTGACATATTTCAAATGAAGCATGTCATCAAAAATATGTAATTGGGTGGGAAAGTAATCATATAGGGAAAGTGAGTGATACTCACTGAATGATCTGTGGAGTCCTTTGATATCTATATGATGTTGAAACAATCAGAGGAAGATGCCGAGTACATTGATAGATTTCCATTTGTGGATGCATGGGAAGATGAATATGAGAGTTGTATATAGTATGAGAAGACACAAATGAATGGTAATCTGTGTTGGTGAGAAGATTGTCAATAAAATCACAGGTACATCAGAGCAAGTCCTGTATTTCATTCTGGTGTGATATAGACAAAACATTTGGAATCGAGGCACCCAAGACAGTGAGAAGTACGAAGCTGCTCATGAGTGAACCTGGCCTATGTAAACTTAATACTACAGTTCCATTACGCATAGCTGAGACTAGTAGCTGATACTATGAAGAACAGTTATGTGTTCACAGAATTATAGAATCTCAGAATTGGAAGCGTTCTCCATGGCCATGTAGTCCAACATGAACTTAGGAATACTTTCATAACATGCTAGGTGGTCCTCCAGCTTGTGCTTGGAGAGTAGTGGGATAGAAGTAAGAAATGACTGATGACAACATGTGCATTGTAGAAAGTAAGTTTGGAATGGTTCACTGTGTTCATCTATGCAGTGTTAGACCATAGCCTTAAGATGCAAGGGTCACCAAAAATGCTCATTGGTGAGGAAAGATAGCTTGTGTCCTTCTACAGGAACACCTTTTTAAAAGGACTATCACAACATGCACTTAATGTCAGCGAACAAGGTGAATCAGCATGGAAATAAAACATACTCATTCACTGCTAAAAATTAAGTTGGTCTTGTGGAAAAGCCTGGTTTGGCATAGAACAAAATAAGGTGAAGGAAAAATCTGAACAGATACTGACTTACCTATTCATTCCAAGAGATATCCCATACTGAGACACACATTGCAAAAGACCCATGGTAGAAACCACTGCTTAATCTACTTACTGCACATTTCCTAGGTATATTTCTCAAAGTGAAATTCTCACAAAAGAACAAAAGAAAAAGAAAACTTTAAAAATGTGAAGTGTGACAATGTTATCTATTTAAAGAATTAAAAAATTACAAAAAGAAGAAAACATTCCTAGGTTAGAGGATTTTTTTTCTTAAAACAAGTGTGTAGTTCATTCTTAGGCACCTAAACGAAGGCAAGTTTGCAAAGATGTGTATGCTCCTAAAATTAATGAAAATGAAGTAATATGTTGTATTTATTCCCTGGTCAGAAATGGGGAGTGAAACATGGTGCTGGTGTTCTGAATTTCTATGTCTTCTAATACTAGAAAACAATTTCTGAAGCCTTAATTTCTTAGAATATTCTTAATTAGACATGGAGAGTGGATAAGTGATTAGTAGCAAATTGTGGGTTAGATATGTGACCCAGGATGAGATGAATATGATTTCAGCATGTGAGGAGTAGATGGGGATGAATATTCTCGGGCATACTTTTTATGGCAGCTATGATAACCAACAATTTCCCAAGGCTTACTCCTCAGCCATTGTTCTATTATTTCAAAACTCCCTTCTTAAAAATTCTCTTTATTCTTCTAGATTCAACTCTTAGCCTCATGGAGTTGTGACTCCAATGTTTATCTCTAATCCTGACCTCTTTCCTGAGCTACTGTACATCTTTAACTTCCTATTATAAATTTCCAATTGGCTATCCTACTGTTACCCCAAACTCATACTAAACTATCATCTTTCCTCCTAAGACATCTATCCCTTCTGTATTGCCAGTTTATTATCCTAATCATCTAGACTCATCAGCTTAGATTCATATTTGATTCTTTCCATTCTTTTGTCTCATATCTAATCAATCTCTGATTTCCATTGCTTGTTTCTTCAAAATGTGCCCTTTCCTTTCCATTCTCAAGGCTAACATGTTAACTGAGGCCTCTATCATTTCACTCCAACTGTTTTTTTTTAAGTCTTTGAATGAGTCCTTCACTTCTCAGTCTGGCTTCTACACTGCCACCAGGTTAACTTTCATATGGTTATGTTACTTTCCACCTCAAAAATAATTAATGGCTCCTCAGTACCTGGTTCTTCATGTTCTGCTCTCAATTATCCTCATCTCTCGCTACTCTAGAAAGTTAATTTTCCATTACCAGCCAGACTTGTTTGTCCTTTTTTGCTTTTGAATTCATTCATTTTCCTCTGGTTGTACCTAAACTTTAAGCCCTTTTAAGGATCCTTATGCATAGTCAAGCAAAATAAATCCCTACATTCTCTATGCCCCAAAATATATGACTCATTCTGCCTCTTGAATCTATCAACTTTCTGTCCTGAGGTAAATAGCTCTTCATGTAATTGCGTCTTACCTCTTCAAATAATATCTAAGCTCACTAAAGGCAGAGACCATGTGCCAAATATATTTGTACCTCCTTCCCACCATTGCATAGTATACAAATGCCTATAAATGATTGATTTATAAGAGACTGTTCTTCCTATTAAAACTTATTGGAGGAAGCTACACTATGGCATGATAATGTATTGTACATTCTGGTTTATAAAGATTTATTTTGCTCTATTACTTTGATTCCCCTAGTACTTATCTGGAATCACATGATCTAATGCTAAAGACAAAACCTTTTTAAAAAAAACCAGAGCGTACACATGTCAATAACTGGGAAGTCTTTACACTAGCAATCATATGTTTAAAAATTATATGTAAAGTAATTACATATAATATATTGAAGAGAGAGTTCTCCAAAGAAGATAAGGTCTTCCAGATGTCTTGTTTGTGGATGACATGGTTCTTTTTGCATCAAGCCTGGGGATATTTCAGAGCCTCCAGGACAAGATGCAGGATAATCCAAGAGTTTTGCCTAAAATTATCCACTCAGGAAAATAAACTAGATGAAGAATACCTATTTTTCAGATTATGGCATGCAGTTATGTTGACAGCCTATAAAGCTCATCCATCCATCCATATACACACAGGTATATACATGTAAGCATACACATATATACAGATGTGTATGTACATATATATGCATACAGATATGCATATACACACCTATTGTGCACAAACATACAAATTAACAATGAATTGGAGGGCTAAAGTAGGCTGAATTGTCTTTGGGAAACTGAAAAACTCTTTTATTGATCCTCAATTTCTCTTGAAAAAAAGCCCATCATTTTATAACAATGTCCTACTAATTTAGTATGGTTGTGAGCCAAGAATACTATAATCTTCTAAGAATTCAAAATTAGTATCTTTTAGAGGGAAGCAGAGAGGTATACAGAAGTTATGATCAAGGTGTCACAATAAGAAATAAAGGAAGACAAAGAAGTACTGAAATAAAGGATGTCATCAAAGAAATGTATGATGGGAAAAAAAGAGTTGTACTTATGGGAAGAGCAAGGTGTACCTGTTGGATGACCCATGGTCTTCACTGATATCCTCATGATATCAAGAGACTACAAGGAGAATGTATTGGGCAAAACCCCGGCGGCAGACTTATGGAAGGGCATGGGATCTGCAGGCATGGTTGGGCAGCTATCTGCATTATGCTATGGAACAACAGAGCGCCATTTGAATATTTGAAGTCTGTCTATCTTGTCCATATCCTTTCATGAATCTGCCATAGGGATTTCACCCAACATTCTGAGGACTTTCCTTGCTTTCTCTTGAAAGTCCCCTCTGGCAAGTCATTTTGATGGGGTGCTTGGGTGCTTGTGCTTGGACCCCAGTTCCAAGATCACCTTTCTGCCTAGCTTCAAAACACTATTTCTGACAGTTTTCTACCCAGCCCAAGGACACTATGCCTGGCAATAACTCATCAGTGGGCCCCAATAAGACAAAATACCTTTCCCCCCAATTACTCATGAGTGGGCCCCAGTAACACAAACTATCTTTCTCGGTTACAGGAACAGGCTGACCTCTGAAGAAATTCTCTTGTAAAAGTGGGACAATGTTGTAACCACAGAATTATCATGTATTGATTCCCAAAGTTATCATATACAATCCAGAGGTCAAGCTATAGTCATCAACTCTCAAAGCTATCTTGCTACAGATAAAACAGACCAAAAATACACCCTTGAGAAACCCCTTCCCCTGGTTTCCAGTAGTGAATGACGCCTGTAACCAAGGTTGTAAGTTATCATCTAATTTAACATATCTGCCAGATAATCCATCACTTTTCCTATATAAGCTTTAGCATCATTCCTGTTAAGTGGCGAGTTCCTTAGGGAGCTCTGCCCACCATACTGGCATTACAATGAGCCTTTGTCATCTTGACTTAAAGAATGCTTGAGTCTGTGAATTCATTCCAGACCGCCCTGTCCAGTACTCCAGTCTTGGGGGGGGACCTGAACCCCTTAAACCGCATCAGTTTCACTTTTCTCAACCTCAGTTTCCTAACTGTAAAATGGGAATAATTAATAATAATAATAATAATGTTATTTTCCAGATTGTTGTGAGAATAAAAAATAGCCATTTATTAGGCATTCCCTACGTGCCGAGCACTGCACTGTGCAGGAAGTACAAATACAAGTAGAAAGAAAGACGTTACAGATTAAATGAACTCACGTCAAGTGTTTTACCAGATTTAAAGTGCTGTGTAAATATTATTTATATTATTATTATTATTCAACGATAAGCTAAGAAATAGGACCTTAGGCAGTGCACTGGCTTTGTTTGACTCCCAACACAGCATTTGATTGAAAATATTATTATTTTAGTAAAGACATGTGTGTGTGCACACACTCTGAGAATCCTCAAATAAATCAGTGAGGGCCATGCTACCTCAGTGGGCTGCTTTTCCAGCTATCATGAAAGCTCCGATGGCCACAGTGCAATGATGAGCATTCAGGACAGAAAGCAAACACAAGAAGAAGGGGAAGAGATAAAAGAGAGTGCTCACCTTCTTCTCCAGCCGATCAATGAGCTTCTGGAGTCTGTTTATCTGGGTCATCCACTGGTTGTCTTCCTCTAACAGGCCTTGGGGAAGATAAATCATGATGACAGTTTGCTACACATCTAAACTTCAAGCGGAGCAGCAATACTGAAAGAGCTGAGAGTTTTTCTTTTATGTTGAAGGAAGAACTCAGCATATCTGACTAAATTAACTCACTTTTTGCTGTTCATTCGCTTCAGTCATGTTTGACTCTTTGTGACCCCATTTGGGGTTTTCTTGGCAGAGATACTGTTGTGGTTTGCCATTTTCTTCTCCAGCTCATTTTACAGATGAAGAAGCTGAGGCAAACAGGGTTAAGTGGCTTGCCCAGGGTCACACAGCTAGTGAATGTTTGAGGCCAAATTTGAACTCAGATCTTCCTGACTTCCAATCAGGTGCTCTATCCACTGCACCACCTACCTGCACTAAATGAACTCAATAGTCCATGTATAATTAGAATAGGAGGAGCACATGCTTGCTGGGTTATTAATTTTCCTGGGCGTATTTCTCCTGTCGGGATAATTTGTGAAATTCTTTTCCTCAAAACTGACTATATCGGCTTTGAGTTTTTCGGAGGGAACGGGCAGAGTAGTGAGGAGCCTGGCAACTATACCTCGGCAAAGACAAGCAGAAGGAAATGAGTTTGACTTGGGGAGGCATGATAATCATCATTGTAACTGGGAAGGCATAAGAGAGACAGAGAACTGGATTAAGTCAAGAAACTCTGTGTTCAAATCCTGCCTCAGATGCTCACTAATTGTATGACTCTAGACAAGTAAAATCTCTTAATAGAAAGACTGGAATGTAGGAGGACCTTAAGGCACTAAACTGGGTCAGTTGGCATAGTGCTTTTTAAAAAAAAATTAACAAGGCAAAGAACATAGAGATAGGATGAGTACAACTATAATTTTGGCATCAACAGATACGCCTGGCCCTTTAGTGTTTAACACTGCCCCCCCCCCCAAGTCTCAGTTTCCTTTTCGATAAAACTGGACTACAGCACTTAGTCACAGGATAAAACTAGGCAATCCTTATATAAATGGGAGCTATTATTATCATTGCTGAGCATTTGAAAACAGGAGGAATTACACTTGTTTTGCTTGGCCTACAGGGCAGAGTGAGGAGCAATGGGTGGAAGTTGAAGAGGCAAATTTATCCTCGATGTATGAAAAAAAGATTCTCAATATTTAGGGCTCTGTAATGGTGGATTGGGCTGCCTCCAAGAGTGTTGACTTCTTTTTTGTTGGAGTTATTCAAGGGAAGGCTCGATGACGATTTATTGGAAATAATAATAGTTAGCACTTACATGTTGCTTTAAGGTTTGCAAATGCTTTCCTTATGTTAACTCATTTGGTCCTCACAGCAACCCTGTGAGGCAGAGGCTGTTATCATTTCCATCTTACGGATCAGAACACTCAGACTGAGAGAAGTTAAGTGATTTGCCCAGGGTCTCACAGCTAGGAATATTGTAGTTGAATTCTTGGTCAGCTATGGGTTGATTGAGGTCCCTTCCAACTTTGAGGTCCAGTATTGTTGTTTAGTCATTTTTTCAGTCATGTCCAACTTTTTGTGACCCCATTTGGGATTTTCTTGGCAAAGATACAGGAGTAGTTTTCCATTTCCTTCTCTAGCTCATTTTACAGATGAGGAAACTGAGTCAAACAGGGTTAAGAGACTTACCCAGGGTCACACAGCTAGTAAGTGTGTGAGGCCAGATTTGAACTCAGGAAAATGTCTTCCTTCCTCCAAGCCTGGTTCTCTATCCATTACACCACCTAGCTGCCCTGCTATGAGCTTAGGGCTGATTATCATCCCTGCTTCTTCTGTCTCTCACTTGCGCCGCCCCCTCCCCACATTTAGCTGACTGTTTGCTGATAGAACCTCAGGTACTTATTAGGATCCTTGGTAGAACCACCCCCTCTTCTCAGTCACTGTGTAGCTGCTTGGGATCCTCCCCAACTACAAGACTAGGGTCACCACTCCTCTCTAGAGATGGCTCTATGCTCAGTATTTATTACCTTATTCAGCTTCATTTGTAGAACAACTACTCAGTAGAGAAAGTCAGAAATGCCGCCCACTTTACCTGGGCCACCCGTATTAAACTGAGGGCTGTTGGGAGAGAAGCTGCTGTGTCTCTGGACCCTGCGGCTGGATCGTTTGCCAGGCCATGGAATCGACAGGACTTCTGGTTTGGTTGGGCCTTGCCTTTAACCACAAAGAGAAAGAATGAATCTTGATGTCAACTTCACAGAATCATGGAATTTTAGAGTCTGAAGGTACCTCTGAGTCTTCTAGCTCAACTCATCCCTCTAGCCTACCCCCTCCCCAAAAGTTCCACTTCTAACATCATTGAAAAGTGGTCATCCAGCCTTGTGCCTGAGAATCTGTATCTCCCAAGGCAGGTCATCTCACTTTTAGATGCCTCTAACTGTTAGAGAGGTTTTTCTTACTTGAACCCTGAATTTGCTTCTTTGTGGTTTGTACCTATTGATTTTGATTCTTCCTTCTGGAACTAAAAAGTGTTCTAATCTATTTCCCACAGGACAGCAGTTCAAATACTTGTACACAACTTCCATGACCTCCTCTAGTCTTCCCTTGTTTAGGATAAACATCCCTGACGCCTTCAGTTCTCAAAAATTATGGATTGGAAGCCCCTTTCCATCCTGACTGCTCTCATGGTCACTCTAGATTATCAATGCCTTTTCCAACTGTGATACCCAGAACATAATGCTCCAAATGGGATTTGATCAATGAGCTCCTTATTACTGGCTTACTGGGAGCTATGCCTATTTTAGTTAATACCAGGATTACATACCAGGATTATATTAATTTTATTTTGGTTGGTTGTTTTTGGCTGCCCCATTGCGTTATCAACTTGCATTAAGCTAGTAGTACTGTCACCAAATTGCTAAGATTTTTTTCAGATGAACTACTGTCTATATATGATATGCTGTCTCACCATCCTTCACCAACTTGTACCTGTGAGGCTGATGTTTTTAACCAAGAGTAAGACTTTTCATTTATCCTTATTAAACCTCATCTTATTTGTTTCTGCTTAAAGTCCTAGCATGTTAAGATCCTATAGGAATACTAACTCCTTCTTCTACAAAATGACAAATATGGAAATATTTTACATAATTGCACATGTATAACCTATATCTGATTACTTACTGCCTCAGGGAGGGGGGAAGGGAGGAAGGGATGGAATTTGGAACTCAGAACTTTAAAAAATGTTTAAAAATTGTTTTAACGTAATTGGGGAAAAATAAAATAGATATATAAAAAAAGGAATACTAATGTTTCAAAAAATGTATTTTCTGACAGTGATTGTCTGCTCAAGGGAATAGAAGTCTGGAAAGAGAATTGCTTTTTTCTAAGTGGCCTCCAGAGACATAAGAGAAGGAAATGCATGAAGACCTAAGAGGCAAGATTCAGTGATTTTGTTGAAAAATAAAGGAAAAAAGCTGATATCAAAGTTATTTACTAGCTTGTGACTTATGAAATAAAGAATCCATTTATATATGTAACATATTACATGTATACATACATATATGACCATGAAATGGAAGACAAAAACTGAATAATTGCGGGATAACATGTTTATGTCATAGGGATTAGATCTGGAAAGGATCTTAAGAATCTTGATTCAAGTGTTTCATTTTACAAATGTGAAAACTGAGGAGGAGGACAGACCCCTTTCCAGGGGTCACACAGGTGACCTACCTCAAGCATCAGAGCCATTGTTCTGGAGCCAGTGTTCTTTCTACTGCACCCACGCACTGTCCTTGGTATAAGTGCCATTGATGCAGTTCAGTTTCAAACATTTAGACTAAAGATGTGTAAAGACTTTCTATGACCTCAGAAATTATTAAATTTTCTAGGAGTTGCTGATAGTTGCTGATACCCGTTACCAAAATATTCCTTTCATTGCTTTAAACTAAGGAAATAAAAGCCTTGCTTAGATGACATGCATACCTACGAAAGCCATCTTTGTCCGTACTCTTGATTGAAATTGTTTCCTGATTCCACACAAGCCAGTGTTAGTGCATCTGTCAGTGTTGAGAATATGAGAACACCCATCTAAGCTGGGAAGCAATGAAGGATCAATCACATCCATTCCTCCCCCTTTGATATTTCGGGCATTGCAGCACATACAAGAAGCTTCATTCAGATTGTGATAGAACTACTGATTTAAAAATGTTTTGGTTATTTCCGTTGATTATTTATACTGAATTTGGTGTTATTGTTCAATCATTTCAGTCATGTTCGGGGTTTTCTTGGCTGAGATACTCGGGTGGTTTGCCATTTCTTTCTCCGGCTCATCTTCCAGATAATGAAACTGAGGCAAATAGAGTTAAGTTACTTGCCAGGGTCACACAGCGGGCAAGTGTCTAAGGCTGGATTTGATCTCAGGAAGATGAGTCCCCCTGATTCCAAGCCTTATCCATTGTGCCACCTAGCTGCCCTTATATCAAACAAAAGAAGAAAAATTAGTCATCTTTGCTTCATTCCTTAACTCCTTGGAAAAGTTTCCAGTGCTTCTAATGATGACCTATTTCAGTGATAACAGCACTGTAGTTTACTTTCATGTGGTACTTTAATGTTTACATGCTATCTCATTTGATCCTCACAGTCACCATGTGAATAAATGTTATTATTAGTCCTATTTTACAGATGAAGAAACTGAGGCACAGAAAGGTCATGTTACTTGCCCGGGGCTATGCTAGAAAGTGACTAAAGCAGGATTCAAACCCAAGTTCATGCTATATCCTCATGACACGCTTCCACCCTTTTCCATTTTCCTCAATATAAACTTTCTGAGTGATAAGTAATGCTCATGTTTCTTTCTGATAGCTTCTACTCAAAATATGTCACTCTTGAGCTGACGCTGGTGGTCAAATTCATCTGGTACAAAATCCTTTTATTTTTATTCCAGCGATGGTATTAAGCACCATTCAAGACTGAAGGCTGGGAACCATTAAATAGATGTAGCCAGAAGAACATTTCTCTTATTGCCAATGGCTTTGATCAAAAAGAGATTTTTTTCTGTATATCATGTGAATTCCTCGCTTTTGTTCTCCTTGTTTCCAGGGCCCTAAGATCTTTAGTCCCTGGGATTTCAGTTTTCAGGAATGAATGCAGACTTATTCTACATAACCAAATAGTTTGAGATGGCTCTTTACTTCCAATTCCAGCTCTACTTGAGCCAGTGACCTCTAATCTACAAGTCATGAACAACCCTCTAAATCCTGTTCATTTCCCTTGAACTTATACTGTTTTATGTTTCTTCTCATTAAACACAGCTGCCATGCAGCTGCTGGCAGTGATCGAATGAGAATAAACTCAAAGCCATCCTAGGGACTGAAACAAAGAAAAATCGTTGCTCCTTTAAAAACAAAATCTCTGCATGGTGTTTATTATGGAGCACAAATGTGCTGCAGGTAACCATAGAAAATCAAGGCGTTGGTGAATGGCCAGAGAGCCTGACATGTAAAAACTGTTCTTCTCTGGTACATGATTTGACTCTTAAAAAAGAACTTATTTTAGTTCCAGTAATATTCAACAAAAGAGACAATAGAACAAGCCTTATTTTCTCATTAGGCAAGTGAAATCTGTTTCATTGTGCCTTAAGACATTTTGTCTCCCATTGCTGAGAGCCCGGAATTCGCTATTTTTGTTTTTCTAAAGCTATTTTGTATGCTTTGCTATTGGAAAAGGAAGCATGAGCGTAGCAGACTGAATCACTAAACAGCACCTTTTAAATGCTATTTTAATGCAGTGATGTTCTTTGCTTTCAGTTTTGTCATTGTCCATGTACCTGACCATGGCACCCATCTTGCCTATGCTTCAGTCATTCACTGGTGTGTTTCCTCACCATCACCTGGAACCATTTCACTGAAATTCCCTGGTGAACACAACTTCCCTCCCTTCCACACCCTTACTTCTGCAGAATGTACTCTACTTCAGCACTGGATCCTTTAACTCTTCCCAGTTTTCTTAGTCCTTCTGGCCCTGTCTCATTGTCCCAATACCCAATCATG
The DNA here is from genome assembly GCF_011100635.1 of Trichosurus vulpecula. Lineage (NCBI taxonomy): Eukaryota > Metazoa > Chordata > Mammalia > Diprotodontia > Phalangeridae > Trichosurus > Trichosurus vulpecula. The sequence goes on from NC_050573.1 coordinate 158,053,515, forward strand.
AGCCCTCTGTCAGGTATTTAAATGATGCCGTTGCTCTACTCTTGAATTTCTTTCCCTTGTGTTCTTCTGCATTTCTTTCTCTGCTAAATCCTAATCTTGGGCGGTCCCCAGGGAGATGCTAAGCTTTGTGGAAGAAAACCAGGAAAATGTTAATTATGCTCAATGTAAATTTATGCTGTCTAACCTCAGCTGGACCCTGTGCGGTCCTTTTATTTTTCTTTCATTAACTTCCTCTACCGTTCCTTTTGATGACTCTTCTAAGCCTTCCTGTCCTCAATCTCCACTTCTGCCACTGTCGCCTTTGCCCTCAGCTGATGGCTTTGCTTCTTTTACTGGAAACAGGCCTTCTGATGAGAACTTTTCCAAGTTCACTCCTCTATACCTCAATGCCACTCAAGGTCTTCACTTATCTTTTCCTCTTTCCCTTATGTCTCAGAGGAAAATGTAGCTCACCTCCTCGCCAAGACAAACCCTGACAATTGTGCCCCTGATTCCATTCCTACCTGCTTTCCCCAGGAACCTATTCCACTGATCATTTCCCATCTCTTTGTGCATTCATTCTCTCCCTCTCTATTGGTTCCTTTCTCTCCACTCAAAAATGTAATCAGATCTCATCTTATCTGGTTAACAAGTGACAAGCATTTATTAAGCATGTACTGCACCAGGCACTGTGCTAAGCCCTAGGGATTAAGCATAAAGAGAGGTAAAAAACACAGTCCCTGCCTTCACAGGACTCACTTTCTTATAGGGGAGACAACATGCAAACATCTATATGCAGCATAAATGGAAGGTAATCACATAGCAGCAAGAAAGAGATGGGGTAGGGATTGGAAAAGTCTTCTTGGAGAAGATGGGATTCCTGGTGAGTTTTGAAGGAAACCAAGAAATCTAGCAAGTGGAGGTGAAGAAGGATAGCACTGTAGGTATGGGGGTGTGTGGGATATCCAGAGAAAAGGCGGATAGCTGTGAGATAGCATTGTGTGCAAGAGCAGCAAGGAGACCAGTGTGGCTGGATCACAGAGAACATGGAGAAGAGTAAAATATAGGGGAAAGATAGGAAGGAACCAGGTTGCGACAAGCTTTAAAAACCAAACAACACAATTTAGACTTGCTCCTAGAGGTTATAGGGAGCTGCTGGAGTTTACTGAGTCCAGAGGTGACATGGTCAGACCCCAGGATTGCAGAAAATCACTTTCGTAACTTGAAGGGGGTGGATAAAGTGGGGAGGAACTTGGGGTTCTATCCTAAACAAAACAAAAAGCACGCTTCCCTTGATATTTTTGCCTTCTAAAACTGTTGTCCTAAATTGAAGGGATGTCCATCAATTGGGGAATGGCTGAACAAGTTGTTGTATATGATTGTGATGGAATACTGTTGTGCTTTAAGAAATGATGAGCAGGAGGCTCTCAGAAAAACCTAGGAAGACTTACATGAACTGATACAAAGTGAAATGAGCAGAACAAGGAGAACTTTGCACACAGAAACAGCAATATTGCATGATGATCAACTGTGAATGACTTGGCTGTTCTCAGCAATACAATGATCCAAGACAATTCTAAAGGACTTATGATGAAAAATGCTATCCACCTCCAGAGAGAGAACTGATGGAGTCTGAATGCAGACTGAAGTATATACTTTTTCTTTGCTTCATTTTTCCTGTTTTTGGCCTGTGTTTTCTTTCACAACATGACTAATGTGGAAATATATTTTGTATGACTACACATGTATAACATATCAAATAGTTTACTTTCTCAATGAGAGGGGGAAAGGAGTGAGAAATTTTGGAACTCAAAATTAAAAAAAAGAATTAAAATTATTGTTACATGTAATTGGGGAAAAATAAAATATTAAATCATAAAAAATAAAATTATTGTCCTAGCTCTTCTTCCCTTCACTCCTAAGTTTCTAGAAAGCATGGTCCATTGCCTGCTATATTTACCTCCTCATGATTCCCTCACTCTTCAGCTCTTTGTAATTTAACTTGGTAGTGATGATACACTACAAGTTGTTTCCAAATCTTCTTTGCAATGTTACAAAAATGCTGTTTTTATCAGTATATTTTAGGACTGCAAGCTCAATGTTAATTAACAGTATGATGTGGAAATAAAGGAAAATAATAAAATCTTAGACCATATTAAAGAAGATATAGCTTTCAGGAAGAAGGTGATCCTCCCACCGTGTTCTCTTCTGGTCAGACAACATCTAGAGTATTGTACTCAGTTCTGGTCACCAAAATTTAAGGAGGATATTGATAAATTAGAACACATCAAGGGGAAAAGCAACCAGTGTGATGAAAAGTCTTGAGTTTATGCTATATGAATAGTGGTTGAAGGGACTACAGATGTTTAACCTGGAAAAAGAAGCTTGTGGGAGATGATAGCTATCTTTAATTATTTTAAAGGCTGTTATGTGGAAAAGGGATTAGGTTTGTTCTGCATTGTGTGGGAGGGCAGAACTAGGAGCAATCAATGAAAGTGGCCAATTTAAGCTTAATGTTCAGAAAACAAATAAACTTCTTAACAGAGCCATCCTGAAGTGGAATGAACAAAATCAGAAAGTAATGAGTTTACTGTAATGGGAGGTCTTCAGGTCAATTCTGGAGGTAAGCTGTGGAGGGACTTCCTTACCATGAATAGACTGGCCTAGATAGAGATTGAAGTCACATCTAAGTCAGATTCTGTGATATGTGATATGTTGAAAAACTACACCCCAAACTAATCCAGATAAGTATGTTTGAGGGAACTGTATTGTTAATGTATTTTTCCTTGTTAATGGGAGTTACTTAATGGGAAGATCTTTCCCATCCATTAATAGGCCTGTGTGATCTGCTTAAGTCACATAGAAGCTTGAATCACATCAGTCTGTGGTGGGAGGAGCGTGTGGAACAGGAAGGGGTGGAGCAGGAAGGGAAGAGCAGAGCTGAGAGGGACATAGTTGGTCAGAGTGGTTAGAGCTGAGAGAGAGAAAGGAAGCAGGCAGCTAGCTATGAGTGTTCCTTTGTGGGAAGGCCCTAGCAGGGGGAAGGCTTGGGGATGGCGATGCCCCCTGCATTGTTATTGTGTTATTGTGCCTTCTTTGTTGCTGTGATGGATTTGGCTTTCTAGCTTTGAGATTTGGCTTTCTGGTGTTTGAATAAATGTTTTGGTTCTGTGTTCTATATAGAGAGTCTGTTATGTTTTGCGATTCAGAACTAAGCCAGCATATTCATAGCCCCTGTAGGCACTGTGAATATCATGTTGGCGCTACAGGAACATGCTGAGTGTTGGACTTTAATTCTAATGAACAATCCTTCTACCAGGCTTGTGAATAAGTTTAAAACAACTGAAGAGCGAACACAGCAAATGATAATGCTTTTTTTTTCTTTTCTAAATCTCTTTCCACACTTAGAATGTTATTGCAATGATGACTTGGATGGCAATGACACTTAGTAATGTTTTGGTCGAAACTGATTTGTATAATTAACTTTTTCCTTTGCTATTTTTTGTTTTGCCATCTTTCTTTTGCATATGAACAGACTAATCTGATTTTCCACTTTGAGGCTCCATGACACCCATCTTTATTTGTCTGTTCTTTTATATCACTGGGTCTGCTTCATTCCCAACTCCCTCTGATTTATATGAAAGATACCAAAAAGGAATGCTTTTTAGGTGTTTCAGGGCTAGAGGTTGATGAAAGCAGTCCTCTGGTATCCCAAAATTTACCTTTCTTCATTTTTATAGCTTGGCTATTTCTTTTCAAGCCCCCATAGCTCTCCACTGGTCCCCCTGTCCCTAAAGGGCACACTGAAGAAACATTCTGCTTACCTCTCTTGACGAGTTTGTTCCTCTGTGGTTTCCATGGCACACTCCAGGGAATTCTGCAGAGACTGCAGCTGGTTCAAGGTCTCCTTCAACAAAAACCTAGTAACAAATTGTTCCAAGTTGGAGGCCTCTTGGTAGTCCTAAAATGATACAAGCAGATGAAGTGACAGTTTGGGGTGAAGGAGAAAAGTAAAATGCATGTATTTCCACTCCTACAGCCTCTCCATCCTCTGATCACTCCTAGAAAGAAAGAGAAGACAGAAGGAGAGAAGAGGTGAGAAAGAAATAAGACTGGAATTGATGAAAGATATTCCAGAGAAAGAAATGGAATAAAAAATTTTCCTGAACCAAAACAAAGTGAAGCAAAAGCCAATACTGAATTGGATAACACTTATACTTAGATTCACTGTACCTCAAGGCCTAGATATAGGATAACATTTAGTGGAATTACAGAAGAAATATCTGCAGCAAAGAAGAAAAAATTATCTCGAAAAAGATTCAATGTGACAATTATTCATAACGAATTTAATTCATATGGACAGTCAAGTCATAAAGTATAAGAGGTCCCCTTTGTCATCTAAATGTAATCATACTCTCAGGAGCTGGCTTAATTCCCTTCTGATGTATATATAGAAAGTGGCTCCTGATGCCAAAGAAAAATCTGTAGTGCTTTATTAAGAATCTTGGTGCAAAGATGTTTGACATGACAAAGTTAAATGGCCTGCTAAGTTTGCATCTGTTCCTCTTCCAGTCACCCAGTCTCAGTCTTCTATAGTCTTCAATGCCTCACCTTAAACAAGCAAGCTCACACTCACAAAGTCTTCAGAGTAGGCAGAAATGTTGAGACATGTTCAAAGAAGTGCCCAGGGACTGATAGACACCATCCCCTTTCACCCTGCCTAGATTAATCTGGACAGAGGAAGAAGGTCTCGATGCTATTACTGTCTGTGGTACTTATCTTTCTTTTCTCTCTATGGGCCATGGAGAAACAGGGAACAGGCATGCTGGTACTCATTAAACTTGTAGAGGTTACACTTCCCTAAGTTCCTTTCACTCTTTCTCTTCTTGATATCCCTATTTCTGTCAGTAGTACTTCTATCTAGTCTTATCAGTTACTTTTGTCTTCCTCCTTGTTCCTTGCTCCATTTAACGAGTCCTCACCTCTAGTGTACTTTCCCTCTTCTCTGTTCCATTATATTACTGGACTTTCTTCATTCTCAACTCCCTCAAATTTATCGATCTTCCTCCTTTCCTTTCCATTTCCACTGCTAAAAACCTAGTTCAGGCCATCATGCCTCTCACCTGAACTATTATAATAATTCCTGAATACATGTCCCACCCCCACCCTCTTTTTTCCCCCACAGCCTTCCCTAACCCCTCCCTTCTTCCATGTCTTTGCTCAGCCTATTGCCTATACTTAGAATGCCCTGAAATCTTACTCCTCCTTCAAGGTCAAGCTCCCACGCTACCTCCTCTATGAAGCCTTATGTGATTCTTCCTTCTTATGAAGAGATATGAATCTCCATTTTGCCAGGGAATAGACCCATTTGATCAAAGACCTAAACACAGAAATGTTTCACGATGAAAATGCATATGTTGTAAAGATAAATTATTTTCCTAACAGCTCAGATATCACCTTTCTCTTTTAAGGTAATTTCTACACATCAAAGTAAAGTGGTTTAATTCCTTAAATTGTCTATAGTGACTCTTCTTGTTATCTCAGTTCATTCAAACCCCTATGTTGGATCAGTTATTGAGATAAGGCTCATGTGTATCGAGCGGTAGAAACCTAACAAGCTTTTCCGCATTAAATTGATGTCAGGCTTGGCCAATAGCAAAAGCAACAACAGTAACTACACCCACAAAATGAATAAAACAGTTGCTAAATATTTTTAGTGATCTCAAAAGGTTTTTATTTCAATCGTGTGATAAAGTGAGTGCCAGATTTAGAAAGGAAAGGAAGTATTATCTGGTAAAGCAGTGGTTTGCACGTGATCTGATGTCTTGTTATTTTGTATTATTCTGTGGTTGTGTTGTTTAATGATCCCATCAGCTCCCATGGACTTAACTGCTATCTTTCTGTCTATGATTCTCCAATCTACCTTTCCTGAGCCAGCCTCTCTGCTGAACTCCAATCTCACATCTAATTGGCTTTCAGACATCTTGGATTGGAGGTCCAGCAGGTGTCTGAAACTCAATATGTCCAAAACAGAACTCATTATCTTTCTGTCTAAACTCCCCACCTCCTACCTTCCTTATCACTGTAGAGGGCAACACCATCATACCAGTCTCTTGAGTTCTTAAACTTTGAGTTGACCTGGATTCCTAACTATCCCTCACTCCCTATATCCAAGCTGTTGCCAAGGCCTTTTGATTTCACTGTTGCAACGTCTCTCAAATATACTCCTTTTCTCCTTTGATGTCAACATCACTATAATGCAGGCCCTCATCACCTCATTATTGCAATAACCTGCTGATGGGTCTTTCTGCCTCAAGTCTCTCTCTACTCCAACCCATTCTCCATTCAGCCACCAAAGTAAGTTTCATAAAGCACATGTCTGATCATGTCACCTCCCCCTTCACCCCACCCCCAATAAGCTCCACTGGCTTCCTATTGCCTCCAGGAACAAATACAAAATACCCTGTTTGGCATTAAAAGCTCTTCATAGCCCCTTCCTATCTTCCCAGTCTTCTTACACCTTACTCTCTGACACATGCTCTTCAATTCAGTGCTGTCATATGAATAAGACACTCTACTTCTGGTTCTAAGGTTTTTTTGCTGCCTATTCCCCACCCCTGGAATGCTCTCCCTCTTCTGTTCCATCTACTGACCTTCTTGGCTCCCTTTAAGTTCCAACTGAAAGTGCATCTACTTCAGGAAGCCTTCCCCAGCCCCTTAATTCCAATGCTTTCCTTCTGTTAATTATTTCCTAATTATCTGGTATATATTTTGCTTTGTATATATTTGTTTGCATGCTGTCTCCCACACCAGATTGTAAGCTCCTTGAGGGCAAGGATTGTCTTTTGACTCTTTTTGTATCCTCAGCATTTAGCACAGTGCCTGGCACATAGTAGGCACTTAATAAATGTTTACTGATTGATCAATTGCTTAAGAATTCAGTGAGACAAATGATGTAGAGTAGGGCTTTTTATCCTGGGGTCCAGGTACTTGTTTTAAAAATATTTCAGCATAATTGGTTTCCTTTGTAATCATCTGCATTTTGTTTTATGCATTTAAAAACATTATTCTGAGGAGTCCATAGGTTTCACAAGTTTGGCAAAGAAGCCCATGACACACACGAAAAGGTTAAGAGCCTGTGATGAAAAGTCTAACAGCACATAATTAACAGAGCATGTGCTCAGACCACCTGAAATGGTTGTCTTTTATTAGGTGCTTAGGACATGCTCCTGGGAGACAGGAGAACTGGCTCATGCATGGACTTCCTACTGATATCAGCCTACTGAGTGATGGGAAGCAGCATTTTTCTTTTGCTTGTGTAGTAGCTGGAACTCCCTATGTACCTTAAAGAGGTCAATCAAGCTTTTTTTTGCATTGGAGTATTGCAGTAAAGGACTCATTGGCTTATAGCAGGCAACCCCATGCAGTAAGAGAGGGAAGGACTTGAGGGCCACCTCCCTCCTCCCAACCTCCCTTAGGCCATGAAGTCCCCAAGAAAAAGGCTTGAAGTTTTGTCCAGTTTTATCTGTCCTTTTTAATTCTAGGTGCAGGTAGTGGAATCCCCAATCTAGAACCTTGAGCCATGAGGATCTAGGAACTTAGGAGACTTCGAACTTGACTTGGTGGGTTTAATGCTATGTAGGAACTGAGTTAAATTGCAAAGCTAATCCCCTTCCCTTACTTAGAGACTGAGGCAGTGTAGGGGGGATAATTTTCCCAAGGTGTTAGGGATGATGTTTGTAGGTTTGTTCTTGCTATACTTTTGCAATGACATTCCTTTGTAAAAGCTATTCTGATATCAAATAGAACTGGGATGGTAGTCCCTGGGACCCCTCAAATTGGGGAAACACAGTTAGGGGGCTCTAGTAAAATGCAGAGAACAAAAATTACCCCAGCCCCATTAAGGTACTGGGGAACTCTTGGGGATGGGGTGAAAATGTCAGAAACCTGGTCTTCAGAATGAGACTATTTAAAAACACCATTACAAAAAGAACAAAGAAAGTGGGAAAAGATACCATATTTTAGTGGACTGAAATCTCACTCTGAGATAATAGATGGTTTCCCAGGCATGTCTGCACCATGCTTCCTGCCCACAGGACATAACACTCATCTTCATCCTCCTCATCCCCCTCAACTTCCACCCCTTTGGAATCTTCTCCCCACTATGGGTTCTGATAGCTGAGCTTTCATTTTATCTTTCACAGAATCAGGTCTCCACTGATACTTCCCTGCCTTCACCATACCATGTAACTCCTTCCTCTCACTCTCCAGATCTTTTCACATATTATTTTCCTTCATTAGAATGTAAGTTCCTCAAGTTGTAGTATATGATTGTAATGGAATATTATTGTGCTATAAAAAATGACAAGCAGGATGATTTCAGAAAATCCTGGAAAGTCTTACATGAACTGATAAAAAGTTGGAGTGAGCAGAACCAGGAGAAAGTTGTACATGGTAACAGTAATATTGTATGGTGAAGAATTGTGAATGACTTAGATATTCTCAGCAATACAATGATCCAAGACAATTCCAAAGGACTCATGATGAAAAATGTTATCTGCCTCCAGAGGAGGAACTGGTAGTCTTGGAATACTGATGGAAACATCCTATTTTCCTCTTCCTTCTCTCCTTTCTTTCTTTCTCTCTTTCTTTGTTTCTTTCTTTCTCTCTCCCTTCCTTCCTTCCTTTTTCTTTCTTTCATTTTTCCTTGCACAAAATTGCTAATATGGAAATGTTTTACATGATTGTACAAGCATAACCTATATCAGATTATTTACTGTCTCAGGGAGAATGAGGGGAGAGAGGGAGGAATAGAATTTAGAACTCAGACCTTTTAAAAAAATAACAAATGTTAAAATTATTTTTACATGCAATTGGGGAAAAAATAAAATATTAAAAAAGAATGTAAGTTCCTTAAGGGTAGGGACTGTATTACTTCCAACTTCTTTTATTTCTCTCTGTGTCTCTCTGTCTCTGTTCCTCTATCTCTCTCTGTGTTTGTCTCTGTGTCTCATTCATTAAAACTCTCATGGCAAAACAAAACAAACTCTCTTGGCTTCAGATTCTTATTTGTAAACCAAAGGAGTTGAATTAGATAACTTTTGGGGTCTGTTTCTAGTTCTAGATCCTAGCAACAAAAATTTAAAAAATGAACGACCACCTTTGTGATGCTTAATTTCTGAAGTAATTAAGACTCCCAAAAACAGATTTTGCAGAAGCTGGCCTGTTCCAAACAAATTACTTTACAATTTAATTTAACTGTTTTCAAGTTTCTCATGTAGTTGGATTGTCAATGACAAAATTCTCACAAATTTTCCCCATTGGGTCAAGGCTGGAGAGGATGGTCAGTTCTAACAAATCAAGAGAGTGCAGAAAGAACACAAGACTTAGAAAGAGGATGGGGAAGGGGGAAGAGGGAAGAAGGATATAGGGAGAGAGAATGAGGAAAGGGGGAGGGGAAAGGAAGGGGAAGATAGAGAAGTTAGTGATGGGGAAGTAGAAGGAAAGGAAAGAAGAAAGGAGAAAAAGGAATTGAAGTGAAGGAGGAAGAGGAAAGATGTGAGCTCCTAAAAGTTTATAACCCATTAGGAAAATTACTCCATTTTTGAAAACTGTAAGTAAATGATGCAGATAAATCTTCATCTGCCACAAGGGAATGCTAATATACTTGCCTTGCTTATAACTTGCAATTTTACAAGTGCCTTATGATTTTTCTAAAAGATGAGTTATGTCCACATAATACAATTATTCCATGCTCTTAATTACTATAAGAAATTGTGAAAAATGAATAAATACCAAGAAACTACAAAACACTTTGTTAAAATAATTTGCTACCCATGGGTAATGGCTGAGCAAACTACCTCTGGTTATGGATTTGAAACTGAAAGATTACTCTGAAACAGAAAAATAACTGTCTCTGTTGACCTCCTGCTATTTCTATCTCCCTAGGGAAATTTCTATATAAGCTAATAAACTGTAGGGAAGACTAATCTTCATTGTCTGCTTCAAAGATCATCTCAATTATGTTAAAAGTTCAACAGACACATATAATTACCTAGGAAATTAACTAGTTAAAATAAATATTTAAATATTTTGTATTTTATGGCAACTGGGATAACAACATTAGCATTTACATAGTTCTTAAAATTTGCAAAGCATTTTACGAACATTATTTCATTTTATCCTCACCAAAAACCTATGATAGTTGATGCTATTATTATCCGCATTTTCCAGATGAGAAATCTGAGGCAGACAGAGGTTAAGTGACTTGTTCAGGGTCACTTGCACAATTCAAAAGTATATGAGGCTGGATTTGAACTCAGGTCTTCCTGACTAAAGTCAGGATCCAAAACCCTATCCATTGAACCACCTAGCTGGGTCCTATAGCTAAAAGCAGATGCAATCTAGGATTGATCAAAGATGTAGAACTAGAAATAGACCCCAAAAGCCATCTACTTAAACTCCCTTGGTTTACCAATAAGAATCTGAAGCATTTTAATCATGAAACATTATGGTTTTTTTGGGGGGTTGGGAGCTTATTAGTTGTAGCTCTCTGATCTAGGGTTTCCTCAATTGATTTTGCGTTGGAAGACTGAAGGCTTAAGATACTGTATATTTATGGAATCTGTAAATGCCATTCCAAGGATTTTACAGGTATGGAAAACTCTAGAAGGATAAAATAGAAAAGAAATTAAGTCCATTGTCATATCCTATGTGTTCACCAGGGAAATTTCCAATTTCACAGAATTCAAGAATTTCAGAGTTGAATTGGACCTTAACTACCATAAAACCCAAACTTGTGGCTGAAAAAAAAGAATCGTCTCTATGGTTTACTCAACAAGTAGATGCTTCTTGAAGTCCTCCAGCCACTACCTTTGAGACTGCTCAGCCCATTTGGGTATAGCCCTAATTGCTGAGAAGCTCTTCCTTTGCCTTGGTACTGAATTGGTCTCTTTCACTTCATCCAGTGCTCCCCATTCTGCCCTCAACTCAAATGGACCTTCTCTTCCACAGACAGCCTTTCATTCAAGTACTTCAAAACCACTCTCCTTTGTTTTGTTCAGGAAGGTAAAGAAGGGAAGAAACTGAATGCAAAGGGTTTTCACTTCCTTTCTCTGCAGAACCTAGGTCTACTTTGTTTGAAAGCAGATTCAGGCTATTCAGGCCTTCCAAGATGGAGACAGACAGAGCCACAGAGAAAGGGGGGGAGAGAGAGAGAGAGAGAGAAAGAGAGAGAGAGAGAGAGAGAGAGAGAGAGAGAGAGAGAGAGAGAGAGAGAGAGAGAGAGAGAGAGAGAGAGAGAGAGAAAAGAGGAGGGAGAGAAAGAGACATTAAAAGAGAGAGAGTGAGAGAGTGTGAGAGTAAGGAGAGGGGAGAGGCAGAGAAAGAGAGACAGAGAGATAGGGAGATAGAGACAGAGAGGCAGGGGAAGGGGAGGAGAGAGCACACCAAGCTTATCTGCCTGCTAGCTTCTTTATAGTTTATATGGAGCTTTTCTTTTTGTCAATGACCTGACACTGGGGTCTGGTTCAAAAAAGTATGGACATTTTAGGTTTATAAACATTTTTATTATCTTTTGAAAAAAACTGGAACTAGACAACATTCTTTTAATGGCCAGAATTCCAGTCTTAGAAATATTATGTTGTCAGATTGAAGTTTCTTAGGGATCAATCAAATATGCTACATGTCTCAGTGAGCAAGCTTTTCCCTTGCTAGAAGATAGAAGTGGAAGTCTCAGTTATTTGTTCGCTGTCCATGAATTATCAAAGTTAATTAGAAAAATTGAAGCACTAATTTGTCCTGCTTGTATTTGTTCCATTTTGAAATTAATCAAGTCTGTGACATCTCTCCAGTTTCAATGTCTTCTTGTTTATAAGTCTTGACATAATCAAACTTAGCAGGAGTTCCTGCCTGTCCTCACTTCCCTGTGAACAAGCCTCCTGCAGCTTTCTCCATTCTTGTGTGAAACATTTATGGCAGCTTTGTGTAAGTGACACAAATTTGTTTTTGCAAGGTTGAAGCTGTTATTTTCCCTCTCTGTCTCTATCGTTTCTGTCTCTCAGTCTCTGTCTCTCCCTCCCTCCCTCTCTTCTTTGTGCATGTCTCTTTCCCTGCCCTGCACTTCCCTCTCTCTGTCTCTTAGTCTCTCTCTTCCTGCTTCTGTCTCTCCTTCCTTCCCTGAGCCTCTCTTCCTTCTCCTTTCACTGTCCTCTAGCCCACCATCCACACCTTTGCTATGATTTAAAAAAAACCCGAGAATAGTTTTAAGATGCAATATAGCTATTCTCTTTCAAGTTCAAATCTGGTCTTTCATGGCAGGTGGTATCTTGCAGATCTCAGGCAAACATTTATTATAGTCCATATCGTATTCAAGGCTGGCAAGAAAATATATCCTAAACCTAGTCTTTGAACGATATTCTTAGAAATGACCTAAGAACCCAGGGCTGGAATCAATCCTAGCAACTTCTTTGGGAATCTTGAAGTTCAAAATCAACTGAACTTAGCAAATGCTGCAAAGATGAAACACATTATTATAGTCTTTTTCCCATTATTTTGCAAAGTTATGGTAGCTCCCTTCTTAGGTAGAGTAATAACACCTCTTGCGAAGAAGGAAGGTTCTCCTCATCATCCTCTTTGAAGGTGCTGTATGAATGTAATTGAAGATCTTCCCCACCCACTCAATAGGCCTCAGGTGGGACTAGGGGGGAAAATTTGATTATATCTTTGTTTGTAAGTAGTCCTGAAGCCTCTACTTACTAGGTACCAAGCTGATTTGGGTGTGAAGCCCTCAGGACCCTAAGGGGAGTTGCTAAGACCAGAGCCAATGGGATGTGCCCTGAGTTCTAGCCAATCAGATGCCAGTTAGGACTGTATATAAAGAGGGCCCAGAACTGAGAGCAGCAGAATCTACAGAATCCAAATTCAGCCCAAAGAGAAGGAGCAGGAACTAGGAGTCGAAGGAGCTGCAGAGAGAGTGCTGAGCAGCTGATTGGAGAGTTAGGATTCATGAGTGATTGTTTACAGGAAGGCCCTAGCAGGGGGGGAGGTTACAGGATGACTTGATTCCTTGCTGTAATACTGTATTATAATTTCCTTGTTGCTACATTGAGGTGGACTTACTGGTTTTGGAATATAATTACTGCTGTATCAGATTGGGGTTATTGGTCTTGGGATTTTATCCTCTGGAGTCTAAATAAATGTTATACTTCCTCTGCCTTCTACCTAGAGAGTTTTTCATACTTTGCAATTCTGAACAATTAAGGCATGTTCATGGTCATCCTTGAGGTCATGAATCTTGCCTTACTAATATAGAAAGTGACATTACACTGTTTTGCACCAAGTCCAGAAACTTTGTAGAGCCTCCTAAATGAGATCCATAATCACCAAAAAGAGCTTGGCTTAACGGTCCACACAAGAAAAAGAAAGTGGATGAAGAACAAATTAATGGATAAAGGAACAAATGAATGAATTGAGCATTTTTGTAATCTCTTATTATGTACAAAGCACTCTACTGAGCTCTGGACATACAGTTAGAAAAGCAACACAGTCCTTGCTCCTAAGGAGCTCACATTCTAATGGAAGAGGTGATGTATATAGAATGTTTCAGCTGCAAGTCAGATGAAGAAGTCCAAGAGACCTTAGGGTATAGAGGCAAAGAAGATGTTAATGCCTCTTTTGCATCATTCCCATGGATAAAATCATATCAGTTTCTGATGTTGAACCATTTGAGAGTGACAAGGACTTTGGTGTCAAGAACTTTCCATTCTGTGACTTTTTTGGTGTTCATTCATTCCATTTGTGTCCAATTCTGGATGATCCCATTTGGAGTTTGCTTTTTCTTTCTTTCTTTCTTTTTTGACATTTTTATTTGAAGTTTTGAGTTCCTAATTCTATCCCTCTCTACCTCCCTGAGAGAGTGAGCAAGCAGATATAGGTTATACATGTGCAAATATGTAAAACATTTCTATATGAGTCATTTTGTACAAGAAGAGATGCATATACTTTATGATGAGGTCACTGTATTGTTAGTTTTGCCCAATTGTTTTATTTTGTTACAAGAGACTTCTTAAAGAGTAGTGATAGTGTTAAATGTGTATAATATAAAACAAAACCTATCAATACTATTACAATAGTTTCTAATTTAGTTTCTCCATCTTGTCTCTCTTCAATCCACCCTCCAAAATCAGCTGCCAAATTGATATTCCTATAGCACAGATCTAACCAATAATCAATAAGTAAAATTCAGTAAACAAAATGCAACTTCCTTTATTTTGAAAATATATCTCTTCAAAACCTGACTCCTGTCAACCCCATTTGGGATTTTCTTGGCAAAGATACTAGAGTGGTTTGCCATTTTCTTCTCCAGCTCATTTTACAAAGAGAAGACTGAGGCAAACAGGATTAAATGACTTGCCAAGGGTCACTCAGCTAGTAAGTCCCTAAGGCCAAATTTGAACTCATGAAGATGAGTCTTCCTGATTCCAAGCAGAGTGCTCTATCCACTGTGTCATTTGTAGAAACAATTGCCTGGCTATCTCTCCCAGAGTGATGGCTGAGGACCTGGGGTGAAGGGATTGCTATTTCCAAGGCTTCAGGGTCCGGGGCTATCTCTATCAAGATTTGAAGGGAGATGATAGTCCAAGTGGAGGTGGTCTGACTTGTCTGGCACATTCTGCCTTTTGTCTCTCCCCTAGGTTGCCCTGTTGCTTCAGCTAGGCCGACTTGACTGCCCTGTGTGTGGCAGTTGATTGGCATTCGGTGAGAACAGCTGGTCCCTTCTCCAGAAAAGCTGCTTCCCCAGAAGACGGCAACAGGGGCTGCGTTGGAAGTAGACTTGATAGTCAAGGAGGTGCTGCCACTCCCAGGGGTCATCACACTGGTGGTGGCGGTTGGCTGTTAGGTGTTGTTGGTGGTGATGAGGATGGTGGGCCCCCTCTCCACAATGATTTCTTTTCTCAATGATGGCAGGGAGAGTTGGGCTGGAAGCAGATCAGGTAGTTCTGAGGGAGGGGACACTGCTAATCCCCAGGCCTAAAGGAGACAAGCCAGGGTCTTGGTCTGTCTTCATCAGACTCTGAGGGGAAATAGTGGTCAAGGTGGTGGTGGTGTTTTGATTTGCCAGACACGTGTTGTCTACTCTCTCTCCTTTGAGGGGCACTGTGCTTTAGCTAGGCCGCCTTGCCTGCCTGTATGTGATGGTTGGTCAGCAGGTGATGAGAATGATTGGCTCCTTCCCCAGAGGGGTTGCTTCCTCAGATGATGGTTATGAGAGAGAGGCTGGAAGCAGGACCAGTGGTCTGGATGTGAGGCCACTGCCAGGGCCCTTGTGACTATTTAACTGTTGGTGGCAATTAGACAGCAGCACCTGTTGTTTAAATTTAGATATGTATTTTGACAGAATCTATAGAATTTACTTATCTACACGTAGATATATACATTCATGGATACAGACACACACACACACGCATGCACATACACACACAGAATCCCAGAAGTCTTAGGGAAGTTTTAAACTTTAATAACCCTTAAAATTTAAAATATCTATCAAAGTTTCAAACTGTACTAAAATTTTGGGAAATCCTGCATATGTATATATGTATATATACGTAAATGTGTGTATATATGTACACAATATACACATCCATGCATAGGTATATATATTTACATACAAGCACATGTAATACATATTTATACATGTATGCATGTTGGACATATTGTAAATGGTTGATAGGTTTAGCCTAGGATTGAATATGAAAAGACTGGTTGGATTGCTTTGAGAGATTGCAAAGTTCCTTAGATAACATCAAAGCTTCTCCCAAAATGAAGGCCCAACTTTTTAATTCCAATATTCTTCCAGTGATATATGATTGTGAGTCACAGAACACAACAGTACCCAAAGAACTGAAATTGAGGATCACCCAAAAGGCTGTAGAGAGGTACAACTCACATAAAAATTTATGAAGGAGTAGTGTCAATGTCATCAAAGAAATGTGTGATCAGAAAAGATGATAAGATGGACACGTAAAGTGATGAAGGAATAACTGACGGACAGACTGTGAGCTTTTTTGGTAGCTTTACGGTATCAGGAAAACTTGAGAAAAGTCCCTAGCTCTTTGGTGAACTCTTTCTGGATAATTTATTAGAGAATATAGACAAGAGTGGCCAGCTAGGTGGTGAACTGGATAGAACACTGGGCTTGGAATTAGAATTCTCATCTTCATGAGTTCAAATCTGGCCTCAGACAACTACTAGTTGTGTGACTCTGGGCAAGCCACTTAACCCTGCTTGTTCTTCATCTGCAAAATGAACTGGGAGAATGAAATGGCAGACCACTCCAGTACCTTTGTCAAGAGAACCCCAAAATGGGGTCACGAAGAGTCAGACATGATTGAACAACAACAGTGAACATAGACAAGAGTTGGGTTAGATGTGCAGGCATGGCTGAATTCAGATCTGAATGACTGGAGAGAGTATCTATGTTAATAGATCATAGTGTGCTCTCAAGGGGACTCTTTGTGTTCACATTATTCCACATAGTTTTTATGTACTTTCCCTATACATGTTTAGTGTATCTATGCTGCCTTGTGACCTTCTTTTTAAAAGCATATATCCTTTCTTCTTAGCTAGACTGTAAGTCTTCTTTGGGTAGGGACCTCATGGTCTAAATCTCTTTTTTTTTTACCCAACCCTGGCACTGACCTGCAATAAGGCAAAAGTAAAGAAAATGCCTCCAGAAAAGAACAGAACTGGCACTCACAAGGGAACTTCAGAGCTAATCCTATCCGAGGGTAAATGAACTTAAATTGGCTGTTGGAGGTATTCTGTGCCCTTTGGGCATGTCGATACTTAGAGATTGCATTTAAGATTTTAACAAACACTATTTATACTGTGTTTGATTTGAGAAGTTCAGCTCTTCTTGCTGCAAATTCTTCTTACTAAAAAAAATTATCTGTTGGAAGAAAAGTCTATTTTTTTGAGGAGTTGTTTTCCAAAACCAGTCTTTCTCTTAGCAGGAAAGATTAAGAACATACCTTAAGATGAAGCTTGGCAAAACAAAACATGAGAAAGTGTTAAGGAAGATGTTAGTGTGTCAGAAGGCCAGGGTTAGTGGAAAAAGAGAGCGTTCAAAAGAACTGAATTCAGTCTCCAACTCTGAAATTTGCTAGGTTTACCAGGAACATCTTTCTGTAACTCAGTCTCTTTATTGTAAATGAGCTTGATAATTCTCTCTCATAAGATTGTGTGAGGAATGCACTTTTTAAACTTTAACGCATGCATGTAGAAATGTGAGCTATTATTATTCATGATTTTAACTCAGAAGGAGGAACTGCAATACCATGATCCTTTCTCTATTGCTAATGGGAACTGTGCGTTCTGTCTCTTGTGTGGTAGGACTGCATTTTTGAGTTGGTAAAAACAGTTAAGGTGGGAACAAATGACCCATCCTATGAACAACAAAGTGGGTGGCAGGAGGGAGAAACTAAGAATAGCTAGCATTTTATATAGCGCCTTAAGATCTACAAAGCCCTGGTGCTTACTAGAAGACCTACCCTGGGAGGTTGGTGGTATCGTCCCCGTTTTTCAGATGAGGAAACTGAGGCTGAGAGAAGCAAAGTGATTTGCTCAGAGTCACCCAGCTAATAAATACCTGAGGCGAGATTTGAACTCAGAGCTTCCTGATTCCAAATCCAGCACTCTTTGACTTGGAGTCAGCATAATAAGATTAATGAGATTTCCACTGTTCTACCTAACTACCTAGATTGGAACAGGTAAAAAACGTTTAACTGGACACCAAGTTGTTAATTAGCCCAGGCCTACAAATGGGCCAAGAGCCAGAAGCACCTTAAAGCCTGGCCTTGGAAGGAGAAGGCAGACTAGGAGCTATCTTTGAAGCAGGGGAGAAGGGTAGGATTCATCTTAGATTAGGATTCATCGTAAAACTAACCTTGCCCAGAGGAAGCATGGGGATGGGCCACAGAGCAAATCCAAGCTTGGAGGCTAGTGAGATAGGAATGGGAGCTAGGTAGTCCCAGGCAGCTATGTCAGCCCCAGAAGGCTAGATTCCATTCAATCATACTTAGAATAAGATATCCATGCTCCATCAGTGTTTGCACTCTCTAAGCTATTTTTATCATAGGATAATTAAATTGGAGTTGGAAAGTTCTCTGTGATCCATGGATTCCAACTCTTTCATTCTATAGATAAATAAACAGATCCTGAGAAGTTGTGACTTATGTAGGACCAAAAAGTTAATAAATGATTGAGGCAAGATGTATTTTTTGTTCTTTTAAAATTTTTTTTAAATGTCTATTTTCAGTCCAAATTTTCTCCTTTCCTCCATTCCCTCCTTTGAAAAGGCAAGAAATATGTTATGAGGTAAGATTTGAACTCAGGTCTTCCTAACTTCAACTCCAGAAAGCTATTCACTGTATCACCCAGTTGCCTTACTTTATACTTTCCCCTATAAAGCACTTTTGTAAATTAATCTTTGAATTAGATGAACTAAGGGAAAAGTTTTTGTTTATTTGTTTGCTTATGAGTACATCAGAAGAATAATGGGGAATGGCCAAGTCCTGGAGGCCAGGCAGGCATTTGTGATACCAGAGATAGAGGGACCACCACCCCAACATAGCTGAGGCATGGGACTTTCATTAGGGAAAGTGGTCTGAAATCCAGCTTCAAGTGATATGAATCTTTTGCTACCTGGGTATTTCTTTATATCTATAAATGAATGTTTATCAAGATGAAGAAAGATGGTCTCCAAGACTACTGTCATATTATAATGCCCTGCTCCTTGTCTGTTGGAGACAGCATGCTGCCTTTTACACCTTGTGTTTCAAGAGGCAGTATGGTGAAGGAGATAGAGTGCTGGACCTGAAGTTACCAAGTTCTGGGTTCAAATGTCCTCTAAACTGCTGTCTGCCTCCAAAGAAAGAGCTGATGTTGTCTGAATAGAGACCCAAACATACTATTTTTCACTTCTTTTCCTTTTCTTTCTTTCTTTTTTTTTGGTTCAAGTTTTCTACGAAATGACTAATATGGAAATGTGCACATGTATAACCTTTATCAGATTGTTTACTATCTTAGGGTGGGGGGAGGGGATGGAGAGAAGGCTGGAGTTTGGAACTGGAAACTTAAAAAAAACCACCTGAATGTAAAAAATTGTTTTCACATGTAATTGGGGGAAATTATATATATTTTAAAGAGGGAGTAGTCTTATTTTGCTTGGCCTCTGTAACAACAATGCTGCTTGCAGCTACTGTGGTTGTGTAAGACCAATAACACCAGCACACAGAAGGGCTGCCAACACAGATTCTTTGATCTGCTTTTCTAAGGAAAGCAGCCTTAAGGGATTAACAATCTCACTTTAATCGAACACACATAGATCATTCACTTAGTTCAGGGGAAAAGCCAGCACCCTGAACTTCAGAGAAAACATGAACAGAAATTACAAACAGAGCAAATAGCACAAACCAGTAGACAGGCTTCTAGCTTTCTGTACAACATCTCAGTACATAGTTACCAGGTAAGCACTAATATCTGGGTTTTCAAGCCAGAGGGGCTCTTAACAACAGCTGCCCAGAGTTTCATCTGCTCAAATCACAGGACACTCTTCCAGTGAGTGAGAGCCCCAAACAAAATGCTAACCTCTGAGTGTATGTGTATATATATATATATATATATATATATATATATATATATATATGTGTGTGTGTGTGTGTGTGTGTGTGTGTGTGTGTATGTGTATATATATATATATATGTGTGTATATATATACACACCCTTCTTAGGGCCATCCTAATTACCGATACAGCCTCATGGGGCAGACCTAAACTAGAATGCGAAACTTAGAGAAGCAGATTTCAGCCTGATACAAGGAAAAGCTTTGAAACAATTGGCTCCCCCAAACGATTAGAAATCCAAAAGTGGAATGGGGTACTATAGACTAGACTAGTGAAGTCCCATATCTCTGTAGGTCTTCAGGTGGAGGCTAATACCATACAAGGGATGTCAGAGACAGAATTCTTGCTCAGGTGTGGGCTGGACTAGAATTCAGAGATGTCTTTGAATGGTGAGATTTTATTATTTCCTCTGAAATGCATTTGTGACAGATGGACAGCTCTATTTTTAACTATGGCTACTCTGTAGCCTGTGAAATCAATACTGCCTTAGGTTACTGAATTTGTCAGACAAGAAAAATTGTGATGTGTCATATATGGTTATAATATTTTCTATATGCTTTCCCTTCCCCCAAATGTTGAAATTTCATCCAGTGCCTTTGTTCTCAGCCTATTTGTGAAAAACCCTCATGCAAGGGAAGTCTGGGGCATAAAGAATAAATAGATTAGACCCTGACTATGTATCTATAGATGTCAAGATGTTATAGGCAGAGTTTTATTTTGTTTTTTTTTTCATAGGGATGCTCAGTAATTGGCCCTGGTATCTCCTTGGAATCAGTTATTTGTCTTACCATCTATGGCTAAAATGCCAAGGAATTTTAGTAACTTTTTATTCAGCAGAAAAGACACTGACTTTTAATGTTTTCTACTTTTTTTCTTAAAGAAAAAGAGCAGTTTGCTGCATTTCATTTGGGGTGGTAATAAAAATTAGGGTAGATTTACATACATTTGGGGTAGTTATTATGGGGTCATACCTGATGTGAAAGGGACTGAGTGAAGTCCTCTAGCTGGCCTGGGCTGAGTA
Organism: Trichosurus vulpecula; assembly: GCF_011100635.1. Classification (NCBI taxonomy): domain Eukaryota; kingdom Metazoa; phylum Chordata; class Mammalia; order Diprotodontia; family Phalangeridae; genus Trichosurus; species Trichosurus vulpecula. The sequence continues at coordinate 158,074,197 of NC_050573.1, forward strand.
AATCCCTTCAGATTACAGATAAGAACAAGTTCCTTTGGGCTTCAGATGATGATAATTCACTCAGTATATTCCAGAGGTCCCTCCAGGAAACAAAACTAGGGATCCTAATCTCTGAGGAAAAAATCATGCTAGTTGAATGAGGAATGATTTGGTTTGATCTTTTAAAATGAAACAGGAGCCAAGATAGAGTAGCAGGAAGAAGTACAGATATGCCTTCCCCTACAACTCCTCTACAAAGATCTAGAAAACACATTGGATTTTTGAGGGGGAGTAAATTCAAGAGAAAGTCACATAGGAGGAATAAAAAGGATCTTTAATGAAATAGAGGACTTCCAAGTATTTCTGATGAAAAAGCACACACAGCTGGGTAAACATTTTGAAATACAAATATAGGAGTCAAAAGGAATATAAAAAAAGGAATATAAACATGACTGAGAAATCATAAATGACTAAACAAGGCTAAAGTATTTACATTTACATGAGGAGATGATATATGTGTCCCCTAAGAACCTTATCATCATCATATGTCTAGAGGGAGTCTAATAAGACAGAGGACCTGGGAGTGGTTTTGGTATGTTTTGATGATCTTAAAAGAAAAATATAAAGAGAAGGGAAAAGGAATACACTAGGGAGAAAGGAAGAGGAAGGGTGGGTAAAATTATCTCACATAATCAGAACGGGCAACTGGAGTACTATACAAACTAGAAGGAAGGTGTGTGGGGAGTGGGTAGCACTTGAACCTCACTTTTATCTGAACTGGTCAAATGAAGGAAGAATGCAGATACAGAAATAAATTTCAACAGGGAAACAGGAAGGAAAGTGGAAAAGGGAGAGAGGGAATAAGAGGGAAGGTAAATTAAGGGAGGGATGAATCCTAAGTAAAAAGAAAAAAAAATTCCAAGAAGGACAGTTCATGAAGAAAAATGAAAAGAAAGTACAGGAACTTGTGCTCTGGGTGAGGGAAAGAAAAGAGAGACAGGGAAGCAGAAGATCATATTAAACCTAGGGCACTGTTGCTGAGCAAAATCCTCTTTCATTACCCTCTTCTTTATAAAGAAGGGCGGAAAACCAAGAAAATGAAAAATGTAAGAGAAGAGGGTGGAAGAAAATATACAGATGACAATCCTAACTGTGAAGAAAGGTGAGTGTGGTGAACTCACACATAAAATGAAAGAGGATAGCAGGATGAACTAGAAAGCAGAATGCAACAATAATGTGTTGTTTACAAGAAACACACTTGAAACATAAGGATTCACAAAGAATTCAATTAAAAGGCTAGATCAAAATGTTTCAGCTTAAGTAGTAACTTCAAAACTCTGATCAATCTATTGCCCAACCACAATTCTAGAGATCCAACAATGAAGCATGCTACCCTCCTCCTGACAGGGAGGTGATGGACTCGGTATAAAATGAGACATACATTTCGGTTGTTGTTGAATCATTTAAGCCATGTCCAATTCTCTGTGATCCCATTTGGGGTTTTCTTGGCAAAGAGACTAGAGTGGTTTGCCATTTCCTTCTTCAGCTCATTTCACAGATGAGGAAGCTGAGGCAAACAGGGTTAAGTGACTAGCCCAGGGTCACACTGCTAGTAAATGTCTGAGGTCAGTTTTGAACTCAGTTCCTCCTGATTTCAGGGCTGGGATTCTATCAATTATGCCACCTAGCTGCCTGTACATTTTTAGATACCAGTAATGTAAGAATGTTTTGCTTGACTATGCAAATGTGCTAAAAAAGAGTTTTGTTTTTCTTTTCTCACTTGGGAGAAGTGGCAGTAAGAGAAAATTAATGCTTCTTAATTAACAACAGTAAAATAGAAGAGAAGTCATATTAAAAATAAAATGCAACAAAACAATTTCTTAATAATACTAAGATGAGGAATTGTATGTGTGTGTATATACAAGTTCATGCATATATTTTTGGACCATCAGTAAATGCTTATCAGCATTTAACTAGGTCATATTTTGAGTTGAGTTGTTTGAGGGAACTCCTTGATCTTGGCAAAGCAGAAATAATTCAGAGGCAGAAAGAGGACAAAAAATCTGGTTTAGATATTGATTTCTTTGATTTGCTCTGTCATACATTCATACACATGCCAAGATAATTTATTCTTAAAACATGTTCAAAACAAGTGTCTTTTTTTAACAGTTGTGCATATGCCAACTGTTTTCCATATGACTCATCTATCCTAAAAATTTCCCTTTTGTTCTAATTTTAGAACAATTTAAGCAGCCTTTAGCATGTAAGACTTTTACTTTCATCTAGGCTGAAAATCAGGAGCCAGCTGAGAAGACATAAGAATATTTTAAATTTTTAATAAGTGATTTCTTCTTAGCAACCACCAGTTGGCCCTTCAGGGTTAAATGATTGGGTAGCATCTAAGAGTTATAGTACAGTGAGTGGGAATAGTCATTCTTATTTTACCTCCATATCAGAAGCATATTAGTGCTAGTCTTTGGTGTTGTAACAGTTCCATCTAGCTCTCATTCTTTGCCTCTTGGAATTTCTAGTGCTTATTTACTATTCCCTTCCTGTGACTTAATTTGATGGACATTAGTGGGAGGGTTTTATGGTATATGTCGTTTTCTTTTTAAATTTCCACACTTTTGTGGATCTATGATGTTTCCAATGTACCCCATCCATGGGTGCAAATTATAACCCACTTATTCATTTCCATCCTACATGACCTTTGTCTGAGCCCTTCAATGAATCCTCCACAGGGAATTCCTCTTGGTCATTTATTATTCTGTGGATACAAATGTAGGGCTTGAGTTGTTCATCTGTTATCCCACATCCTTTGCCTTGTAACCAGCTCATTTTCTTTTCCATATGATTCTTTTGTGATATATTCCATACCACTTCCTTTATGCATAAAAATCAACCAATTGACAAGAATCTATTAAGTGCTGGTTATATGCCAGGCACTGTGATGGAAACAAAGGAAAAATAAAACTGTCCCTGCCCTTAATAACCTTATAGCATATCAAAGAAATAACATGTATATGATAAATATTATATATTTATAGATAGTTATAATAATATGTTACATACATATACACATATCTATATGTACATATAGATATCTACAAATTTTTTGCTGGAGAAATCAGTGTTGGTAATATGTTGCAGCTTACTTAAACCCAACATGAGCCTTTTTATTGCTCTTTAGGTCAGCTGTAACTAGAATCTTTATTTCTAACATGATTGGGAAATATAGTTTTTGGCTGTGCATCAGGAGAGAAGACCTTGAAGAAGATGAAGTATATTGATAAACTTGTGGTGTAGCAAATCTTTGTTTAGAACTTTGGTTTGAATAGCTTCATAGCGGGTATAGACAGTATCAATAGCACCTTGTGGAGAGGTGTAAACATATCTGGCGAAATCCCTGGGATCTGAGGCTGCCCCTAAGCCTCGTTATTTGGTTTAGAGACTACCCTTGGCACCTCCAGGAAGATGGATTTTACTGATGGGGGCCAAAATGAAGTGATTGGCTCAGGCTCTTGGAATAACAAACTTTTGTGGGAAGAACCACCATTTTGCACTGGACCATAAAAGGCGAGCCAATAGTGTGCTCTCAGCCTTTGAATTTTTTCGTTTTCTCTTTTTCCCTCTTTTTAAGGAGAGGTCATGAAAGGACTGCAAGTGGTGGTCAAAGAGGAAAGTATTCTTTTAAGGTAGCCTCCAAGACTGGATCCAGTCCCTGTGAGCCCAAGACTAGGGAATTCTGGGCCATGGATTACTTTGAGTATGGAAAAGATAAACATTAGTAAAAATGGACATCTACAATGCTACCTGATTATGAACAGCATCACTCATTTAGTCCCTAGTCTCTCATATAACCCTAGAATACTTGGTCAAAAAAGTCTGTTATTTACTAAAGCTAGAAATAAAAGCCAATGGCTGTAGTTTAATAAAAACTGTTATCTAAGAATTGCGAGGCAGAGTAGATCAGAACAATACAGCTGTGGAACTTCCTGAAGTGGTTCAAGTGCCCTCTAAATGGACCAGAACTGTCAGTGTAGTTATGAGTGCCAGCGTTATAGCCTCTACCTTCATTATCCTTCCAATTTTCAATTGCAAGGAGGAAACTAAACAATTTAGGGTATTCTACGTGTAAACCTTGCTGTAGAATTCCATAGTATGACATCAAGGATTCAATAGTGTAACTCTTGTGTCAGTTCTCATTTGACAAAAAAATAATAATAGTGTCTAGGGGCAGCTAGATGGCACAGTGAATAGAGCACCAGTCCTGGAGTCAAGAGGACTTGAGTTCAAATCTGGCCTCAGACACTTGACACTTACTGGCTGTGTGACCTTAGGCAAGCCGCTTAACCCCAATTGTCTTGCCTTTCCCCCTCCAAAAAATAATGATGTCTGGGGGCACTATTGGGATCCTCTCTGTATATTCCCCTCAGATAATCTGAGAATTTCCTATCTGATCCTATTCATGTGGGGTCTAGGTGGTACAGTGGATGGAGCACTGGGCTTGGAATCAGGAAGACTCGTCTTCATACTACATGACCCCAGGCAAGACACTTAACCCTAGTTACCTCAGTTTCCTCATTTGTAAAATGAGCTGGAGAAGAAAATGGCAAACCACTCTAGCATCTTTGCCGAGGAAATGCCAAAATGGGGTCATGAAGAATCCAACTCAAGTCGACAACAACAACAACCAATTTCCCTTATAGCCAACTAGTTCCTAGGTTTTTACAGACCAAAAAACACAAGTAGGGCTGAACCCTATTTGTATCAGAACCCAAAGAAAGTAACAATACCTGCCAACTAAACTCCCCAAAAGCCAGTGCAGTACTGTTCACCTAAGAGTATTTTCCTGCCTGGGTCACATCATTACCACTTATGGCCTTTTGTGTCCCATCACTCTGTCTGTAGCTAATGCCTCTTGCTACATTGCTTTGCTTAGAGCTGGGTGTCTTCTGTGGCTGTCCTTAGTTTCCAGAAGCTCTCTGCTGTGCTTTTCCTTTTTGTCCTGTATGTGATATTTCCTGTAGCTTTCTGTAGCTACTCTACCCAATGTCCTAATTAGCATGGCACCAGCGGCAATTCTCTTCAAACCTCAGCAGACAGCATCAATCATTCTCTTTCCTAGGAAACCAGGAATCCATCGTGGCTCCCAGGGTTCAGAGCTCTTTAAAGTTCCTGTCATGACAGAACATAGCACTAGATTGTGTCTACTTTAGAAACTGTCTTTTGTACAATGGTCCCATGACTTTGTGACACATAAAAGCACGTACAAGTGTCAGGTATACAATGTGCCTTTCATGTCTCTTCTGGGTCTGTGTCACCAGTATCATGTGGGTTCAAGGTGAATTTTACACCAGGATGTCCTCCTTACCTAGCACATAGGTAATATAATTCCTACTTACGTCAGCTCCTCTCATGAGTCTAAAATGGGCTTTTTAACCTGAAATCTGTGCACTTGTTTTTTAAAAAATATTTTGGTAACCATATTTCAATATAGTTGGTTTCCTTGGTAATCCTATGTATTATATTTTATGCATATAAAAACATTCTGAGAAGGGAGTCACTCACAGGCCCAATCCTACTACTAAATGGCATGAAAGTTTTGTTGGCTTATCCCTTCTTAGGAAACCTGGTGGCTTTCTACTCCAGGACACTCACCATATTGACACCAGACTTAGTGCAGACACTTAATGGGCTTTAACCCCACTGCATCTCAGAACTTCCAAGCTCAAGTGATCCACCAGGCTGAGTCTCCTCAGTATCAGAGGTGATAGACATGCACCACCGTGCCTGGTATAACAGATAATTTCAGGGGGAAATATCATTACCTGGTAGTAACATTTACAACTTTTTTTTGACCTTCTCCTTTGAAAAGATCAGAAAAGGTTGTAAATTGCACTCCACGTTACTACCAGGTTCCAGTTCCACTGGATTGAGTTGCTAGAGAAAGTGTTTATGAGGTCTTTGAACAAAAACATTAGAAAAAACTCTACACCCACAATTACACCTAGAATCCTGTATTCAAAACAAAGGTATTTGACAACATTTCTTTCTACCAATATGATAAGGGTCTATGTTTTCTCACATTTAAAATCTTCTAGATCAGGAGCAGGGAACAAATGACCCATAGTAAAATCAATTGCACATGAGAGAGAATGGCTAGTCTGTTGGTAATGTCCTTTATCCCTGAACCAGTCACATTCTCATCAGCACGAATTCCCCATTCCCTTTGATCTCCAATTGAATGTTAGAAGACCTGAGTCTGGTTCATTCACAGTAGTAATACCTAGAGCAAGGAGGCCACTTTTCAGGATGAGAAGATCCTTGCATATCTCATAAACTTTCAGATGTGCACAATGGTATTTGTTTGTAAAAGGTACTGTGTGCTTGGTGGTGTTACCAAAACAATATCCACCATCACATGGCTTATACCTCTGCAACCCACATAGAAGTAAGCTTTCATACAATTAATTAACTCATTAATTATAATGTTAGTATAATAAGTATAAAGTTAGTATAATTATGAAATTATAAGTTATATGAAGTACAAAGGGAGTATAATCGATATTTGGGTAAGCAGGGGCCATGAATTTAGTGGCTATGTCAGTCAGTGCACAGGCAGAAACTTTCCCCAGGGCTGAAATAGCTCTGTTCTTCACCAGAGGGCACTATACCTACACATAAACAGAATATTCCCTTTTATGCCCCTAAACTTTCAATCATATTCATAGAGCATAGATTACATATTTTATGACCTAATGATTTACTGAAAACCAGTAAGATAATTAATTATAAACTAATTATGGATTCCCTCTTGGTTTTCCTGCCCTCTCCCCTCACTGACTAGGTCATAGGCAGAAGGATCAGGGATAGGATTATGGGTTTAGAATTCACCAAGAAGGAAGGGCTGGGGGTTGGCACCTTCTACCAGTGACCTCTTTTTGAGGAGTTTTGAGGCAGTAGACAGTCCAATCGAGTCCCCTCTGGGAAGGCCAGTCCTCATTGTAACACCTGACCTTGTCCTGCTAACCCAGATCTCTGTGTAACCACCCTGGTTCTCCAGAATCTGTCCAATCTTTTCCTTGGCTGAGCTCACGAAGGCTGCAGTGAGTGCCCTACCAAGATCTAATCCCAGTCCACCAGAAACCTTTCTGCTCCTGACTGTATAAAAAGAATGGTATGGAACAACAACAAATGAAAGAGGGGAATCTAACTTCTCTCTTCTCTGCCACATGGAAAGTATAAGGTAGTATTATGTACCAGGAAAAGCCCATTAAAACAGATTTAGAAGCCAGGACTGAGCTTCTACACAAAATTTCACCCTGCCTCCTAACATCCTATATGACTTCACCCTACTCTCAAACTCATATCTGGGTCATGGTGATTGTGAACTCTGCTATAGGTTAATTTCACAGATGGTTGTGGAAGATGGAGGTTGGACCAGATGACCTCTAAGGTCCTTCTCTTTAAGATTCTATGTATTTTTAAAAGAAAAAGAATGTATTCCAAGCAGAATATAACCGAAATTTCTGATGTCACTCAGTTCCAATCAACAATTTAGTAATGCAATCATTGACTTGCTTTATAACCTTCATGATGATAATGATGATGGTGATGGTTAATGTCTGTATAGAACTCTGAGATTTACAAAATGCATTCTTCCTAACAAGTCTGTGAAATAGGTGGTTCAAGTCATATTATGCCATTTAAAAAAAAAAAAAATTTAAAATCATTATTTATTTATTTAATATTTTTAGTTTTCAGAATTAATTTTCACAAGAGTTTGAATTACAAATTTTCTCCCCATTTCTACCCTCCCTGCCATTCCAAGAAGGCATATATTCTGATTGCCCCTTTCCCTAGTTAAACCTCCCTTCTGTCACCCTACTCCCCCTCATCCCCTTTCCCCTTACTTTCTTGTAGGGCAAGATAGATTTTTTATGCCCCATTGCCTATATATCTTATTTCCTAGTTGCATGCAAAAATTTTTTTTGAACATCTGCTTTTAAAACTTTGAGTTCCAAATTCTCTCCCCTCTCCCCCACCAAGAAGGCAAGCAATTCAACATAGGCCACATGTGTATCATTATGCAAAACCCTTCCACAATACTCATATTGTGAAAGACTAACTATATTTTGCTCCTTCCTATCCTATCCCCCTTTATCCAATTTTCTCCCTTGACCCCGTCCCTTTTCAAAAGGGTTTGCTTTTCATTACCTCCTCCCACTATCTGCCCTCCCTTCTATAGTCCCCCCTTTTTATCTCCTTCCTCCTTCTTTCCTGTGGGGCAAGATACCCAATTGAGTGTGTATGTTATTCTCTCCTCAGGTCAAATCCCTCACTTGCCTCCTCTTCCCTCCCAACAGAACTGCTTTTTCTTGCCACTTTTATGCGACAATAATTTACCCCATTCTGTCTCTCCCTTTCTCCCTCTCTCAATATACTCCTCTCTCATCCCTTAATTTTATTTTTTTTTAGATATCATCCCCTCATATTCAACTCACCCAGTGCCCTCTGTCTCTATATATATATATACATACATATATATGTGTGTGTGTGTGTGTGTGTGTGTGTGTGTGTATGTATGTATATATATGTATATACATATATGTATATATATGCATATTCCCTTCAGCTACCCTAATACTGAGGTCTCATGAATTATACACATCATCTTTCCATGTAGGAATGTAAACAAAACAGTTCAACTTTAGTAAGTCCCTTATGATTTCTCTTTCTTGATTACCTTTTCATACTTCTCTTGATTCTTGTGTTTGAAAGTCAAATTTTCTATTCAGCTCTGGTCTTTTCACTGAGAAAGCTTGAAAGTCCTCTATTTTATTGAAAGTCCATATTTTGCCTTGGAGCATAATACTCAGTTTTGCTGGGTAGGTGATTCTTGGTTTTAATCCTAGTTCAATTGACCTCCGGAATATCATATTCCAAGCCCTTCAATCTCTTAATGTAGAAGCTTCTAGATCTTGTATTATTCTGATTGTGTTTCCACAATACTCACATTGTTTCTTTCTGGCTGCTTGCAGTATTTTCTCCTTGATCTGGGAACTCTGGAATTTGGTGACAATATTTCTAGGAATTTTCTTTTTGGGATCTTTTTCAGGAGGTGATTGGTGGATTCTTTCAATTTCTATTTTACCCTCTGGCTCTAGAGTATCAGGGGAGTTCTCCTTGATAATTTCTTGAAAGATGATATCTAGGCTCTTTTTTTGATCATGGCTTTCAGGTAGTCCAATAATTTTTAAATTATCTCTCCTGGATCTATTTTCCAGGTCAGTGGTTTTTCCAATGCGATATTTCACATTGTCTTCCATTTTTTTCATTCCTTTGGTTCTGTTTTATAATATCTTGATTTCTCATAAAGTTGCTAGCTTCCACTTGCTCAAGTCTAATTTTTAAGGTAGTGTTTTCTTCAGTGGACTTTTGGACCTCCCTTTCCATTTCCATTTCCATTTCCATTTCCATTTCCATTTCCATCTGCCTTTCAAGGCATTCTTCTCCTCATTGACTTTTTGGAGCTCTTTTGCCATTTGAGTTAGTCTATTTTTTAAGGCGTTATTTTCTTCAGTATTTTTTGGGTCTCCTTTAGCCACTTGTTTTTCATGGTTTTCTCGCATCCTTCTCATTTTTCTTCCCAATTTTTCCTCTACTTTTCTAACTTGCTTTTCCGAATCCTTTTTGAGCTCTTCCATGACCTGGGACCAGTTCTTGTTTTTCTTGGAGGCTTTTGATATAGGCTCTTTGACTTTGTTGACTTCTTCTGGCTGTATGTTTTGGTCTTCTTTGTCACCAAAGAAATATTCCAAAGTCAGAGTCTGAATCTGAGTCTGTTTTGTCTGCCTGGCCATGTTCCCAGCCAACTACTTGACCCTTGAGTTTTTCGTTGGGGTATGACTGCTTGTAGAGTAGAGAGTACTTTGTCCAAGCTTGAGGGGTTGTGCTGTTGTTTTCAGATCTACTTCTATACAGCAAGCTCTGCCCACCAGTGCTCCTCCTTACCCAAGAACCACCAACCTGGACCTGACTCAGATCTTCAGCAGGCTCTGCACTCCTGCTCTGATCCGCCACTTAATTCCTCCCACCAGGTGGGCCTGGGGCCAGAAGAAAATTCTGTTGTACTTCTGTCCTCAGAGCTGCACCACCTCTGCTGCCCCGGGGTGGTGGCCAAACCACAAAATCCTTTCACTCTGTCCCCCGCAGCTTTTCCCACTAACCTTCTCTGTTGTCTTTGGTGTTTGTGGGTTGAGAAGTCTGGTAGCTGCCACAGCTCACTGATTCAGGGCACTAGGGCCTGTTCTACCTGGCTCTAGGTCTGGTTGATCCAGGTGCATCCCATGCTGGACTCTGCTCTGCTCCGCGCCCAGCTCCGTGCGATACACCTTACCCAATGACCATCCAGGCTGTCTGGGCTCTGGGCTGGAGCCCTGCTTCCATCTCCTATTTTGTGAGTTCTGCAGTTCTAGAATTTGTTCAGAGCCATTTTATAGGTTTTCGGAGGGACGTGGGGGGAGCTCATGCAAGTCTCTGCTTTCCAGCTGCCATCTTGGCTCCACCCCCCCCATATTATGCCAATTATATGAGACTTTAAAATATGCTAAATTAATCCTTTCTGATGATTTGGGCTTATCTGAATAAATCTCCAGGGCATCAATGCTTCTTTCTGTTCATTTCACTTTCCATCTGCTCCCCTGCTGGTTTCAATGCCATAGAATAGGATGCCCCTCCCAGAATAAGCTCATTACCTCTAAACTCACCAGCCTGCTGCTAGTCAAGCTTTGACTGACACCACCTCTCTCAGTCTCCTCTCCAAGGAGGAAACTGGGCTATGAAGAGGTTAAGTGCTCAGTCGCATAGGAAGTAAATAGCGGCAGCAGGATTTGAACCTAGGATTTCTCACTCCAGAGCTCCTGCACAATGGGACAGGGACAAAGGGAGGCAGTGGATGGATTCTTGCTGGTTTTCTGTTTGTTTGTTATTAACATCTTTATGTATCTACTGCCTTTTGCTGGACTCGGGGTCAAGAAGATCTGAGTTTGAATCCTGCTGTGTGATCTTAGGCAACTTACTGAACCCTTCTCAGCTCCAGTTTCCTTATCTGTAAAATAAGGATAACAAAAGCAGCTAGGTGGTGCAGTGGATAGAGTGCTGGGCCTGAAGTCAAACACTCACCTTCCACATTCAAATCTGGCCTCAGATACTCACTAGCTGTGTGACCCTGGGCAAGTCACGTAACCCTGCTTACCTCAGTTTCTCATTTGTAAAATGAGTTGGAGAAGGAAATGGCAAACCACTCCAGTGTCTGTGCCAAGAAAAACCCAAATGCAGTCATGAAGAGTTGGACATGACCGAAGTATTTGAACAACTAAGAGAAGAAAGAACATCCTTAACTCCCTCACAGGATTGTTGTGAAGATCAAATGAAACAATATATGTAAAGTGCTTTGCACACCTTAAAACATTACATAAGTGCTAGTTATTCTTGTTATTTGTATGTATTAATACATTGTAATTATGTTGTGACTGATTGGCAAGCAGGGGCCCCAGAGCACCTTTCATGCAGATATGGGGGACAGAGCCTTTCTTCCCTCACTGTGTAAGTCTCATGTGCTCTGTTCTGGTTCAGAGCTCTGGTGACTAGCTCGGGACAGGACTCTCTCGTGTTTCCCAAAGGATAGGACTCTATTTCTGTGTTCTATCACACGGTTAAGTCAGAGATTGGGTCCTCAGGGACCAATATTATTTAGTGAAGACGCTGGCAGGTCAGCCACCTGGAATGAGCCTTGAATCTCACATTGGCTTAAACAGAGTTATCCGAGACCCAATTTATATTCCAGAGAATATATGGGAGCATTGCAGGGGAACCATTCAACTGTGGCAAAAGCAAAAATAAAATCTTTCCCTGAAATGTCACAAAGATAGAAAACAGGAATATCTAGATATCAATGAGAAATCATGTATGTTTTTAAAAAAATAAAGTGTGTTTAATAAATGTAAAAAATTAGTGGTGATTCCGAAAATCAACTTGTCAATTGAAAAACAATGCAATCAGCATGGTTTCATCTTCAAGCTTGTTTTCCTGTTATTCTTTTTGTAGTGAGATGATCATATTTATTAAGTTTATGAAAAAAGGTAAATTTTAAAAATAGCAAGATTAAAAAAAAAGCAAAATAATTTAATTGGACAGATAGACAGTGGTAGGGACATACATCTGAAATTGCCTCTATATCTCTTAGCTGGCAGATGAGAGAATTAAGGACATTAGCACAGCAAATGGTAGTGGTAGTTGAGTGAACCACCCTGACTCCATTTTGTGACTCAATTCTGGAGCTAGCTTAGTTCCTTTTCTATGCAATTATGGGTCTAGTCCAACTTCTGTCTTGGGAGAAGAGTTTATTCAGTTGCAAGAATTAGAACCAAACCAAAATGCATTGTGGGTGGCTCCTCTACCTGCTGCTTAGTGCTTCTCTAACTAAGGACCTAGGTTATGCTGACCAGAAACCCAGTCACATTCAAAGATAAAAGCACAATTAGACATCTCAAGCAACCCATATGTCTTATCTGAAAACTGGCCCTGTACTGATCCATTAGTTATTGTTTCCATGTTCTTTTGATTATTTACAGACACTTGGGGAGAGTGCGGAACACCTCTTTTCCTGAATTTGAGGGTTTGTACCCGTTTGCTCTCCCCTTTCCCAACTCATAAAGTCTCTAGTCTTTCTTCCAATCAGAAATCAGATTACCCAGTGCTATATTGTTTCCTTGTAATTAATTGGCCTTATTTGACTAATATTGTTAATGTATAAAAGTCTGTCTCTGCCTGTATTTGAGGTCCAGCCCTAAGCTGAGGAAAAGTCCTATCCCAATTTGTTACACAATTAGCATGCGTTTGTTAATAAATTGCAAACCTTTGTTTCCTCAGTCATTTCATCTTTCACCCACCACATATAACAGATAAATATTACAAGCTGAATCTCTCTTCCTTCTTAGATTACAGAGGAAATTTCTATAGGCTAAAGTAAAAAGCAGAAGCCTTCATGAATTTTTTAAAAAGAGACAGGTAAATTGGTTTCAAAGTCCTGTGATTTAGTGATTCTCCTCCTGATCCTTTCCTCACTGGTCCGTCTTTTCCTTTATTCCTTGCTGCTCTAGCCAGACTACAGCCTTTAACCTGCATATTCTATTCAATTCAACAAATAGTTTTTAATTGTCTGCTATAAGGGGCAGCTAGGTGGCGCAGTGAGTAGAGCACCGGCTCTGGAGTCAGGAGGACATGAGTTCAAATATGGCCTCAGACACTTGACGCATGTACTAGCTGTGTGACCTTGGGCAAGTCACTTAACCCCAATTGCCCTGCCTCGCCACCCCCCCAAATCGTCTGCTATGAAGGAAGGTACTATCACTTGGGCCACTAGAATTCAGTAAGTCGATTTAGTCAGCAAAGCATTTTTTAAGTCCTTGTTATGAGTATACAAGGAAAAGTAAAAATACAAGGACTGAATGATAAAACACATATAAAGTGCTTTAAAACCTCAAACTGTCTATCTGTTTAGGAAGATGGAGGGTACTAATAGCAGGGGGAACTAGGAAAGGCCTACTTCAGAAGGTTGGATTGGAGATAAGATGAAGCCAGGGAAGCTAGGAGGCAAGTGAGCAAGGCATGGGGCCAAAGTGTGAATTTGTTTTGATTGACCACATATTTGTTTTTTTTTGGAAGTTGGGGTTAAGTGACTTGCCCAAGGTCACACAGCTAGTACATGTGTCAAGTGTCTGAGGCTGGATTTGAACTCAGGCCCTCTTGATTCCAGGGCCAGTGCTCTACTCACTGAGCCACCTAGATGCCCCCATGAGCACATATTTGTTACAAGAGTTTTGTTTTTCTTTTTCTTTTTTTAATATTAGGGGAGGTGAGAGGGGAAAAAAGTAAATACTTGTTTACTGAAAAAGAAAAAAAAAGAAAAGACATGGAGTGAGAGTGTTGTGTGTAAGAGGATGAACAAGAAGGCCAGGATCACTGGATCATAGGGTATATGGAATGGAACAAAGAGTAAGAAAACTGGAAAAGTAGGAAGGGGCCAGGTTGTAAAGGATCTTGAGAGTCAAATACTGAATTTTAAACTCAGTTACTCACAATCACAGAATCTAAGAGAAGGAAGAACCTTAGAGATCATCTTGTCTAATCAATACCTGATCAGAAAGCACTGAGGCTACCAGAAGCCTCAAGGTACTTAATGAATGATGTGGTAATGTATTAGTAAATATGGTAAATATTAGTAAATATAGTAATCTATTAGTAAATATGATGATCTATTAGTAAACTGTAACCCAACCTTTGAGCATGCCCAGTTTGCTTAACACGGGAGCCTGCTCTGTCCCAGGCCAGGTAGGGGAGGGTAGTCTCTTTGATTGGTCGCCTGCACCTTTAAAAGTGGCAACTAGGTGGCATGGTGGAATGCATACCAAGCCTGGAGACAGGAAGACTCATCTTCCTGAGTTCAAATATAGCCTCAGACATTTACTAGCTGTATGACCCTGGGCAAGTCACTTAACTCTGTCTGCCTTAGTTTCCTCATCTGTAAAATGAGTTGAAAAAGGAAATGGCAAACCATTCCAGTATCTTTGCCAAGAAAACCCAAAATGGGGTCACAAAGAGTTAGAAAGAACTGAAAACAACTTAACAATTTTAAAAGTGGTGAGACCAAGAGGTTCATTTTCATTCTGCTATTTTTTGGGCTGTACACTCTTTTGCTGAAGCTTAAGCCGTGGTAACCTCGAAGCCAGGATTGAGGGTAGGGTGGTATAGCCAACCAGGCTCACATGGATTCCCTGAGAAGCCACATTTCCTGTGACTTGAGCATGAGAAAGGTTTGGGCTCGAAACTGGCACTGTGCTTTATGAGACCTGAGCTACCCTATGAACCTAACCCTCTTTCTGTCCCTTGAGACTGAGGTGGTACAGGGGGGAAAGGGGATTATGTTTACATATTTGTGATTGTATGTTTCTGGAGTAAATATATTTCTTTGTAAAAGCTCTATAGCGTTACCAGGTATCTCCGGTTAACTTGATGAATATCTGGTCACTCGACCCAGATGGCTCTGGAGGAGAAAGTGAAGCTGGTGACCTTGCACAGCCCTCCCTCACTCAAATCAAAGTCAACTGCAAGTCATGTCATCATTTCCCTGATGTCACAGTCTTCTTCAAAAATGAAGGACAAACACAACCTGCAAGTAGACAGAGCTGCCAGCTAGTTGGGTGACTCAACTTGTCCTCTCCCTTTCCTTCTCTTCTCCTCTCGAAAGGAAGGTCAATTTTGATGGCCAGAAGCTGCCCATTTAACTTGCAGTTTACTGGCTAGACTTCCTTCTTTCCTTCCTTCCTTCCTTCCTTTCCTTCCTTCCTTCCTTTCCTTCCTTCCTTCACTTCCTTCCTTCCTTTCCTTCCTTCCTTTCCTTCCTTCTTTCCTTTGTTTCCTTCCTTCCTTTCCTTCCTTCCTTCCTTTCCTTCCTTCCTTCCTTCCTTCCTTCCTTCCTTCCTTCCTTCCTTCCTTCCTTTCCTTCCTTCCTTCCTTTCCTTCCTTCTTTCCTTTGTTTCCTTCCTTTCCTTCCTTCCTTCCTTTCCTTCCTTCCTTCCTTCCTTCCTTCCTTCCTTCCTTCCTTCCTTCCTTCCTTCCTTCCTTCTTTTCCTTCCTTTCCTTCCTTCCTTCCTTTCCTTCCTTCCTTCCTTCCTTCCTTCCTTCCTTCCTTCCTTCCTTCCTTCCTTCCTTCCTTCCTTCCTCAAAACCTTAAACCCAGTTCACTCTGAAGCTCATAGATTGGACCACAATAGGTCCCTCCCCAAGCTCCACTTAATGGCTGTATTTTGAGCCTTCTTGGCTTAAAGTGAATGTCAATGGGAACTGTTTCTCTTTGGAACAGCAACCCTGAGAGTCTTCCCCTCCCAACTTAATTTTTTTCTTTTATTTTCTAATTAAAGGAGCCATCCCTTGAATCACTTCTTAAAGAGGCCTATTCACTGAATGGGTGTTACCTCACTCTAAGTGGATACAGCACCATGAAAAGGCCTTAGCCTAAAAGGGCCAGAGTGCATCCTGGGCCAACTCTAGTCATCCTAGTGAATATCTGGCCACTGGACCCAGATGGCTCTGGAGGAGAAAGTGAGGATGGTGGTCTTGCATGGCCCTCCCTCACTCAAGTCAAAGTCAACTGCAAGTGATGTCATCATCTCCCTGATGTCATGGTCCTCTTTGGGAATGAAGGGCAAACACAACAACAGCAGTGTTACCAAATGAAATACTTAATAATATCACTGCTCCTCTGGATAAATAGTATGTTATATACAGTATGATAGTATCATGTTTTGGACTTTTGAGGGTAGAACATCATCAATACTGTCAAGTCAGAAAGTTAACAAGCATTTATTAAGCACTTTCTAAGTGCTAGTCACTGCTCTAGGTGTTGAAACTACATGTTCAAGCAGAAAAAAATAGCCCCTGCCCTCAAGGAACTTCTGTTCTAAAAGGGAAAGACAACCCATAGAAGGAAGATGAAAGGAGAGAAGGGAGAGAAAAGTTCCCCTCATCGGGACATGGTGAAGAAAGTCCGGAGAGTGAGGAGAGGAGCCCAGAGGAGAATGAAAACGTGCTGGCTGGGCACTGTCATGGAGGCAGGGTGTAATTCCAGGTGAGATGTCAAGGGCGTAATGATCTGTGGTGAGGAGGCTGCTGTGGGAAGGTAGAGAAAGGCACCGGAGCAATCAAGTGGACAGGGCTTTGGACTAGAAATCTGGAGACCTGGGTTCCAGTCCCACCTCTGCCACTAATCACCTATGTGACTGTGTGAAATGAGGGCACCGAATAGATTCTTCCTGTCAGCTGCGATGACCATGACTCTGTATTCTTTTCAGGTCTTGGGGATTAAGCTCAGTCGTAGATCAGACGGGTAGTTTGCTCTCACACTGAATCTACATGACATGCTGCCATCGCCCTGATCCACCTTCAATGTCTTCCTTGTCCTGGATTTAGGGCAGCAAAGGGATTGACATCCAGACGGATGCTCAGGGGAGCAGACGCACTGCCTGACTTCCAGAGAAGGTCAAGAGCTTGGATCACGCACAACAAATACAGAGGGAGGAAGGAAGGAACAGGAGATCCCCATAGTTGTGCCCTTTCAACCTTCTTGGAGCCTGCTTTACCTGACTGTTTTCGTACTATTCTGCACATGGCATGACAAATCTCCCAAAAGACCAGACAAGGCAATATAGTTGTATATCGTCACTGAAAGGAGTGTAACGCTGGATTACATCCCTTCTCTTCTCAACTCTTGGTCAGGGAGCATCTCCAAAGATCACTTCTGGGGCATGGCATCCATATCACTTCCCTAGTCCTACTGCCTATAGAGGCAGCTAGTTGGCACAGTGTGTAGAGCACAAGTCCTGGAGTCAGAAAGACCTGAATTCAAATCAAGCCTCAACCTCAGCTTGTAGTAGGGTGGTCCTGGTCAAGTCACTTAATCTTCGCCTGCCTCTGTTTCTTCAACTGCAAAATGAAGATAATAATAGTACCTACCTTCTAGTGTTGTGAGAATATACAGTAGGTACTTAATAAATGCTTATTTTCTTTCTTATGAAACATCAGTTCCCTAAACTGTAAAATGGGGATAATAACAGCACCTAGTTCCCAGGGTTGTTGTAATGATATATAGTAGGTACTTAATAAATGCTCACATCCTTCTTCCCTTCAATAATTAGTGGCTGGGAGGAGCCATTGAACTAAAAAAGATAAATTGCTTTCAGACACTGAAAGTCAATAATGTTCATTTTCTCATACTATGATAAAGTGATTACACACACACAGACACACACACACACACACACACACACACACACACACACACACACACACGCACCACCATCCTACCTGGAGGACAGTATCCATGTCTTGTGTGCCTTTGGCACCCAACCGGAGCCTAGTACATTCTGTTATACAATGGGCACTTAACAAATATTGAATGGATGAATGCATCAGTGACTTTCATAAGCAACCAGAATGTCAACCGGACAGATATTCTAGGCATTGACCCCGGTAGATATGTTTTGTTAACAGCAACAGAAAACTGCCTAAGCTATGGTTGGGTCTACATGAAGAGCCTACACACACACACACACACACACACACACACACACACACACACACACACGCACCACCATCCTACCTTGAGGACAGTAAGGCTGGAAGGGTAGACTGAGTCCAACTGCTGAAAAGGAGCTTGCTTTTGATCCTAAAGGCAATAGGGAGCCAGTGAAGGTTACTGAACAAAGAAATGACTTGGTCAGAGCTCTCTTTAGGAAAATCACTTTGGCAGGTGTGTAGAGGCTGTACTGGAGAGTGTAAAGGCTCAGGGAAGGGAGAATTTGAAGACTACTGGATGTACTCCGAGGAAGGGGCGTTGATGTTCTTAGTGGGGCTGATAGCTAAGTGACTAGTGAGAACAGAACAACACTGAAGTTCCACACTAGGAGATAGGGACTATTATTATCTCCATTTGACAGTGGAGTAAACTGAGGCAGAAAGAGGTTCAGTAACTTGCCCAGGATGACCCAACCAGAAAGTATCTGAGGTTGGATTTGAACTTAGGTCTTCCTGACTCCAGGTCTTGTGGATGTGAAAGCTGTGGAGGCAGACTCAAGGAGATCTGGAAGGTGATTACTTAAGTACAATTAAGTAGCAGTAAAGGCTTTTACCTTATGGAACAGGTCTTTGTCCTGCTAAAGTTGGGCCCCGCACAACAAAACTGAACTGAGAAACTAGCAAAAAACAGATGAGGCAAGGCAGGGCTGAGGAGGGGAGAACCCAGCCTGTTGTCAAAACGTAGCTGACTTTCTATTTAAATGGAGAGTAGAGCAAGACAGGGTTTAAAAAAATGACCAGTTTCTCTTTAAAAAGGAAGGAGTCCCATCAAAGCTGTACTGAATTCAAAGAGTTAGCATGCAAGAGGTGACACGTCAGCCTACTGGTTGGTGATGGCTTCAGTGCAGCCACGTCAAGCCGGACATCTCTGGGCAATCAGCCATTTCATTTATAATACTGCCATTAATTAAGATGAATACATGCCATTTATCTCCTTCTCTTCCTCCTGTATTTTTAGATGAATTTTCTTGTGTTGTCTATTGAGCCAGATGCTCACAAATGTTAAATGCTCAAAACAACTAGTTTCAAGTCCTAAGAAAACACTATACTTATAATTATAATAAATAATCAATAATGATTTATATAACTCTTTTGCTTTTTGAAGCATTCTCCTCATTTGATCCTCACACAAACACTGTAAGATAGGTGCTATTTTGCAGATTGAGAAACTGAAACAGAAAGAGGTTCAAGTGACTTACCTAGGGCCATACACCTAGTAAGTGCCTGGGGGCAGACACTATCAGAATTGAAGTAGCTCAAAAGAGATGGGAGGTGTGAAAGTTTAGAGAATCCAGCCCAAGTGTTCGCATGGACTATTTGTCCCTGGCCTGTGTAGAGCATTCCGGGCTCATACTGGTCTGATCAGCCACAGGCAGATGCACTATAACTTGACTCTAACATAGTGATGTCATTTTGTCCTCTTCGAGAATGAAGGACATTAACCAACTGGGGGCAGAATTTGAACTCTGGTCTTCCTGATGCAAAGTCCAGAACTCTACTACATCACCTAACTACAACGGTAAATTGCTACCTGTGTACCTTCTGGCCTTTATCATTACATTCAAGAACTTAGCATAATTCTCTGATCGACTCAATGGAACCAACCAGTTTCAGAAGACTCATAATGAAATAAGTCATCCTCCTTCAGAAAGCGAGGACTCAGAGTATAGATGGAAGCATATTTCCAATGCAGGAATTTTTTTTTGCTTGACTATACATATTTGTAATATATTCTGTTCTTCTTACTTTCCCAATGAATAGGGGAGGGGTAGGTGGTAGGGAGAGAATTTAGAACTAAAAAGAAAATAATTTTAAAAATTTAGAATGATTTAAGTTAAGGCTAATTTTTTCATTGTTGCCAAAAATGAATCAAGAAGTTGATGGAGTAAAATTAATTCTGTAAATGTGATTTTTTTCTCAGTAAAAGAAAATCATTTTTCAAGTACATACCTTGTGTGTGCTTGTGCACTATGAATACATGAAATAGCCACTAGAGAGTAATGAAACACTGATATGAATCTTTTTTCTTACCTACGAAAGCATTTAAAGCTTAGCTTTTTGTCATGGTAACAGGTATGGAATCCTGTGTCTAGATAGTTGTCATCTTACCCTAGTCATCTTGTTAATTGAAAGAGGCTCTTAGAGTTAAGTTCAGCTGCTATCCAGAAGGAGCCCAATTATGGCATCTACCCACTTTCTGGGGAGGGGAGGAGAGGAAGGGCAGTCACTGCAAATGACAAAATACTAAGATGGACATTAAAAACAGCAACAACTTGGATGTTATTACTGATTTAGCCACAAAGCCATAGTGTAACCTTGGACTTCCTTGGTGATATATTTCATATTCATCTGAAATGAGAATAAGTTCAACTCTCCTACCTGAAGGCAAAAATGATAGCCAAGGTAAATGGGTAGAAGGTTGAACTGAATGTCCTTTAGGGTTTCTTTCAACTCTAAGTTTCTTTTGATCCTACATAGAGGCTGAAAAGCCAGTACTGCTTTACTTAGCAGGTAGGATGAAGAACATTGCTTTTCCTTTTATATTCAGGTGAAGTCAATATGTTCATAGCTTGTTAAATCCTTCACTTCCTCTTTAAGACAGGTTTACAAAGATCAGGTTGGGGAGAGGCAGGTAAGACATAGTATCATGTTCCTAAGACCTAAGCATCTCTCTTCATCTTTGTCACTTTGGGGTAGAAGGGTTTCCATGGATGCTGGGAAATTCTGAGGAGCCCTTAGTCTCTTACCCATGTTTTCACTTTCAATCTAATCATAAAAAACATGTGTCACACCAGGGAAAATCCAGTGACGCACAGAAGGAAACACTTCTGGCTTCTTAAATAGGAATGTGCATTTTTGGTACTATGTTAGCTCCCCAGTAAAACACCTGAAGTGTACCAAGCTCTCATTTTGCAGTGATGGACTTTTTAATGTAATTGAGTCTTGAGAACTAGTGTTGTAAAATTGGGTTCTTCCTTCACATGCTAAGGGGTACAGTTGACTCTCACTTTTCCCAGACATCAATTCTAGGATTCTGTTAAAGTAAATAGACGACAGAATTCTAAACTGGCCGAACTTTGATAAAATGAACAGAAATAATTTTTCTTGGAAGAGGAAGAGAGATTTAACGAATATTGTTCAATCATATGGGTTTTAGGAATAATTTCTTTCCCAGTATAACAAAAACAACTTCTACAAATTGTTGATATAATTATATTCTAGGAATGATCCCAGAACCTTCTAGGATTCTTGGTCTTCTAGTATAATTCTGTAACAATGTAAACATCATGAGATAAGGCTAGTCACCTAAGGTGCTGATGTGGTATTCAATACACTTACGGTTTATGTGACATAATGTACGTTGGGGACAATTTTTGAGTCACAACATAATTGATGTCTTTGACATATTGAGGCAAGACCAAACTTAAGTAAAAATGAAGCAGGGAACAAGGTTTTCCTTTTGCTGCCTTTCTCTCCCTGATCCTAATGCTTCCTTTCTTCCTATTTCCAGATCTTTCTGTGCCAGCATTGTTTCTACCACACCATGCTACAAGGGAATGAATTATCAGGGTTCAAGGTAGTGGCAAGGGAAGAAGGATAGTTCAATATTATCTCATGTTTTAGGATGAAAGCCTCATTTTCTGAGTTCTTTTATCCCTAGTATTAAAAAAATTTTTTTTGATTGAGTTGCTAAGGGTCAGGGAAAACTCTACAGGCTTGGAAGAATTAAAGATAAATTATACCCAAAAGGCAATGAAAAGGTGTGGGGAGAAGGTTATAAAGAGTTTTGAAGACCAAACAGAGGATTTTGTATTTGATCTAGAGTCCATTCAAGTTTAATGAATGGAGGGGTGACATGGCCAGATCTGCTCTTTAGGAATATCACTTGTCAACTGAATGGAGGATGGAATGGAGTGGGGAGAGGATTGAGGCAAGCAGATCCAACAGTAAGCTACTGCCATTGGCCAAGCAAGAGATGAAGAGAGTGTATGTGCCACTTTGTTGACCATGTCAGAAGAGAGAAAAGGGATTATTTGAAAGATATGGTAAAGGTGAACTCAATAGGTCTTGGCAACAGATTGGATATTGGGGGAGGGGTGAGAGATAGGGAAGAGTTTAGAATGACTTCTAGATTGTAGCTGGAGGGATTGGAAGAATGATGTTGTCTTCTACGCATGGAATTGGGGAAAACAAGGAAATTAGGAGGGGATGGCTTAGGGGAAAAGGTAATGAATGCAGTTTTGAATATGTTAAATTTAAGATATCTACAGGAACGTCCAGGTTGAGATGTCTGAAAAGTGGTTGGAGATGTGAAATTGGAAGTCAGAAAAGAGGTTATGGTAGGATAGGTAGATTTAAGAATCATCCATATAGGGATGGTAACTAGCTCCTTTGGAACTGATGGGACCACCAAGTGAAATAGTATAGAGGGAGAAGAGAAGGAGATGCAGGACAGAACCCTGTAGGATACCTGTTGTTTGAGGGTGAGATCTAGAAGAGGATCCAGCAAAGGAATCTGAAAAGGAACAGTCAGATAGTGTGGTGTTAATGTGACTAAAGATCTTTCCTGCCCATTAATCCCCTTAGTAGGCCTCGGGTGGAGCTAGTTAAGGGAAACTTGATTAGGGGAGGCTTGTTTGAAGGAAGGCCCATACCCTTTTGCGAATTAGGTCACAAGAAGTGTGAAGTCCTTGGGCCCTAAAAAGAGTTTATATATTCTGAGGGTAGCCGTTAAGAACTTGGAACTGCAAGGTCTCTCAGAACAGCAGGCTCTCAGGACTGAGGGAAGAGAGGACACAGGCAAGCAGACAACTAGGATTTGTGAGTGTTTACAGAAAGGCACCAGCAAAGGGGAAGCTTACAGGATGGCTCGGATCCCTGCTGTCATATTGTGCTTTAATTTCCTTATTGTTACAGTGAAGTGGACTTACTGGTTTTGGAATACAATTGCTGCTATGTTGAATTGGAGTTATTGGTTTTAGGATTTGATTCTCCGGTGTCTGAATAAATGTTTTACTTCCTCTGCCTTCTATATGGAGAGTCTCTTATATTCTGCAATACAGAACTATACAGGCATATTCATGGTCACCATGGATATTGTGACACTTGCCTTACAGATACAGATAGGTAGGAGGAAAACCAGGAAAGACTGTTGTCCTGAAAACCTAGAGAGTAGAGAGTATGGAGGAGAAGGGAATCAACAGTATTAGAGGTAGCAGAGATGCCAAGAATAACGAAGATTGAAAAAAGATCATTGGATTTGACAATTAAGAGATCATAAGAAACTTTGGAGAGAATAGCTTCAGTGGAATAACTAGATCAGAAGCTGGATTGTAAGGGGTTAAGAGAGAGAGGGAGGAAGATAGAGAGAGGGAGAGAGAGAGAGAGGACATTTATTGTAGATGACCTTTTGACCTTTTCAGGGAGTTTAGCCACAATGCGTAGAAGAGATCTAGAAAGATAGTTATCGGGGATGGAGCAAGGGAAGGTTTTTTGAGGAAGGAGGCAGCTGGAAAGAAGCCAATATGTAGTACTATTTATTAACTCAGACTTGCTGGTTCACAAAATTTACCCCTACAACCATATAGTTTTACCTATGTATAGAAGGCATCCCCATTATAACATATCTGGCAAATGGGACCATCAGGTCCCTGTTCCTGGAGGCTATGCCTCTCTTAATACAAGACTGAATTAACCTTTTTGAGTGCCACATCTACTGACTAATTATTCCCTGCCCATTCTTCCCCAAGTTATGTTTGCAAAGTTTTTGCTCCCATGTGCAAGATCTTACATTTATCCCTTTTAAAATTTTCTCTTATTAGATTTAATTCAATATTGTAGCCTGTCTAGATCTTTTAGGATGCTAACTCTGCTTTTAACTCTGGTATCTACGTCTCCCAGTTTTGTTCCATCTATTGATTACACAACATGATATGCCCGATCCAATAGATAAGAGGCAAACTGGTGTGAAAAAGGTAAGGGATTTTCAGGGAAGAGAGACTCCAAGGTGAGTCTTCTTTCCAACTAGGTGACCATGGAAAAGTCACGCAACCTCCATCACCCTCAGTTTCCTCCTCTCTAAAATGGGGCTATAATGCCTGTATTATCTACCTCGGGGGGCTGTTGTGAGACTTTACTGTTCATTTTTGTTGTCATTTCAGTCATGCCTGACTCTTTGTGACTCCATTTTGGGCTTTTCTTGGCAAAGATAACAGTCGTTTGCCATTTCCTTCTCCAGCTCATTTTACAGATGGAAACTGATGTAAACAGGGTTAAGTGACTTATCCAGGGTCACACAACTAGTAAGGCTGGATTTGAACTTGCATAGATGAATCTTCCTCTTCTTTACTGTAAGTAGCTTGAAATAAATGAAAACGTAAGACTTCTGTGTCTTAATGATACATTCTTAATCCAGACATATTGCTTTAAAAAAGGGGGGGAGCAATTATATGTAAAGCTAACCTGAAAACACAATATAAATGCCAGATTAGTTCAGTCTTATGAAACTCCTTTTGTAATGGTCAAATCTTTTCTTTTTCCTTCCTTTTTTTCTTTTTCCTTCAGCAGACTGGGGATTGTGGGTGGCACATTCTTTCATCTTGTGTACCCAGTGAAGTTCCGAAACTCTAGGATGCTGAGGGAGTTTTCAAAGTATTTTCAGAGGTCTTTGTTCCAGTCTAATAGACAATTGGATAAAGAGCTGGCAGGAACCTTGGTACTCATGGAGTCCGGCTCCTTAATTTTGCAGATTAAGAAGCTAAGGCCTAGAAAGGCTAATTGATTTGTCCAAGGTCACAAAGAAAGTAAATGGCAGAACAGGAATTTGAACCCAAGTTCCCTGACGCCACATCCACTACACTTTGGCATACCATGTTTTTCACCACCATAATCCGAGACACTTTGAAATGGAAAAGTGAAATAAGAAGAGCTGTGTAATTTAATGGTCTATTCTAATTACATATAGCTGAAAGAAATAAACACTGGCATGGTTGGGTAAAGTATTAGGGCCATTTTAATAACTGATAAAGAACATCGAACAATTGATAGACACAACTACTACTCAAGGAACCATAATAAATTCAACAAAGATTTCAGCATGTATTACGTGTAGGGCATTGATTTTATTTATAACGACCCTTGCTCAGTTATTCTGCCCACCAACAGAGCAATGTCACCATGTATGACTGCAAACGAAACTAAATTTCTTTGCTAAAACTTGCTTATTCACTGACAGAGCATTCGAATCTTACTCTTGGTATATTGCCTAAGGTTTGATGTTGGCTTTTTTTGTTGGAATAGGATCTCCAAAGCTTGGGATTTTATAACAATCTGTCTCAGTTTCACTATTTGTTGAGGTCTGGTGTGCAAGCAAGTAAAAATTGATAGATTTTTAAAAAAAATATGTAGAAAAATCACTTAATGGCATGGGAATTTTATTTACATTCAATAAAATTTCAGTTGGCAAACGTTTGTTAAATACCCAATGAATGGAAGAATAAAACAAAAGACAATCTAATTTCCTAGGAGATGGCATTGCTACTGGAATCTGACATGGAATGTTTGTAATAGAATATCGAATACTCTGTACAACGGAATATTTGTCACCACCAGAAAATTGGCTATTAGGAGACGTACTGATGTTTGGGGACTGATGCAATCAATGCCATGTCATCCACAAAAAAGAGCTTTGGAGGACCTCGCTATCTATCAAGAATGGTTATTCTGTTAACAGAAGGTGGTTAATAAAAGTTATCTCTGCTATTACATTTTATGGGCTCAGGTAATTATGAGGTAAGTAGCATGGTACAAGGGAAAGAATGTTGACCCTCGAGTCAGAAAAAATGTCTGTGTTACTTTGAGCAAGTCATTCATCCTCCTTGGGTCTTAGTTTCCTTCCCTATGAAATGAAGTAGCTGGACTTCACTAATTGGTCTCAATGTCCCTTCTAGATCTAGGATCCTAAGATTTTAACATGTACTCAGGAAGCAGTTTATTCCTGGGGAGCCTTTAAAGATGTACTTTGACCTAAGCCATTTTTTGTTGTCAAACAAGTAGCATGAGATCTTGTATTCTTTGCACATTCCTGTCAACCCAGGGATTATAAAGATGTGATCTGGTCAAGTTGGAGTTCCTCAATCATATATTCTATCTTCTTATTTTAATTTTCTCCTAATTTGACATTTATTTTTATTTTTTTTCTATCCAATTAATAATATCAATGTAACAAAGACAGCAAGTCATAAGTAATCCCCACATAGGGAATCAGTCATTTTCTGCCTGTTAGAATATAACCAATTTATATTGTGTATGTATACATACACACAATAGAAGTAAGAGAGAACAAAGGCTAGAAGACTACATGAGGGCCTCCTGTATCATGAAATTATGTTTCTTGTTGCCTTTGGATATACAATAAAGCCACCTGGACAAAATCCTTATTTACCTCTCAGTGAAAAAATCTGAGACATCCTTCCATCTAGTTACAACTTCCTTTCTCTTTTCTGGTTTCATTTCTAGAGAGAATGTCAAGAATTGTATGAGTCACATCTCAGTTTGTTAACTGTTTTGATGTTGAAAGTACTGAGTAAGGCTCAGACTCAATCTAGCTCAGTAGATTGAATCTGGCCCTCTTGTGAAAACAGGTGTCACACAGGATGGGATTTCTCAAGACAACCCATTATGGTGAATCCCTAATAAACTTTGTCTTTTTCCTTGGCCGAGAAGGCTTGAGTCGAATTCTTTTGGCAGGACCTGGTGTGTCGGTATTTTGGGGTCTTGAGCACCCCTAAAAACATATGATTCCCTACCATCTTCATTTTTCTTTAACCTCTTCACTACGAGTGATACAAAGATAGGTAAGACAATATGGCCCCTGCCCTAAAGAAACTGACAGTCTAATAGGGGAGATGAAATACATGAACCAGTAGGTTAATTTATACAATGAGAAATGCTGCAAAATATAGAAGGAAATTAACTACAAAGTATATATAAAGGAAGATACTATCTGCATCCAGAGAAAGAACGGATAAAAAGAAGTATGTATAGAATGGTTTTGCATATATAAATATTTGTTTTTAATGTAACCATCTCTAGAGCAGGGATGGGAGAGGGAGGAGGAAAGAAAAAAAGGAAAAAAAAAAGGTTACCTGATAATTTTAATTTCTTGAGTTCAGAATAAAATAAATAAAATTTTAAAAAATCAAATCAAAATATAGGAGGAAAGTCATTAGCCAAGACTAAAAGGCCTGGGGAAAGGGTTAAGGGCAGCTAGGTGACACAGTGTTTAATTTTGCACCTAGAATCAGAAGTGAATTCAAATTCAGCCTCAGACTCTTACTGGCCATTTGGTACTGGGTAAGTCACTTAACCTCTGTCTGCCTGAGTTTCCTCATCTGTAAAATAGGGATCATAACAGCACTTATCTCCCAGGGTTGTCTCAAGGATCAAATGAGATATTTCTAAAGCATGCTACAAACCATAAAGCACTACATAAATGTTAACTATTACGATGAGGAGGAATATGGAAATGGTTTAGAATGTATATGGTGAGAAAAACACACCATATACAAAGTCAGGGAAGAGGTCACCATTACTTTCTGACCTGGCAAAACGGGTAAAATCAGGGAAGGGAAAAAAAAGAAAGCACTGAGTGAGCTCACCTTCCAATCCCATTTATTGGAGACTCAAAAAAAATCGTGCTGCTGAGAAGCTACAGTGCCACAGTGGTGGACTATAGTACAACTATAAATATATCACTGCTGTCACATTGGAAGAATACTGTTAATGTAGCTTTATTCATTGAATTTCCTTACATATAGGCTGACATCCTCTCCAAGATGGTCCTTTGCTGACGAGTTCCTAAATTGTAATCTGAAACTCTAGTTCACCTGTCTTTGGAAACAGTAAGCTTTGGATTGGTTGGGTTCAAGGTTAGATATCACATAAGCCAGTGATCAGTAGCTTCACGATTTTGCCAGGGCACTGGGAAGCTCAGGATTTTTGCTGTTCTCCTGGAGGCTTTGGTAACACCTAATTGATTTATTCAAACAGTGCAATTTACTTTCCTTCTCCCCCTCTCCTTTTTTGGGCTTATTTTCCCCATCTCCTCTATTGATTTGAAGTCATTGAGTATTAAAGCATATGTTGATTAGGAGGGTATTTCCAAGTTCTTTGTGGAATTTCTTTATCACTTCTTCTTCTACAACAGCTATGGACACACGCACTATATTTATTGTCAGGGTAGTCATGGATGTAGTCAAGTAAAAAAAAATTATTAAACTCCTGCTATGTGCTGGGCATTCTAAGTGCTGGGGATACAAAGAAAGGCAAAGGTCTGCCTGTAAGGAGCTCATAAACTAATGGAGGAGATAGTATGCAAACAACCACATACAAACAATATTTTGTGTATATATGTAATATTCATACACACATATGACAAAGGTATATGTCCTACATCCATCCATCTATCTATCTATCTATCTATCTATCTATCTATCTGTCTATCTATCCATCTATTTATCCATCACATATACACATGCACACACAGGCAACAACAATTAGTTAACTGACTGGACCACCAGGTCCTAGCCAGTCAAGTGGGAGATGAGGGGAAGAATTCTCCCCTTGGTGAAAGTGAACATTTGAAATATACAAGCCAGCAATTGAATATGTATGATATGCATAAAAATGCAGTCAATCCATAGTTTTACCAAATTAATGTGATTCACTTACTCTAGTAATATATTCACTTGTTGAACACTGGACAAGGATTGCATATTTATAGTACTAAGAGTCAATGTCTGTAGACAATTCTCACCAACAATTCAAAAATGAAAGGGAGTTGCATGGGACATAAATAATTCTCTTCTTCACTCCAACCTAATAGTGATCAAAGCAATTTTTGCCATCTGGGAGATAGAAAATTATTAGACCATGATAAGAGTCCAAATGTAGGCTGGTTCCAGACCCCATATCAGTGACCTCAGTTCTAAGATCACCCAGGGAACCTCCAGAAAACTGAGGAAAGTAAGGTTTTCAGTATGGTAGACTAAACATTACTCCTATAGCTTGCATCATGTATGTATATTCCACGATGATTGCTCAGCACTTTCATTGTTGGTCAATAAACATTTATTAAGTGCCTACTATGATATAGGCCCTCTACTAAGCTCTGGTAATACAAAGGCAAAAGGACAGTGCCTGCTCTCAAGGAACTTATAATCCTAACGGGGGCCATCTACGCATTTGCTCTATTTCTGTGACTTTGCAAAAAGTGCCTAGCTTTTGAAACATATTCAGTTGTGTGTATTCTTTGTTTCATGGGTTTCTATGGCCACGACTTTCATTAGCAAGTGACCAACGTGTGTGTGTGTGTGTGTGTGTGTGTGTCTGTGTGTGTGTAGGATGGTCCTCAGGAATCACACATTATCTTTGCTGGACTTTTCAGGACTTACAAAATGTGAAATTACTGACATTCAGGGGCTACCTATTTGATTAAGATCTATTATTGACTTGGGTTGGGGCTTAATTCCGATGCTGATTTGAATAGAGAAAACACAGAAGACAATGGGAAAGCAAGATAGGGCAGAGTAAGAAAACTACTTTCTAGCCCAGGTTTCCTTTTTTCTTTCTTTCTCACACCACTCCAGGAGGCTCAATCTTGAAAGTGGTCTGCAAAGGTAATCTTGCACTTTACAAAAGAATAGGAGTGCCCTCTTTATGAAGGTTGATTGTGGGTCCCAACCTGGATCTGACACCCATTATTATGATAGTTTTTGTTTCTGGCTATATTTAACAGGAATGGCTTTATTTTCTTTCTCTTTCTCCTCCCTACCCTCCATTTTTGTGCAATGCAACAAATGTCATGAGAATGCCTATCAAATAAACGCACTACTTGGTTCATCTTGAGGGTATGGCTGTCTTCTATCTCTAGGGCTCGTAGGCGCGTGACTGTGCTTTGCAAGATTTTAATAACTCCAGGCAGTCAGCACACTCATAGCTCTTTTGTGTTTCAGAGGTGGATGTAGGAGTCGATGTAAAACACAGCAGCAGCTGATGATGTGTTATGATAGTATCGATGAGGTGATGATTGACGAGGGGCTTTGTTTCTTTTCACTTGTTCCTATATATTTTTATGAATTAATTTTTGTTGGGGCTTTGAAAATTCCATTATTGACAAAGCTTTTTTTTTCATTTTTAAATTTTTCTTGTCTCTACTCAGTCATCTGTTGCCTTGCAGTTAATAAAAGCATGGCCAGGGTGCTCAAAGAAATGCCCAGCAGTGTTATTGTCTCCACACT
This sequence comes from Trichosurus vulpecula, assembly GCF_011100635.1. Lineage (NCBI taxonomy): Eukaryota > Metazoa > Chordata > Mammalia > Diprotodontia > Phalangeridae > Trichosurus > Trichosurus vulpecula. The sequence goes on from NC_050573.1 coordinate 158,104,673, forward strand.
GGGTATCAGCATGAACCAGACATGCTGTGGATCTGTTCTCAGGCACAGATTGATTTCCTAACGCTGCTTTCTAGTTTGTTTCTTCCACCTTTGATGTGATTTTCAAAGCTTGTCTGGGTCATGTAACTTTAAAAATAAGTGGAAAATTTCACAAAATGCTCATAATTTAAAATCTGTTTGTTTTTTTAAAAAATCCAGATGGATGGACTAATCTGATGACTTAGTCAAATTTTGTCCTGGAGGCTCTCAATCTGAGATTCACCTCCCAAGTCCCAGGCACTAACTGTAAGTGAATACTCTTTTTATCCTATTAAAACTATTTTCCGCCATTTGTTAGAGAACAGACAGTTAGAGAAACTGTCCATCATCATGTCTTTATAAAGAATGATAGGACCATATCTGTAGGAATTTATGTAATACTTCTTTTCTCTAGTGAAAAAATAAACCAAGTGCCTTGATCCTTTGATATTTGTTATAGGGATGCATATGCTGTAGGGCATGTTGTAAAATATTCATGTGTGAAAAATATTTCCATTAGTCTTTATTTTGTTTGTACTAAGCCTTCTGTCAATTTATTTATCTTACAGGATGAAGAAAGAACAATGCATAATATGCAGGTTTATCACCTGTATGCAAGGGGAACAGATCTCTGAGACTGGGAAAGGATTTCTAAAACACAGTTCCCCAAATGCTCCCTCTTGGTTGGATGCTTCTCCCCCACCCCATCCTGCCAGAGGTAACCCAGACACCAGTCTCCCCTTAACTCCTAGGACCACTACCGCACTCCCAGTGACCATTCATTGGCTGGAGGCATAGCTGCTCACACCACTTGGGTGAGCATAGTCACTAGCTACGATTCTTTTGGTAAGATGGAGGGCAACTGGATTTTACTGTCTGACCACTATGCCCTCTGGACCTCCAGGCATTGCTATATGATTTTCTTTTGTACTCTAAGAACTCCTGGCTCTGTCATTTGCCATGCTATTGGACCCGAAGGACCACCAGGCCTTCCCATCTAGCCTGCAGCTGCCCTCCTCCATGTGTTTTCTCCCCTAATTAGAATGTGAACTTCTTGCCTGAAACAACTATCTTGATTTTCTATTGGTATTCTCAGGGTGTAGCACAGTGCTTGGCACATAGTCAGTATTTATAAATACATTTCATTCCATCAAGCATAGTGTGTGCTTAATCAAATCTTGTTGAATGCATGAATGTACCGCTATATTATAGCTTCCAACTATTTGGAACTATTTTCCAACAATTTTCTTGTGTCATTTCTTTGCATATATCTTAGAGACATGGATAAGAATGCTGTGTATGGCTGGCAGCCTCTGTAGGCAGCTGGCTATAGAAGGCGCCCCTTGATTTTTATTATACTGACCTGGAGCCAAGCACAGACTCCATTTAAGTGTAGAATATGAGGTAAGACCCAAGAGGTTGTAGCTGACTTCTAGGAAAGTCTGTTCCTTGGGTGTATGGGGGAGGACTAAGCTCTATTTGTGTATTAGCATTATCACCAAACAGAATTGAATATTTTGCTGGGAGCTATTAAGAATGTATAACCAAGTAAGAGATAATATGGCTTAGTGGCCTCAGAATCAGGAAGACTTGAGTTCAAGTCCTTCTTCTCATACCTTTTAGCAAATCCAAATCCATGGCAAGTCACTTAAATTCTCAGCTCTGGGGACCTAGGTTGGAGACGTGAGAACAAGTCACCAACTCTATGTGCAAGCAAAAGGTAGGAGGTGCGGTGCGTTGTCTGTAGTGGCTTTAAAAGCCACAAATGTTGCCTTGTATGGGAAAGTTAATCTGGAGAACTCCAAGTTATTGATAATAATAATGGTAGCTAATATTTATATAGCACTTGCCAAATATGCCAGGTACTGTGCTAAACAGTTTACAATGATTATCTCATTTGATCCTCAAAACAACCCTAGGAGGTAGGTGCTATCATTATCCCCATTAATAGATGGGGAAACCAGAGATTGAGTGACTTGCCCAGGGCCATACAGCTACTAAGTGTGTGAGGTCACATTTGAACTCAGATCTTCCTGACTCCAGGCACAGAGCTCTGTGCACTGCACCCCCAGTTGCCAGTTGCTCTGACACACAGAACTCAGTTACACACCTATGTCTCAAGAGTAAGTTGGTAACCAATCATTCTTTGTATCTAAGTCTTCCTGACTCCAGGCCCAGCATTCTATCCACTGTGCCACCCAGCTATATAAATGCTGGTTATATATTATTGACTGATTGATAGAGTACTAGTCTACTGCGTTTAACATTTAGTCACCTTATTTCTATATTCCATAGAGCTCACTTGGGTGCAGTTCCTGTCTTTGGCCCCAGTGGTATTAGATATTTGTGGGTTTAAATAGTAGATTTGAAACAAACAATGCTAGCACAGTGATTGCAAAGAAAAGAGAATTGAGATCCTTTGATTCTGTCGTTCTGTGACCAATTGAAGGTTTTTCTTTGTGTTTCAAATTTAGAACTGTAAAACAGAAACTGCATAGCAAGGTGTAATATTTATATTTGGTAAGTATAAATTTTAGTTCCTATGTGAAATATTTTACTGAATTTGACTAACATCTTCAACACTGAAAATTCTTCTTTTTATATTGTTAATTGTTTTGAAACTAAAAACTGAACCAAGAAAATAAAAATGTTGTATCTGTGGCACAATTTTGTAGTTGCCTAAATTGTATCTTTTGTAGTCCTTTCAAGTTTCATTAAAATTTACTAGTGAAATGGAATTTTTGTGAGTCTTTAGCAAACTTATGGAGCAGCTAGGTGGCACAGTAGATAGCACATCAGGCCTGCAGTCAGGAAGACTCAGCTTCCTGAATTCAAATCTGGCCTCAGTCACTTACTAGCTGGGTGACTTTTGGCAAATCACTTGACCTTGTTTGCCTCAATTTCCTCATCTGTAAAATGAACTAGAGAAGTAAAATGGCAAGCTACTCCAGTATATTTACCAAGAAAACACCAAGTGGAGTCATGAAGAGTCGGACACGACTGAAAACAACTGAACAACAAATCAAACATGCTTATCTGTGGGAATTTTAAAAACCATCTGTACATTTGTTGTTTCATGCGAAAGGAACTCTTCTTCAAAACTAAAATTGAACAATGTTCCTTGATCAGCTATGATCAATTCCCACCTGATCGCCCTCCTTTATACTTTTTTTTTTATCATGTTCTAAGGAAACTTATCATCCTGGAAGATCACTTCAGCCTTGGTACTCACACCCCATCAGTGCCCTCTGCTTTGGGGACCCCTCTGAATGCAGGATGGATTGGAGGTTTCCTCCCCAAACCTCCATTTAAGAAGACAGCTCAGGCCAGCCAACTCTTCATTTCCCTCTGGGAGGAAAGAATGACTTTGGATGTCATCATGCCTCCAGGCTTGAGGACCTTCCCTTCTTCCCTCTCCCTTCAGTTTCCTTTTGTGTGTTTTCTTCCTTCATTATGTTGTAAACATCTTGAGGACAGAGACTTTCTTTTTACTTAGAACACTACCTGGAACATAGTTAATGCTTAATAAATGGGTTTTTTTTTGACCGACAATGAAGGAAGATAGGTTGACAGATTTGTCTATACCGTCCATTGAATATGAATATATAAGGATCATGGACAAATTAGAGAAGTTAAGGCTTGAAAACAAACTGTACTATTATGAGTTACTTGGACTGACCAATACATATATACAAATTTTGAGGCAACTGGGTAGCAAAGTGGATAGGGCACTGGACTTTGATTCGGGAAGACTTGGGTTTTCGAATCTAGCCTCCGACACTTACTAGTTGTGTGACCCTGTGCAAGTCACTTATGTGCTGTCTGCCTCTGCTTCTTCCTCTGTAAAATGGTAGGAATAATGATAGCACCTGCTTCACAGCGTTATTATGAGATCAAATGAGATAATATTTATAAAGCACTTTGCAAATCTTAAAGCGTCATACAAATGCTAGCTAACATAATAAAAAAACTATATCAATATAACTAAAAAGTATTAATCCATCATATTTTCCTTTTTTTACTATAATATTTATTTTATTTTTTATTGGCATTTCTGCATCAAATGTTCACGTGGACTATTTGTGCCAGATTCGTCGTGGGGCCTTTCAAGCTCGTATTGGTCTGATCAGCCACAGTCGGGCACACCTTACCTTGACTCCATCACAGTGATGTCATTTTGGTCAAAGGGCAACAAATTATAATAATCACAAAGTGAAATAACTAATAATAACAGGCACAAAAGAAGTGCAAAGACTGAGTATTTTCTTTTATTGAGTTTTGTGTCTATGTATATACAACCAACCATTAGAAGATTCCGAGGAGATGATACTTATAAAACACTTTGTAAACCTTTAAAGTTTACAGGGCTGTTCAAAACACGGGCTGTGAACCCCCCTGCGGCCTGCCTGTGTCCACCACAAGCACAGAAATGGACACAAATGCTTTAGTTAAAGCATTTGTGTCAATTTCCACGCCCGTAGTAAACACAGGCAGGACGCATAAAATCACAGCACGGGCCACATTTTGGACAGCCCTGGTTTATATGATGTTATGTGCTAAGCACTTCTCATTTGATCTTCATAACAACCCTAGGAGGTAAATACTATTATTATCTCCATTTTATCGATGAAGAAACTGACAAACAAGAGGTTTAAATGACTTGCCCAAGGTCACACCACTAGTAAGTGTCTGAGCCTGAATTTGTATCTAAGTCTTCCTGACTCCAGGTCCAGCACTCTATCCACTGTGCCAGTCAGTTATAAATGCTAGGTATATTATTATTGACTGATTGATAGAGTACCGGTCTACTGGGCTTTAACATTTAATCAATTTATTTCTGTATCTTCTTCTTTCCTCTTCATAAGACTAGCAGGGATAATTTGGCCCTGCTGTATTCCAGTCTATTACTCACCTGAGTCTATCATCATAATCTGTCACAGCACATGAATCCTTTGCTATAGCTATCAGCTTGTCCCAATAGAAGATAATGACTCAGGATGACAAATAAGCCTGACGTGCAGATGTCTTCTAGAAAAACAAGAATCCAATTTTTAAAGAAATGTCCTTTATAAAAAAGGACTAAAAGAAGAAGCAAAAAAATAGGGCTCTATATTATCTATGTATGTACATATGCACATATACATACACATACATATGTGTATGATATATGTATGGGTTTTATATAGATACATTTAAATGTCATCATCAAGATTTGTTTGTACATGGTGTTATCTGGTAAGTATAATGTTTAGTGACTTGATTTTAAAGCTGTGTCTGCCAGGCTTGTTTTGACAGCGCTAGTGTTTTCAAGGATTAGCTATACTGTGTCTACTAATCTTGTTTTGGCAGTAAAATATTTTTTTTTCTCCTCAAATCATTTCTTTCCATTTGATATGCTTAAAACTAAATGTTCAGGTAGAATATGCTCCATATATCTCCCATAATGCAGACACTAACCCTGAGCAGATGGATGCTGACCAGTTTCCCAAAATGTACTCCATTCAACAAAATGACACAACTTCCCATAGAGCAAAGCAGAATACTGATTGACTACTTGAACAGAGGGTGACAAACCAGATTTTTCAATGTTTCTCACCTACACAGTAGAAGCATTAGATAAATATTCCATCATCATTTACTTCACCTCTTGGCATCATGTGCCAAAAGTGCTTGGCATATGTCAACAGGGCTTTATCACATAAAAGAAACCTGTAACAGAGAACTTTTAAGACTTAATCATTGCATTCTATCTACTTATCTATCCATTCGTCTATCTCTCTATCATCTATCTACCTATCTATCCATTTATTTGTCTGTCCATTGTGTGACATGGGAGACACTGGAACAGGACCGCTCAGCATGGTGTGCCCATATCAGAGAAGGTGCTGTGCTCTATGAGCAAAGTAGAATTGAAACAGCTCAAAGGAAATGCAGGATGCACAAGTTTAAAGTATCCACCCCAAATGTTCACACGGACTGTTTGTGCCCAACCTGTGGCTTGTATTGGTCTGATCAGCCACAGTCCAACACACTGAAACTTGACTCTAGCACAATGATGTCATTTTGGTCCTCTTCGAGAATGAAGGACAACAGCAACAATATCTATCTATCTATCTGTCTGTCTGTCTGTCTGTCTGTTCATTTCTCTATCAATCCATCTATTTGTCACTCACTTTCTCTGTCTCCCTTCTTCCCTCCCCTTCCCCCTCTCTTCCCAGGACTGACCCATATGTATGTTGTTGTTTAGTTGTTTCAGTTGTGTCTGACTCTTTGTGACCCAATTTGGGGTTTTCTTGGCAAAGATACTGGAGTGCTTTGTCATTTCCTTCTCCAGCTCAGTTTACAGATAAAGAAACTCCAAGAAACAGGGTTAAGTGACTTGCTACACAGCCAGTAAATATCTGAGGCCAGATTTGAACTCGGGAAGATGAATCTTTCTGATTCCAGGCCTGGCACTTTATCTGTTGTACCACATGGCTGCTACTACCCACATGTATAGACACATATATTCATTCATTTGAAATTTAACTTCACTGGACACAGATATTGGACTAAAGACTATAAATATTTATTATTACTTAGCAACCACCCAAAACATTTGGGAGTTGTACGTTTTTCTAAAACATTTTCTAAGCAACTTGGAAAACTAGATGATGTATAGAATTATATGTTAAAATCAGAGATCATTGAAATGCTGAAGAAACACAGGAAAACAGGTACTTTTGAGAAATTTCACCTGAAAATGACACAGTCTTCAATTCTTACTGTTTCAAGGTTGAAAAGCAAAAGAAAAGAGAAAACAATTAAACTCCAACTTGGATGACAATAATTGCAACCTGTCAGCTCTTAGAGATATAACACACAGCAGTTTTTAATCTCTCCTTGTCCTCATCCTCTCCTCTCATTTTGGCAAAAACAATGAATCACATATTATCTGATTCTCGGGAGTGAGATAACAGTATAGTTTCATACATCCCCCACCAAATGCTCACCAGAATGGTCTCTTTTTCCCTGATCTAGCTTTTAACATCTTGAGATCTCTTCTGTACAAATGTTTAACTGAGGTACTAAGACATCTCTAGTGTATAGATAATATCCGTAGGCAAAATTAGCAATCTTCTTGTTTACCAAATACATGGACCTTATAGATATTTTACTCTCTCTGCTTTTATGTTTGATTATGGTATTATTAAAGAAAGAACAAGAGCATGAGCTGAATATTAGCTCTAAGTCCTAGCAAGAATAAACATGGGCAAGTCAGCTATTTCGGCAAAGGCAGATTAAATGTAAAAAAGAGAAGGTCAAGGAGAGTGTAGCAATTACCCATATATAGCCACATATCGAGCAAATTTTAAAGTACGTGTGAGGTGATAAAATAGCATTTTTTAGTGGATGCAGACATTCTCCTCCAGATTTTTCAAAGTGGTTTCTAAAGGGAAGAAAAAAAAGAGAAAGAGCAGAGGGAGAGGAAAAGAGGAAGAGAGAGAGGGAGGGAAAGAAGGGAAGAGGAAGAAAAAGAGAGGCAAGGAACATGCAAAAAACAAGACATCTGAGATTTGGAACTGACAATAAAATGAAATTCTTTTCTAAATAGGGACCTGTAATGTTCTATGGCAGTTAGTGACTTATCAAAGATGATCGAGAATAAACAATTGTAGTTCTCTATTAGAGTCAGGTTTAGTCCTAAAGCTGCTGCTTGGGGTCTTGGCACATGAATTCCCATATGCGCACCAACCGGTATTCCTTCCCCCTATACTGGTTTATCTCCACTATCTCAGTTTCTTCCTTTCTCTTATTACTTGATCCAGAAGATAGCAGAACATAATTAAACTTGGGAGCCAGTGGATGTACTGCTTGTCCTTCTACATAGATAACAAGGCCAAAGGTTAACTTAGAAAGAAGGCTAACCAGGAGGCAAGGGCCAAAGTTATAAACAAGCCTGTGTTATTTTGTAGGAGAAAGCAAATAGCCACTTAAGTTAATTTTGTTATAGGTTGACAAAGTATACCTTTGTACTCTTTTATCTAGTTCAGTGATAGCAGTGTAGAGAAATCCATGTGTGGAAACTCTCTTCATAGCTACAGATAAACGATGTAAAGGTCTTAGAGAACTGCCCGGGGCACTGAGAGGTGTACTGGTCACCCTGCTACTGTGGGGGAGAGGCAGGATTTGAACCCATATTTTTCTGCCTCAGAAGTATTAAGTAGTCCTCTCTCCACTGTATCATGCTGCCTCTCACCTGAGTTCGCCTTTCTACTTAGAATTTGTAAAACTTGCTTCAAATGACAATGGCTATTTATAAAAAGAAAATTTAATTTTTTTTGGTATCCTAAGTAGCCTATTTGTTTTTAAAACGTGTTGTAGAGTTGTATATGCCTCTTTACCCTCACCTCCCTATGACCAACAAGATGGCTCCTACAGTCACGTTGATTAGATGGCAGTGCAGAAAGATTATTGGATTTGGAGTCAGGGGATTTTTGCCTTGAATTCTAGCTCTGCTGCATATTGTGAGAAGCTGGGGAAATCACTGGTTCTGTTTCAGTATCTGTAACACAGTAGGGATGGAGCCAGAAAATCTCCAGAGGGAAGGGATCTTCCAGCTCTAAATCTGTGGCCATCCATATAACAAGGTATCACTGGTCTTCTGGTTGCTACTGCTAATAGTAAGTACAGATTACCTGAGTAGAACCAGACTTTCTTTATGTCTGGTGCTTACCTAGAGACCCAAAACTTTTAATTGTGGTACAAGTGTTGCATAATGAACATATGAGTGCATTGAGCCACATGCGACCGTGTACCATGTGATGTGTGAAGGAATCACTATAATTGTTACTTTATTACAATTTTTTTTTTCTGAAATCGAAAGACCACTGCCCACTGAATAACTCTCTGGAATGGCAAGCTCATTTTTTCAATATTATAATAGAGTCCAATGCCTTCCTCTACAGAGAAGAAGGATTACCTGTTGATTACAGAGCTTCCTCAGGTTTCCTGTTTTCATATGACGTTGTAATTGTACCAAATCTCAGCCTATAAAATGTCCTCAGTGAAATTTGTAGTGATTTAAAAAGGCATTTTAACCACCCACACTACAAAAACAAAGTGAAAAAGACATACTGCATAGAATCTGATATATAGCTAGTTGGACAGCCCATTGAAGTTGTTGACCAATAAATGTATCATAAATGACAGCTGCAGATGATCAATAAAGCAGCATAAAATTGAATGGGAGATCACTGGGTGGGATCACATTTGGCAAACCACACTGTGTTTTCAAAAATCCCAAGCTGTTCACTGCCTCAAAAGTCCATCTCTTTAAGACCACTAGTTCCCCAAGGATCTATCTGCCCACAGATATGCCACAATCTCAGAAGAATCAAAATGGCAGCTTACCCAAGGACAATGGAATGATACATGGTAGGTGTAAATGGGCTACAACATATTATTAATGATGTTAATAATTTGCCCCGAGACTGCATGTAAAAATATTATCAGGGACAAGTGAAAACAGAAGTGGGCATGCCTCAAGAACAAGAGATGGACAGGTTGAGTGTACTTTCTTACCATTGTGATAACAAATGAAAAAGAAGGCTTCCAATTTGGTTGATATTTTATGGAAGATTTGTTGAGAAGGAGGGACAAGAATCACACAGGATGAAAAGGCATGGAGAGGCTGTGATTTTTACTTAGTGCCCACTCTGATGAGAACATAGGTATAATTAAGAATTTGAGTAAATGAAGGGCCTATTTCTACATGTAAAAACAAAGGAAACTGCTTGATCTGGAAAGATTAAGAATGCTAGGGTCCCAAATAGATGGAAAGGATTCATTCTCTTCTCCATATCTTCCCATTTCATCAAAAATTCAACAAAAATAATGAGAAAAGTAATAATGAACAAAGAAGATAAGGCTGGATGAATAGTATTAGCTATGATACAATACCATTTATCACTGCTTGGGCTCTCTCTTGCTCTCCTAAGTGTGCTATAACTCTAAGAGGCATCTAATTACAGCTAGAGTCACATCTATTAAAAGTCTCCTGTTTCCCCACTTCCCAAATCCTGACTACATAATGCTGTTACTGTAACCTCTCTGTTGGTGGCCAGTTGTGACCTTTCCTCCTCCTCATCTGGGTCCTCCCCCTGAGAGTGATTGGGCTTCCTACTATGTGAGTTCTGTGAAGACCACATGCTGGAGACCACAGAACATCACTCCCTTGCTCATAGTAGACCCCTAATATTTTTAAATGAGGTAAATTTATGCTCTAAGGAATAAAAGCCTTCTGTAGATTTCTTCTACTCTCACCCTAACTGTTAAGTGTTAGATCTTATTTGGAAAGATCCTTGAATGAATGTCATGCTAATGTCACTATATAATGGGGCACCTTCAATATTCTTTTCAATTCAGTTAATAAAATATACTTCTAAAGTATATAGTCACCTTTTCTGAATAAAAAAAAGTTCTGTATCAGAATGTATATATAGAGAGAGTGTAGGCTAGACTAGGAGTTAGGAAATACTGGGTTCAAATTTTACCTTAGACCCTACGACCCTAGGAAAGTCTCCGGCCTCTCTTAGCCCAGAGTTTCTTCGTTTGTAAAATGAGAAAGCGAGTAACTGGCATTTCCCTCACAGGCTTGGTGTGGGGATCAGACAACGCAAAGCACTTTGCAAACTTTAAAACCTATGCAAATAGCAGTTTCTATCATTATTATTACTCAAGGGCTGCTAGGTGGCGTTGTAGTACACAGAGTACCCAGCCTGAAGTCAGGAAGACTATTCTTCCTGAGTTCAAATCTGACCTCAGACACCCTAGGCAAGTCACTTAACTCTGATTGTCTCAGTTTCCTCATCTGTAAAATGAGCTGGAAAAGGAAATGACAAAACACTCCAGTATCTTTGCCAAGGAGACCCCCAATGTTGTCATGAAGAGTGGGGCATGACTCAGAAACATTGTTTGTTATTAGTTAACTATTATCATGTGATTTTGCCTTTTAACTATAATTTTATATCTGGTTTCATTCTATAATCGATTGCTCTCACATAAAATTCTATTCTTTGAACAATACTGGGACCTCTGGTTACTTTTCTATATATTTGGGTGTATTCCTTGCCTTCTACAACAACAACAACAAAGATGAGAAATTGTCAATCTTAGCTCCCATTTGCATATTGCTGAACTGTGTAAGGTTCATTAGGTTGGTGGGCAGCTAGGTGGCGCAGTGGATAGAGATTACACTTACTAGCTGTGTGACCCTGGGCAAGTCACTAAACCCTGATTGCCTTCCACAAATTCACTTCTTAAAGAGGCTTATTCACTGAATGGGTATTACCTCACTCAAAGGGAGAACCTGAAAAGACCTTAGCCTGAAAGAGCCAGGGTCTCCTAATGCATCCTAGGCCATCTCCAGTCCTCCTGGTAAATAACAGGCCACTGGACCCAGATGGCTCTGGAGGAGAAAGTGAGGCTGGTGACCTTGCACAGCCCTCCCTCACTCAAATCAAAGTCAACTCCAAGTCACGTCATCATCTCCCTGATGTCATGGTCCTCTTCCAGAATGAAGGACAAACACACACACACACACACACACACACACACACACTCATTCATTTAGTTCAGTGGATCTTCCCCCAGAAGATTTTAGAAACCTGACAACTCATTCCTCATGACAAGATACAAAACTTCTTTCTCTGACCCTCATACCAATTCTCCAAGCAACTAAAATTACATATCCTGGTCTTTTCACCACAATAAACCCCAGTGAAGACAAAAGGGTAAAGGTTTTTAGTTTTATTTGATTTTCTCCTCTACTTCCTGGCTAAAGTAGTTTAGTGATAGCCATAATGGACGTCCAAAGACAGATTCTGTTCTGCTAACTGTAGTTTTTCCTTTAGCAATTTCTCATTGGTTTATAAATTTTTGAACTGATTGTTCTTTTTATTTTCTTTCCTTTTTCATTTTGATTTATTAAAACCATCATCTGTCCAGGAAATCTCACGTGCCCATCTGTCTGAACTAACCAGTCAGTAGCCCAGAAAAGTGTGATAACATCTGTGTCACCCTAAGCCCTTTCCTACCTTTCATTAGCTTTGCTCAGCTTGTGAAAGATTAGATACACTATAGTCTAGTTTTGACCTTGCCCAATTCTTCCACATTCCAAATTCCCAACCTTCTGCTATGTCTACATGTGAAAGCTCTACCCTGGTTCTCTTGCACAACTCTCCTTACCCTGACCCCCAAACATATAGATTGGCTTTCACTAAGTGGATGGTTGCAATAGTGGCAGGATGAAGAACAGGTATGGTGGTTTCGTTGTTGATTTTTTTTTGGTCAGGGGATAGTCTAGGTCTTACTTTAAAAGCAATATATATGTGTATATTATTTGTATATATGTATACTTACATATAAAGGTAATATACATATATTGTGAGTATATATAATATACATATATTTGTGTATATATATATCATATATGTATGTATACACATACACACTCACATACATATGTGTATATGTATTCTTTCTAATGAATGTTATGCAAGTCCCCAAAGATGACTGGTGTTTTTGGCTCTTTTTTTTTTTTTTACCGTGGAAATGATATCAAACTGTGAAGTGTGAACCATCTTTGTCTTTTACCCACATTGTCATTTGAATTTATATGCCTTGAGGGAAATTAGAGGGATTTTCAATGATACAATTCCTAGTATCATTCTGACTTTGATAGGACAGTGCTTAGCTAAGATTTTTTTATGTGATATTTTCCCCTGATGACAACTTTGCAGCCTCCAGTTTTACTATGGCAATTATGTTTCTCTGTTTTTGCTTCCTTATTTATATTAGTAAGGATATTTATAGATGAAGATAGCATTAACTTTTTTCCACCTTTCCAATCTTCTCATACTTTACTTCCTCTCCATGTGCTCTATGTTCCAGTGACTCTGGCTTCCTTGCTGCTCCTCCTACAACCAATCCATTTTCCAATTCCAGATATTTTCACTGGTTGTCCTCCCTTGCCTGGAATTCTCTCTCTCCTCATCTACACCAGCTCTGGAAGGTTAAATTATTTTCCCTGGGGGTACACAGTCAGTGTTTGTTAGAAGCAGGACTAAAGCCCAAGTTTTACTGAAGCCGAGGCTGGTTCTTTTTCACCACCACTTTTTATAAGGACAACAACAAGAAAAGGATCTTTTGGAAGTTTTCTCTGGGCAGGGCAATGGGTCTCAAATTCCACAATAAACTTTTTGCACATAGCCACCTAGAGATCTGGAAATTGCTACTGGTTTCATAGCACAGTTTAAAGATTTATATTAGAGGTGTATGTAACTAATTCTGAAAATCTGAGTAATTTTGGTTAACCTGAATGAATACAATGCCCTAAATAGGTCTTATTCAAAATGCTGTTGGTTTTGTCATCAGTTTTCTTTTACGAGTGAAACCCCAAAAGCAAAAAAAGAAATTGTGTTGTGATCAACCATTGTATTTATGTGACATATCAGATGTAATCAAACTTAGCCTTCATATTAGAATTTGCATATGCCAGGAGATTTCAAAGGACCGCTCATCCATTTGTGAGGCCCATGAGCATCCTTATCCTTATTGTGGAAACATGGAAACATAATTAATGTGCCTAATATCATATAACAGAGTGATTGGGTTGGGGTTACAATTCCCAGTCATCCACATCAGGTTCAGGCTGCTTTCAGAACTCCCAACTGTCCACGTTAAACTGGGTCTATGATAATTTCTTTTTCTTTTTTTTTCCTCCCCAGAAGCTAAGGATGAACAATCCATTTAGTTTTTGAAGATACGCCAAAAAGCCGGAACACAGGAGGAGGAAGAAGGAAAAGGACATGATTACAAGCGAATATGTCTGACTTTGGTGATCTTGTAGAGTTTAAGGCAAATAGATAAAACCCATTTTCACTTATTTCTGACAAAGTGAACAGGTGAACAACCATCTGAGGGAGAATATAGGTGGCTTTTCATTTCGTTTTTTCAAAGTACAAATACTCTCAGTTCTTCCTAATAAGAAAAGGTCTATCACAATTATACACACACACACACACACACATACATATATATGTACACACATATATGTCTGTATGTATATATAATATATATCTATATACACATATATAGATATATATGCATATATCTATATATATAGACATTCATATACTTACATGCACACACACACATATTCTAAAAAAGAAATATTTAATTCCTTTCTTAGAAAGGAGGCATTATTGTATCACCATGAAAAGGACAGCAAATCTATAGTTTTCTGAAAGATTTTTACAGTGTCCTTATTTTAGATGTAGCAAAATAGTGGTCATATTTGACTTTTGTCCTCTATTTGAGCAGGAGCATATCATTCAAAGTATTGTGGTACAGTAGGTAAATTGCAGGATTTGAGGTCAGAAGACCCAGGTTCAATGACTTTTCCTCCTACTTCATATTGGTGTGGCCTCAGATAAGTTGTTACTCCTCTCCCTTGCCTTCCCTTCCTTTCCTTTTCCTTCCTTTCCCTTCCTTTCCCATTTCCTCTTCTCTTCTCTCTTCCTGCTTTTTCTCCTTCCCCACCTCTGGCTTTCCTCCACCTCTTCCCCTCTCTGCATCTCTTCACCTTTTTTCTCCTCCCTTCTCTCAACCTCTTCTTCTTTTGCCTACCATAACATGAGTTTAACATATCCATTATTTATTGAATCAAGTTATATGATTCCTGTTACTAATTTTAGTTATGTTGAACATGTTACATTAAGTTTCCTTGCATTAATTTGTAGCCTATAACTGACTTCTTTGGTGGATGGGGTGGCTCTTGCTAAGAATAACCGACATTTTAAAAATGCATTGCACTCATCATATTTGAGTCTCGCAACAATGCTGTGAGGTAGGTAGCAGAATTACTTTTATCCCCACTTTAAAGATAAATACACTGAGGCTTTGCTAACTTAGATGACTTGCCCATGGTCACATGCTAGTAAATATCAGAAGCAGGATTCAAATCTACACCTTGCTAAATCCTAGTCTAGCTCTCTAGTTGCCTCTCACAGAAAAGGGATTTCCCATTCTTTTATTGATGCTGTGGTAGACTCCAAAAGACAATCCCTCTCCCTAAATTCATAGGTCCATGACAGAGGAATTTATCCCAGGGAAGAATTTTACAGTCTCAGTAAAATCTTGCAAATATTTTAAAACAAAAGCTGTTGTTATTCTCACTACCCCTATTGCTACCACCACCATCATCAAATAATAGATTTTGTATTGTCAAATGAGAAAATGCCATTTTCTTACAAACTTTCTATACAGAAGTATCTTAAATAAGACTAGACTAGATGGTGGAGGAAAGGTAACAATTGGAGAGGATTTTCACTATAAAATGCTGACTTAAATATGAAGGTATTGGGCTCACAATTTATGCAGATACTATTTGTTGTCTTTCCTTTTTCACAGACACCAGCATACTGTTTCTTCTGGAATTATTGAAATGAAGCAGGGATGGGGGCTGAGTAAAAATGCAATGAAATGTTTCAACCAACCCCCTACCACCACATGCTAGTCACCACCACCCACCACTCCCACATGCTACCCCACAGTGGGCTGAGAGGGTGAACTGAGATAAGAGAGAAATGAAAAGAGAGAAAGGGGACAAAATAAGGGGAGAAGCAAAATGGCGCCTCACAATGTTTGGAGACTACTAAAAATGGTGGCATAAGTTTAAGCCTAGATCTTTTTAAAAAATGGAAAGACAAAAAAAACATTTAAAAACCCCCCAAATGGCAAGGCAGCATTTAATTTCTGATTTTGTATTTCATGCCCTATTTAACAGCCACAATATTAGGACAAGATCAATTTTTATGTCAAATTAAATACTCATTAATATATACCCAATTGCACCATTTTCTTTCTTGGTTTTCCTCCAGGAGACAATGTTTATTCTATATTTGTAGGACTCTTCAGAAGCATGTATGGAATTAATTTGCAAGGTAGCTCTTAAATACATCATTCTATTCATCTTTAGTAGTTGCTAAATGACACCTTTTCCCACTGGTCCTATTCTGTACAGTTGACTGGTCAAACAATTCATTCTGAGACTATTTAACAAGAGTAAGCTCAGACAAGCTAATATTTTGCATTTTTTCAGCAGCTTCATTTAAATATCTTTTACATAGTTATCATTACTGAAATACCTATCTGCTTTGACTTGAGTGGCAATGTAACAAGAAATAATGGAAAAGCACTGAAGAGTGGATTATTTCCCTTTATTCTGAGTAGCGGATTACTTCAGGATCAAGTCTGTAGTGGGCTCTATGGCCTGCCAGCCCATGAACACTATTATGAATATATTGAAATATGTTACCAATATGGTACATTTAATGCTATTCAAGCTACATCAGTATGAAATGGGTTTTCTGTTTCTGTCAAAGCCTAAATATGACAGGCTTAAGATGGCAATGTTAGCTTGGAAAGAGCCCCCCAAAAGATTTTTGAGCACTAACTCAAAAGCTTTTAAGAAAGTCTCTTTTTTCTCCCATGTATTCAATGACTAAGATCAAATTCTGATATCTTGATAAAGAAGCAGTTGGCATTTTCCAAATGCTTCTGAATTTCTGATAGACCCAAGTTGTCTTTGAGAGTATTGAGAGCCATACAAGATATTAAACTGTACTATAGAGCAGCAGTCATCAAAACTACCTGGTACTGGCTAAGAAACAGAGTTGTGGATCAGTGGAATAGGATAGGAACACAAGATGGAGAAGTCAACAACTATAGCAATCTACTCTTTGATAAACCCAAAGAGGCCAGCTTCTGGGCTAATAATTCACTATTTCACAAAAACTGTTGGGAAAATTGAAAAATGGTAGGGCAGAAACTGGGCATAGACCAATATCTTACACCATATACCAAAATAAAGTCAAAATGGGTTCATTATTTAGGAGTAAAGGCTGATACTACAAGTAATTTGGGAGAGCAAGGAATAGTTTACTTATCGGATTTATGGAAAAGAAAAGAATTCATGAACCAACAAGAGATAGAGAACATTACAAAATGCAAAATGGATAATTTTGATTATATTAAATTGAAATGTTTTGTACAAAAAAAAGCCAATGCAACAAAAATTAGGAGGGAAGCAGAAAATTGGGAGAAAATCTTTACAACTAGTATCTCTGATAAAGGCCTCATCTCTAAAATATACAGGGAACTGAGCCAAATATATAGGAATACAAGTCATTCCCCAATTGAGAAATGGTCAAATATGGACAGGCAGTTTTCAGAGGAAGAAATTAAAGATATCTATAGGCATATGAAAAAATGCTCTAAATCACTACTGATTAGAAAAATGCAAATCAAAACAACTCTTAGATACCACATCTCTCCTGTCAGATTGGCTAAAATAACAAAACAGGAAAATGATAAATGCTGGAGAGGATGTGGGAAAATTGGAACATCGTTACATTGCTGGTGGAGTTGTGAGCTGATCCAGTCATTTTGAAGAGCAATTTGGAACTATGCCCAAAGGGCTATAAAAATGTTCATACCCTTTGACCCAGCAATAACACTTCTAGGGTTGTATCCCAAAGAAATCACACAAGCGGGAAAAGGACCCACATGTACAAAAATATTTATAGCGGCTCTTTTTGTGGTAGCTAAGAATTGGAAATCAAAGGGATGCCCATCAATTGGGGAATGGCTGAACAAGCTGTGGTATGTGAAGGTAATGGAATACTATTGTGCTATAAGAAATGGGGATGATACGGACTTCATAACAACCTGGAAAAACCTACACGACATAATGCTGAGTGAGTGGAGCAGAGCCAGGAGAACATTATACACAACCACAGATATATGGATTCTGTGAGGACCAACCCTGACAGACTTCGCTCTTCTTAGCAACACAAGGTACAAAGACAACTCCAAAGGACTCAGGATGGAGAATGCTATCTACATCCCGAGAAAGAACTATGAAGTATGAATGCAGATTGAGGCACACTTCATGCTAACCTTTCCCCCCCACCTGCTTTTTCTTTCTTTTTCTCTCTTTTGTTTTTGTTTTTGGGTTGTTTTTGTTTTTGGTCCTGTTTCTTCTTTTGCATGATTCATTTCATTGATCACAGTTCTTCTCCATAACTTGACTAGTGTGT